>NC_056735.1:1953878631-1954091131 GCF_019279795.1 Protopterus annectens
ACTTGATTTGCACTATAACTGTTCAATGCACTGTGTGCAAAACACCTAAACATACATTATATAATCTTATGTGTGGGGAGGCTAATAAAAGCAACAAAGCAATGGGGAAAAGTGTGGTATAGAAAAGTAAGAAACAATTCCTGCACTACGTAGAGAGATACAAACACAGAAGAATGGCTAGAGAAAATCTGAAAGAAGGATATGGAAATGCAAGATTATTTAGGGGATATAACCAACTTTTTAATATGCACTATTAAAATGTAGTCTGTCTTGGTTCTCTTCTCCACCTCCCTCTTCTGGTTTCATAGTTACTTAATTGACAGGATATTAAGCAGTCAAAAGGCTGCAGGAATACTCCCCAATCCTACCTATTACAGTAGTCCTATGACAGGAATCCATATTTGGACCATTCCTATTTGACATATTTATAAATAAAACTTCAAAACAAAGTGAAACGCAAACCAAGTAACACCAGCAAATATCTCTTGTGACCAGTAGAAGACAGACAGCCCAATCTGTATGTTTAATGTTTTCGTTCTATTTATTCCAACTGACCTTCTTCAGAAAAGCACCCAAAACAAATTACATGACTTAAATAGAAAAAGTCACATGCAACAACCTACCAATGAAACTGTATTCAGAATTTCATCTAATTAGTAATGTAGAAATAGCAATTAAATAATACAATAATGTAAAAATATATATATATATATATATATATATATATATATATATATATATACATTAACTTGTAACCTAAAAACTTGCTTACAAAATACTGAAAATACACCAGTAATAAATGTTTAAAATCTCTGTGCTAATAAAAAAAACATTTGATGTTAATGGTGTCATTCAGCCCTGGTAAATGATCAGCCTTTAACCTGATTTGCCAAATGGCTTCTCTACATTCTAAAAATGTTTTGAAATCACCACTAAACAATGTGTCATTAACTTTTTCTAAAACTGAAAAAGTAACTTTCTTAAACAAAGGACAACATAATGAATGCTTTGCTAATGCATTTGACTCATCCTTTTTCTTTATTGCCAAATTGTGTTCATAAATGCGTTTATTTAAGGCATGTGTGGTCTTCCCTATATAAAAATGTTCACATGAAACACACTGTGCAACATAAACTATGTTAGTTGTCTTACAGGTGTAATATCCATTAACTGTGATAACCCAGTTGTTGTGTTTCATGTGAATGCTAGATGTTCCACTGATAAATCCACACTGTTTGCATGTTGTGCATGGAAACGTACCTAAAACTGAATTACATAGTCTGTCTGAGCTTTTTGCACCTCCCTCCAAAATCATCTTGATGTTACTAACTTTCTTATATGTAAAAGTAGGACTATTTCCTATAATTTTAGCCAAATCAAAATTTCCTAGTATTATTTTCCAATTGTTTGAAATTATGCCTTTAATGACAGACATTTCATTGGTAATGGGTAAAGCAAAGGACAATTTATATTGGGTGGCTATCTTAGAACTGTTCTGTATGTTGTCAATACTGGTGTAGTCAGACACTCTCAAAATTGGACTAGCTTTGTTTTCCCTCAAATACAGAACCTCACTAATAATATGATCTAACCAACTAATTGTATAACCTTATCAAGAAAGAAAGTTTTTAACTTAATAATCTCCTGAAGGAAAACCTCATTTTCACTAGTTAAATGACTCAGTCATATAAACTGACCTTTCACTATACCCTTTTTCATGTGCATGGGGTGTAAACTGTCATGTTGTAAATATTGGTTTACAAATGTAGATTTTCTGAAAATACTACTTTGAAAATTGTGATGTTCGTGATCAATTGTCAAATGCAAATCTAAAAAATCTATATTTTTGCCAAAATTTCCTAAAATGAATTTCAAAAAACTAGTCGTGCTATTGAGATCTTGAAAAAAACAAGTAAAAGAACTGACATCACCTTTCCACAAAAAAATCAAATCATCTGTGTACCTTCTGTAAAATAAGATGTTATTGACCATGGGGTGTTTTGTCAAAAAATTGTTTTCCCAAGATGTCATGACTAAATTTGCAAATCTTGGTGCAACTCGGGAACCCATAGCGACCCCAGATGTTTGTTTGTACAAATCACCTTCAAAATTGAAGAAATTGTTATCTAACACCAGCTCCATTAAGGTACAAGTATGAACCAAAGTGTTGTCAAAATCAAATTCTTTACTTAAATATTCTCTCATAAATTCAACACCTATCTGTTGGTCTATGCTGGTGCACAAAGAAAGAACATCTAGGGATGCAAAATGAACGTTAAAGTCATCAACCCTAATGTCTTTTAATAACTCTAAGAGGTGCCAAGAATCTCAAAGATAAAATTTAGACTTTTGCACAACAGGATTTAATAAATCATCTAACCAAACAGAAATAGTCTCTGTTTTGGAAAAGCTTGCTGAAACAATAGTCCTAAAAGGAAGATATTCTCCCATTTTGTGTACTTTTGGAATTCCAAATAAGGAAGCAATTTTAGGGTATTCTGTATACAAAAAGGTGTAAACATCAAAATCAAAACACCCATCACTAAATAAATCAAAAAGACAAGTGTCCAACTTAGCAAAACTTTTGCAAACAAAATCAGCATCAACTTTTCTGTAACATGAATTGTCAGCTAAAAGTGTCTGTCAGTTTTAGGTACATTTCCATGCACAATATGCAAACAGTGTAGATTTATCAGTGGAACATGTAGCATTCACTTGAAACACAACAACAGGGTTATCACAGTTAATGGATATTAGACCTGTAAGACAACTAACATAGTTTATGTTGCACAGTGTGTTTCATGTGAACATTTTATATAGGGAAGATCACACGTGCCTTAAATAAATGCATTTATGAACACAATTTGGCAATAAAGAAAAAGGATGAGTCAAATGCATTAGCAAAGCATTCATTATGTTGTCATTTGTTTAAGAAATTTACTTTTTCAGTTTTGGAAAAAGTTAATGACACATTGTTTAGTGGTGATTTCAAAACATTTTTAGAATGTAGAGAAGGCATTTGGCAAATCAGGTTAAAGGCTGATCATTTACCAGGGCTGAATGACACCATTAACATCAAATGTTTTTTATTAGCACAGAGATTTTAAACATTTATTACTGGTGTATTTTCAGTATTTTATAAGCAAGTTTTTAGCTTACAAGTTAATGTATATATATATATATATATATATATATTTGTTTACATTATTGTATTATTTAATTTCTATTTCTACATTACTAATTAGATGAAATTCTGAATACAGTTTCATTGGTAGGTTGTTGCATGTGACTTTTTCTATTTAAGTCATGTAATTTGTTTTGGGTGCTTTTCTGAAGAAGTTCAGTTGGAATAAATAGAACGAAAATGTTAAACATACAGATTGGGCTGTCTGTCTTCTATTGGTCACAAGTGGTATTTGCTGATATTTATAAATAACCTACACACTACTGCAAATCATGTTACACTCATTCAGTATGCAGATGATGCTGTCCTCATCTGCACTGCCTCCAGCCTACAAAAACTACAAGAAATAACTCGAGAATTCATTGACTCAGATAAATCACAACTCTTATTAACTCCTCCCAAAAAATTAAACTGCTACCATTTGTAACGAAAACACTATTCCAAAATAAAACTTTGTTTAATTTCATCTCATCAAATAAAAATAATAATCCAGCAGGACCCACATACAAATCTTTTAGGAGTCATAATCAATGACAAGAAGTTCTATATTCACTTCCAAATTGCTATTGCAAAAAAAAAAAAAAAGAAAAATTGCCATCATAAATATAGAACTAAACCATTCCATCTGACAGAACAAGAGACGCTATAGGAAAAGCCTACCGCCTACCTTCCCTACTTCACGCTTCCCTACTTTTCACAAACTTACTGTCTAGCACACAAACAAAACTAGAAAAGTTTTGTAATAAAATTAGCCAAATCTGCACCAAATATCCATTATAGAATACATTCCTGTATAGTTATTAAATGTCTGAAATGGACTGAACTCCCTCACCATTTCCACTACAGCCAGGTCTTGCTTGCCTGTAATCTAATATACAGCCCTATAAAAAAAATAAAATAAAAAATAAGAGAATAAGGAAATGAGAAGCATACAGAGGATAATGAATGTTTGGGGAAAATGAGTAGGAGTCAAACAGGATGGTTGTACATACAGGAACATGTAGTGTTAGGGGAGCAACACATTTATACACAGAGTGGACAGATGGTGATAAGGGTTGACTATATATCAACTATAGGGAATTATACTATAGGAAGCGCGTGACTCCTGACAGTCTATAGGATAGGATGATGTCTGATTGGGACTGCCTGTAGAGCCTAGAGGGCAATCTACTAAGAAACATCACCAACTGATGGGCCATGTATGACCCTGATTTCTGGGTCTGGCCAAATGTTTAAATCCAACATTTGTTGCTGGAGACTGTCTACATTTCTGAGTGTAACCTACAGATCAAGCTTCATCACCAACTGCACTAACTGTTCCAGCTGTCACTGGGCCACTATAGCAGATGTCTGTGGTAGAGATGTCTGATGCATGGTTTACTGTTGCTCACAGCATGCACAGTAGAGACACAGTGGGAAGATTGCCATAAGTGGAACATACCATATTATCTTACCGAAATATAGTACATGTAAATCTTCCACTCCATGCTGTCATGTAAGTGTTTGTTGCCACCTGTGGCATCCCACATGTCTTGTGTCACACTTCTCACATGCTGTATGGTAAAGCTATACACCAGTAAAATGTTATACCTATAAAATGATGCAGTTGTCTGCCAGTGCTCACAGCTATGAAAAATACTGGCAATAATAGGCCCTTCTTGAGCAATGACTTGTATCTGCTGGAGCAATAATAACAACAAACAGGAAGTCTGTTAGGACTAGAAGTCTACCTTAAGCATTAGCAATAGAGGAAGCATAGGCAAAAGGTATGTCAGATACCTCTTACAGCATATATGGAAGCAAAATGAGCAAAGCAGCCTTATTATTGCTAGATGTGTAACGTGAACAGCTACGTTTCTGGATGTTGTCTCTCCTGTGGTTAAGTTACAAAGACATTCAGCCAAAGATACATCCCCTTCCCATCTGCTGTCTATGACATTGACATCCAGCTATATGTCAGTCTCATACAGAGGGCATGCACTCTGATTTTATCATATATCATATCTCACCAGACCATTTTAAAGGCCCGAGTATTCCATGAGTTATTATATTGTTATGTACCAAATATGCTGAGGCCTTTATACTGTAAATATGCACAGGTGTGAAAAAGTTACATTTATACTATCTGTACACATATCTTTCATGGGATTTAACATTCCAGAGAAAAACTGAGCTGGACATTTTTATCACCCTAGGGAATGAAATCTTACTGTAGGCCCTTTGGCATAATGGCCGACATGTGTTGTGTAGAGGTGGCGCAGCCTTTACAACCCTTGCTACAGGACATCAATAAAACTATAGAGGAGAACAGAACAATGGGTAAGTGCCACTAAAACCTCACAGATATGGTTAACAAGAGACAACCCATTACAAAGAAATAAAAGAACACCCGTGTCCTTGTATGTAATTATGGCATCGTGTGCTATCCCTAAAGGCTATGTCGGGTTTATTGTGGGATGCCCCATGTCCCCATATTTATGTGGGTAGAAGACCAAGTAAAAACTTCCTGGCAGAAGTTTTCTATTATTGTTCTTAAACAAACTGAATGTAGAATAAGCCCATTTGCATTATGCCAATTTCCCCCTCAAAATCCTCTCAGTCCCCCAGTTGTGTTCTGCTACCACTAAAGGTAATGTTGGGTACACACGAGCATCCTAACACAATGTCATTTGGTTCACAGTGGTGCCTGCACAATTTGCATTCACTGCTGTTTAGTGGTGAAAGATGTGATAGAGAAATGATCATGGGTCTGGACAAATGGCTAATGTTGGCAACACATGTATATTTAAAACCGATGATAACAGTCAAAGTGTCTCAGTAAAGGGATACATTGATATTATCCCTAACACTCTTAGTGAACTGTCTTCCATATAAGAGAAAATGACAATAAGAAATATTGAGGCCACTGTAGCTTTTAAGTATGTGTACCCAGCAACCCTGTAGTTGGAGAGACCTCCTGTGGATGCTACTTAGATGCAAACTCCTCCTGTCTCAGAACAGGCAGGTTCACATGCTTATGTTCTCTTTCTGACGTTGGTTTATTCCGACTTTAGATTAGCAGTACAGGAGAGTACAAGATGGTATCACAGTTCCAGTAACACATTTGCAGGCAAGCTATCAGTGTTGAGTTCCTACAATGCAGTCTGCATTGAAGCTGGGGTACGCATTGTATAAGATGCCTGAGCATGCTATATTTCATCATCACAAGCTTTATATGGGCAAGATGTAAAGATTTAATCATAGGATTGATGCATTTAGGCCTCCTGTGGCACATGCCATGAGAAAGATCATGACTCAGCATATGTTGGGCACTAGTACCCTCTTAGATAAAAACAATGCCAGTGGTCTGTATGGCTAGTGCAGTATATGTACCTATGGTGGACATTTACTAGTGGTTTTGCAGGGTGCATGCGTAAAACAATTTCCACAAGCTGTATAATGTCCTTTCCTACTTCATTGATGGCACATAGGATATTCTGAATCCAGGTCAAGATCATGCAGTGTCATCCTCTCCCTGACACAGGAGGTTATAACCCCTCTTGCCCATCTCCTGAAAACTGTATCCAAATCCTGGTCACACAGTAGGAGCCTATTTGTATCACAGAATGTAATCCACTCTAGCAACCATGGTGGTCCTCACACCTAGGCCATCATAACTCTTTCCTTCACCCTCCTCCCACTCATCCACACAGTGAAATTGTCTCTCCCTCTCAGTTTGCCTAGACAGTCCTATGCTATTGACGCCACTATCTTCTGTGCCAATGATGATGATTGAGCCTGGTACATCCTCCATCATGTATTTTGTTAATGTGATGCTTAATGCATAGTGTGACCAGAACATACACTGATCTGCAGAGCCTGACAGTAACATTGATAGCATTTTATTTATTCTGTATGACACTGTCACTTTATGATTGTCATGCCCCCATAATTGCTGACTAGATTTCCATATTCAGTAGTACTGCCAAGTACTATACCCCTAACTGCCTACTGGGTGTTCTTTCAAGTACTACACCACCTCACTGCATACTGCATGTTCTCCTAAGTACTACACCCCTTACTGCCTACTGGGTGTTCTTCCAAGTACTACACTGCCTACTGGGTGTTCCTCTAACTGGGTGTTCTTCCAATTACCACACACCTCACTGCCTACTGGGTGTTCTTCCAAGTAATACACCCTTCACTGCCTAGTGAGGTTTCTTCCTGCATATGCATCATTGTGGTCTTCGTCTGTGCCCTTTCCTATTCCTGATACTGCTGCTTTTGTATCATAGCAAGGTCTTATGCACACATGCCACCAAGATGACCAGCTGGTTCCAAAATCATGTTGTACAGCTTGGGATGTTCAAAAACTAGGTTGCTGGATGTGCCAGGGTTGTACTGGAGTGTCAAAAATGTGACAAGGCAATAGAAGCATGCCTTCAGCATACAAGATTGCTTGAGATTTTATTTATCTACATGGGTTACTTTTCAGACACAGTGTCAGAACTGAGGAAATAAATCATGAGTCTGTTTGTTCTCCAGGTATTTACTCACTAAAAAAAAGAGGCAAATTGAGAAGTTTAGTGTCTACAGACATGATCACTTCATCAGAAACATTTCATTTATCACAGGTAGCCTAACCTTGGAAGAAGTTATTTCACTGGAAGTAACCAATTTGGTCAGAAATGTGTCAGGCATGTGAATCATTGAAATTGCCAGGATATCATGAGCACTCTGCTTTATATACTGTGTGGCAGTTCAGGAAAAAACAAACATTCCTGTTCAGCCACATGTCTGAATACGGGAGAGATGGAGCCTTTTTTGTTTCACATGTTCATTCCATAGCACTCAGTAAGTAAGGAGGTATGCAGGCATTACTAATGCTGTACAAAGTGATGCCATTAATCTCACTTATATGCAGTAGTGTGACATGAAGAAACATGTTTGGTGTTCATAAGGCAGAAGCCTTTGATATAGCTAAAGCATCTCCAGCTGGTCACTGAAAGTTCCCAGTAACTGAAATGGTAAGTGCTGCATATACTTTGGTATCCACAATTAAAGATGTATCTCACATTCTCATGAATTCTTCATGTAGACAACATATGTCTACCAGGCAACTTATTATTTATTAATTTACATGGAAGCTGCCGAATGTCTTCAAGTCACTCATGCCATTGTACTCTATCCACTGCATAAACCATTACAGTTACCATAGCCTACCTTGGCACACAAATTGCCCAGTGCCATATGCTGCAAGAATAGGTAGTTTCTGCAGAGCACAGAAAGATGCCACTTCTAACATTTTGCCAATAAATGGTATTGGAATTTTCTGCATACTCTGCATATCTAAATAGCCGTGTGGTGAGATAGGCGAGCTGCTGCACATACCTTTGAAGTTGGACACTCGTTTTCCTGCCTATATTTGCATGTCATTATTGCCTTATTTGACTGTGTGACTTCTTTTCTTTGTGGACATTTCCATACACTGTGTAAAACACAATACAGAACACTGTGTTACTGAACAGCCTAAATGCATGAATCAATCATAGCATGCACACCATCCTTAACCACATAAAATATTACTGTATACTATGCTATTAGTTTATAAATTCTACAAAAGTTCCACAGTATATAGTGTTATACTAAACTGTATAAATTATAGTAAGCCCAGTATCTTATAGTGCCTTATTTTCTTTAAAGATACTTTAAGATTCAATATGCCCATTATAAATGAGTAATATTGCTCAAAAAATTGTAAATGTTTGGCTCAGAATCAGTGCTAGTATCAAAACCAGTGTTAATATCAAAACATATGTTTTTGACAATAAAAAAATATGTATCTTAAAGATTAGGTCTTCTCTAGAACAGGCTTCCCATCCATGTGAAGCAAAGCTCACCCAACCGTATTCAAAGTAACTTGACCAATGGATGGGAAATCACAAATTGGTCACTGGTTTGGCATCTACATCCCTAATGAGCAGAAATAGCCTGAGAATGCTTGATATATACAAGCCTTTATTCTCATAAAATTCCTTGAGATATTGACAAATGTCAGCAGTATTTTAGTAAATTTGGGGTAAGGTTGGCTAAGCTTAAAATGGCTCTTAGGTTGATGGCCTAACAACTAACTATAAACTTCTGAACAGCATGTGTGATGGAAGCTGCTACACCTTCTGTCTTCAAATGAAGCCTGCTGATCTGAAAGTTAGAGTGCACATCCATCTGTATATTTTCAGAGTTGCAACAGTATACACCTTAAACATATAGCTTTCATCGTTATGTGGATTCAATAGACAAAATCTAAATCATCTTCTTTTTCTGGTTAGGGGTCACCACAGCAGATCTCTTGTCTGCTCATGACTGGCAGTGGAGTTTCACAGTGTCAAGTTGCCAGCCTAACCTTCCACAGAAGGCACACACACACACACAGCCAAGTTAAAGCGTCCAATCCACCTACAGCATGTCTTTGGGAGGAAACCAGAACACCCAGAGGAAACCCATGTGACCACAGGGAAGACATACAGACTCCACACATAAGGCACCCCAGCTGACAATGGAACCTGAGAACCTCTTGTTGGGAGGTGGCAATGCTAACCGCTGCACTACCACAGCCGCCCTCAATAGACAAAATCTAAATATAATATATTTATTCTCTTTTACCCAAATGCATTTTTAGAAAATATCATTGTAATTTTCTCATCTTAGATATTCCTGTAATGCAACATCTGATAAGCGGTATTTTTCTACACTGGATGCAAAAAGCAAATGAAGCATAAGTTGTCCAGTTCATGCACTATAAATGTTTTTTTTTAAGAAATGCCCTCTTGTTGAATTTTTCTATGCACTACGCAGCTACAGAAATCAATTAAAATGGAGAGGATTGTGCTGGTATTTTTGCAACAGAACCTTATCAAAGGAATACCTTGAGTATTTCTGTCTTTTAAGTTTGCAAAAGCCATACAAATCAACAGAGCGAAATGCAGTCACTGCACAAAGTAATAATGGATCTTTCACTTATACAGGATGCACATGAATTCTGGCAGTCCATAAAAATAAAATTACTTGAAAATATCCAATAAAGGTATTTTTTTACCCTTGCTTACTGTCTAATGTAGTTCTTTGTTCAAAACATTCCCCTCTGTAAACCTAACCCATTGTATAAAACATCCAAGAATATGTTTCTTAAGTTACCCCTCAGCTGGAGTTTTAAGTAGCAAGCACAAACAGTTATGCTTTAGCTATTTCATTTTTGTTCTTTTTATCCAATGCACTGTCATTATTATCGTCTTTTCATAATTTTACATTATTTTCCATGACAAGATTAAAGCAAAGCAAGCTAGACAAATGAAAAGTGCTTTGCAAACACATCAGTACTGCAATTTCTACCATCTGGAAGAGCACATTAAAAAATGTATAGTATTCACTGCAGTGAATTAATTATTTGGTCCTGTGTGGTGCAATACATTCACCTTGTTTTCTCTTTAATCTTTTGAGTTCTTAAAAATTATATACATTTCCAATTCTATGTAGCAATTTGGAGTTTTATGCAAACATACCCTTTTACAAGGGTATGTTTATTTTGACATTTTATTAAAAAAATCAGTTGGAATTGGTACCAATGTCAAACTCTACACCAAAATACTGTATGAGCACTTATATAGATGCATGAGATCCAGAATACATGACAAGACAAAATCATCCTCTGCAAGGAAGAGTAAACCTGTCTGGTTGACATCTGTAATAAATAAACTATATAACAAAATAAAAAAATTGCTGTCCAGGACCAAGACGGAGCAGGTGCCCAATTGGAAGCAATCTCTCCTTAACCTTAACAAGCAAATAAAAGCACAAGTGAAGTCCTGTAAAGCCAACTTTGAGTCCAAATTGGCCACATCTACTAGAAACAATCATAAAGCCATCTTCACATATATCTGCGATCTCAAAGGAAGCACCCAGATCTGTTCAGAACTGGTGGTCAGGGACACCACATACACAAATGCTCTAGATATAGCCAACCTACTGGCTGACAGATTCAGCAAACACTTCACCCCTCTGTCCCCCCATCAGTAAATCAGGACATCCCCAGTATCTGTGCCCCTCCCCTTATCTCTAGGGAACAGGTCATCACTGCCCTCTCAAAGGCAAAACATACAGCTTCCATGGGTCCCAATAAAATTCCAGACTGCATCCTACATGAACTCAGGCATGAACTTGCAGCACCATTAGGCATCCTATTCAACCAAAGCCTGAGTACCAGCTTTGTCCCAGCTGAGTGGAGGACAGCCACTGTCATCCCTTTACACAAATGTGGAGCATCCACTGATCTGGGAAATTCTAAACCCATCAGCCTAACTTGCCTGATCTGCAAGGCCATGAAATGGATTATCATGGACCTCATTAACAGGGACATTGGCAACCTTCAAACACTCAACCCCATAGAGTTTGCTTTGTCAGGGGGAGGTCATGTCTGGTAAATCTTGTCGACTTCTTTGAGACAGTCACCAAAGCCATGCACGAGGGGAAGATGGTGCACACTGGCTACCTTGACCTGGCAAAAGCCTTTGACACTATTCCTTACTCAGGCATAATAGATAAACTCTCTCAACCAGGCATCAATCCGTATGTTACCAGATGGGTAGCAAACTGGATCACTGATAGACTCGACCTAATCAAAACAGGGAAAGCCACCTCAACCAGCAGACCCATAACAAGCAGTGTACCCCAGGGATCAGTTTTGAGGCCTCTATTATTTGAGATTTGCTTCTCTGAGGTGCAGGCTAAAACCAGTGGGCTATTGCTGATCAAGTATGCACAAGACTGCAAGCTGGGTGCGGTCATCAATTTCCCAAGTGATGAGGACATCCTCCAAGAGGGTCTCACACAAACAAATGACTGGTGCCAGAAACAGGGCCTCAAGCTGAATGTCAAAAAATGCATCATCATACCCTTTGGGAAGAGTGATGTCCCCATATATTATCACATTAATAACAATGTCCTAAGCATGCAATCAGTTGTGTGGGATTTGGGCACCCAGGTTGATAGCAACCTGAATTTTGGCCATCAAGTTGCTTCTGTTGTACAGAAACTTTCTACATGGCCCACCTCATAAGTAAGAGTATCTCATCCAGGGACAAGGAGGTCATAACAGCCGTATATTCTTCCATTATAAGGTCCATTATTGAGTACAATGCCCCCTTCAGCATGTACCTTGCAAAGCACATGCAGCAGCTGGAGAGACCACAGAAGTTCCTTACCAGATGAATCCAGGGCCTCAAACATCTACCCTACACAGATAGGCTAAAAGCCCCGTCCTTCTACTCAGTTTCATACAGACTCCTCAGAGGTGACCTCTGTCTGGCATACAAAGTTATCTCAGACCCTTGCTTGATGGGCCTGCTGCATATCCACAAGTCAAACTCCACTTGAGTAACTCACACTCGCGACCTCAACCTGGTCTGTGACAACAATAGGACTTGTTGGCAGAACAGATTTGTGTCCTAGAGACTCCCCCATATGTGGAATAGACTCCCTCTCCACATCAAGCAGAGTACCTTATTATCACTTTTCAAGCACGACCTGGATAACTGGATGGGAAACAGAAAATACACCCTTGGGATTCCAACTGTGTCCCTGCTGGAAAGGGGCTTTGGGTGCTGACTTTTCTAAACATGGGCTAAACTTTTGGCTAGGCTTATAAGAGCCTCAGTGGCAATAGCCTAGTAACTTCCTATGATCCTATGACAAGTGAAAAGTGTTGTGGTCTGCTTCCTTTGCTAATATTTACCATTAGCATGTTAGTTTGCAGGATCCTGTAATTATATTCAGTTCCTAGTGATGCATAATATTATTATGCATGTATTTCATTTTATTTTTCTTTTGGTTAATATTAGGGCTAGAAAAGAATGACAGCTTTTCAAGATTCTTAACTACATATTCCCTTGTGTATTTTTGTCTGTGCCATAGCTTGCCAGTATATACAGTATGATTATCTTTAGTGTCTAAGGATTTTCCTCTACCTACCCATGTATCATAACAATATGACTTCACAATGTAACTATCTTTTTTAAGAGATAACTTTAGGCTACATTGACCTCTGTTTCACTTACATATTGATTAAAGATTATTTGCACACAGGCAGTATGTGCTATTTTTCCAGAACTGCTTCCTTCCTTAATAAAGTGTATATAACAATGCTTTATGTAGAAAAATAAGATTTACTTATGGGAAAACTAAATGTTTAAGTCCGGGATTATAAAATATGTTTTTATAAAGGGGATTCCTTAAATCACAACAAGGCATGAAGAGAAGAGCTTAAGCTAAAACATAAGAAATGCAAGCTGATTAATATGAAGTTAAGATGGAATTATTGAGGTGGGATTGAATTACATGAGGTATATCAGCTAACAAATATACATACCTCTCATACATTCTTCACCTGCTTTCTGCTTTTTTACTATCTCCCACTCCCCTGCTCTCATATTTCTCCTACCCATTAATATAAAATTGGAAAACCTCACAGCAGATACCAGTTTGCCATGTACTAATATATGATGGGTCTATATTACAGCGCTGAAATCGTATTCCGGTGAACACCTATTCACCGACACCTAATCAGCAAAAATAGCTTAAGCGATTCACTGAATTTACTAAGGGCAAGGAAATACTTGCCTGAAGAACAATGGAGCAACATCTATGTCAATCGAACCAACCCAATATGGGGGGGGGGGTCTTCTCACCTCACTCACCCGTAACTATATATACCAACTTCAAGATTGCACTACAGTGGAGAAAAGGGCAAAGTTCTGTTGTTGGCCGGCTATGTCCTTGCCCTTAGTAAATTCAGTGAATTGCTGAAGAATTTTCACTGATTAGGTGTCAGTGAATAGGTGTTCGCTGAAATACAATTGTGGCGACATAATATAGACCCTGTATGATGGCCCTACATTTTACCTGTTGTAGATTTTCTCTGTTATAGCCACTTTTCAGTTATTTTATGTTCATTTTGTAACTTTTAGCTTTAAAAAAAAATGTTGCTAACAGTGCAGAGCTTTAATAAAGGCTGTCCCTCCTCGGTGAATAATCAGAAAATATACACAGGTTAATCACCACGGCTCCAGAATGGTATTTTAATCCAAATCAACACAGAAACCACAGACAAGAAGTGTAATACAGTCCACAGGTTAAATCAAAAAGAGACCTCTGTCTGTGTCATTACACACTAACTTCAAAGCTGCTCTAAAATCTCATCTAAAGGAGCACTGGACATGCCCCTGTAACAAACCTCTCTAACATCTCTACCCCAACCTCTCTAATCCCTTTCTTCCACCCCTCTAACTACCTCAGATTGCAGCCAAATACATTGCTTGTAAACCTATATCTCAGCTGTAATCTTAGTAATTTTATTCAAGGGTAATAGCTGCTAGCTCAGCTATTAAAATACTTGTTAGTCTTTATGGCACCAATGATATAAGTGTTGTACCATTTAACTAAATAATTTCATTTTGAACTATAACTGTTTACCACTATTGTTAAACAAACCTACCTATACGTCTTGTAACTTGTAATTAATTGTTTTTAATTGTTGTTTTTATCGTGGAGTTTTTCTCCCCGGGCCTCCGCTGAAAAAGGACCTGGGTCCAGTTGGATTTTCTCGATCAACAAATGTAAATAAATAAACATACCATTCTGGAGCCATGGTGGTGAACCCATGTATCTTTTCTGATAATTCACCGAGGAGGGACAGCCTTTATTGAAGCTCTGCACTGTTAGCAGCATTTTTTTGGGGTTTTGGATAACCGTGATCCGAACTGGTTACCAGTTTTTAGCTTTTACCTTTTTCTCCATTGTATAAAACTGCTCTTCTCCCTTGGTCTCCACTGAAAATGATCTATGACAGTCCATTCAGACTACCCTGGTCAACGAAAACAATAAACAAACAAAAGCAATAAATAAGACAAATTAAAAATTGGTCATTTCAGTTATGCTATGAAATTAATAGAACGAGAAAGGCAGGCATTTCCAATGTAATAAAATTAAGTTGTAGATGAAGGAAGACATGACTAGAAGTAAAGGAAATTGTGGAATTGTTGTCATCCAGTTCACAGAGTCATGGTAGTCAGGGAACATGGGCTATAATCAGTTCTTATAGGATGGTTGTTTGCTATTGTAGGGCTTACAGGGGAAACTACACCAGCAGTCACCAAAAGGGATGTGTACTACCATATTATTTGGCATTAGGATGCAGTAATATTAGTAAATGGAGGACAAGATACCATGCATGCACACTGCATATGAAACTTAAAGATGAAAAAAAGGGAAAGGTGGGTACTGACTGATTACAAGTCTTATTGTATGGATGTAAACTGAGCAATTAGACTTTCAGAAGTAGCTGACATATCACAGATAACAATCATGAATGAAGATATGATTTTGGCAAATGTACTGAAGGAGTAGGTGAGGACATGAGGAGTTGTTAATGTACTTCACTATGCCCTTATCTTGCAGAAATGTTCATACACCTACAAATTAAATGCAAAGGGTTATACTGATTTCAGTGTTATAAGACAGTTAATTAAAAAGGTACCAATTTCTAGCAAAGAAATGATATGTAGAATAACGTTTATGTAACTATTGATGAAGATGAACATTATGTATGTGTTGTGCATATATTTTATGGTGAATATTTATTTGTTTGTTTGTATTATGATGACTAGCTTAGTCCTATTAGGGTTTTGGCATCTTTCAGGGGAGAAACTAAGACATATTCATACTATCTAGGGGAAATTTGATAGGAACACTGAGGAAATTATGAAGTGAAACTGCATTGTATAAATAAGAATGCTCATTTGTTTTGGTTCTTCATCTGTTAGAAATATCTTAGTTTTCAAAATGTTATTGATTAGTTATGTTAAATGAGTGTATGATTAAAAACGGAAAGAAAGTCATCCCAGACATAATTAGCACCTCATTGTCCTTCCCCCATTATGCTGTACTGCAGTGTCTGTTATTTGACAATAAATCCAACTGACTAGCATGGGAATAGAACTTAAAGTCTTCTAATTTTCCAGCATCAGAGGCAAATGAGTACTTATGTAGCCACTGTGGATGAGCTGTCCTGTGATGGTTGTCATATTTCTCTGTGGCTGTGACCAGACAGAATGGTGGGTGGCCAATAAACCTAATGCTTGGCTGGCAGAGGTTTTAAACTTCATGAATTGGGTGCATATGTAATGAAATAGGTATCTGGAAATGATCCTGTGGGTGTGTTGGTGAAATATATGACTACAAGAAGATGCTGATGTAAAAAAAAAAATAAGAACAATCTGTTGACTAGGCTTGTGTAGTGCTATTAGTCTGCAGGCAGGGGGTCATTTACTACTTCTGTCTTCTTCCCTTGCTTCTCTGTAATATCCATCTTCAGCCCTACTGCTGAAAGACTCTGTAATCTAAGTTGAAGCACTGCCTTTCAGGACACTATAACTTCATCAGTGAAGTAGCACTTCTTCAGTTCATAAGTTCATAGGCTCATATGATGATACTAGGCTATTGGCCCAGAGGCCCTTATAAGCCTATCCAAGAATTTTGCCCATGTTCCCACAAAGTCATCACCTGTTTCCCCTGTCCAGCAGGGACACAGGTGGGATTCCAGGAGTATATTTTCTGTTTCCCATCCAGTCGTCCAGGTTCCTCTTAAAGAGGGCTAGGGAGATACTCTTCTTGACATGGAGAGGGAGTCTATTCCACAGATGGGGGAGTCTCTGGGACACAAATCTATCCTGCCAACGAGTTCTATTAATGTCACCGTCCAGGTTAAGGCCTTGTGTGCGGGTTGCATGATTGAAGTTTGTTTTATGGATATGCAGCAACTCCCTCAAGGCTGGGTCTGAAATGGGTTTGTATGCCAGACACAGGTCACCACTGAGCAGTCTGTATGAGACTGAGTAGAGAGACATGGCTTTTAGCCTATCTGCATAGGATAGGTGTATGAGACCCTGGATTTTCCTGGTCAGGAACCTCTGTGGTCTCTCCAACTGCTGCATGTGCTTGGCAAGGTACATGCCGAAGGGGGCATTGTACTAGATAATGGGTCTGATAATGGAGGAGTACAGGGATGTTATGACAGGATGTTAGTTAATCTTGAACTATTCCCACTTCTGTTGCACTAATGTCCTCTCTGCCATATATTTCAGTAGTGTGCATCACCCCTGAACAATGACAATGTGGAGTTATCATATTTTATTTAACTCATTTATTTTCAGTACTTCACAATGCTTCAAGACTCTATTCAAACAGTAGTGATTATTTTTCCTTACATTATTTTCATAGCTTAATAATGTTTTTTTTTCAATCAAATTAATATCTGTTAAAACATAAGGCCTGCAAACTAGTCTAATTTTTGTATGAGTACTGCATTATTAAGTAAAAAAAGATAACCTCAGTATCTCTGGAGTTCACTTGCTGAGTTATCCAGAGCTCTATCTATCTTTGCCATTGCTCTTTTATATTAATTGTATTAATTCATCCCAAAAGTACATATGACTCCAGGATCCTCCTTTTCCTTTGACCTTCCTATGGCCATCTCTCAAACCATGCATTCATTTCTGAATTTGAGCCATGAAAGTGCATATCACTGCATTTGTGTATTAAATTACCTAGTAGTGACTCTCCCAGCAAACTATGATATCTCTGTTTGAAGACTGTAATCTCCATTCTATTACTCAACAGATTGCAAAGCTGAAATCGTGCAGTATGACCTTAACAACATTAGTGCAATATCTAGCACACCTATACGACTCATGGGATCCATAGGACTTTCAAAGTAATTTATTCCCATGACCATCAAATGTCACCAGCAGAAAACCTTAGGATTGTACCCCCATTTCTCAAAAAGGGCTAGATAAGATAGTCCTATGGTAAATTTGAGGGTACCCATCAGTCAACCAGGTTCAGTTTGAAGGATAATGATGCAATACACTATTTATCATGCAAGGGCAGCTTATTCCAGAAGTGCATGAAGCACTGCATATTTAATGTATTTCTATACCATTCTATATTTATCTCCTGGTGAAAATGCAGGTACTTGACTTTAGTGTTTGCTAAGTATTAGATTTGTGCTGTTCGAGGAGATAACGACAACAGGGTCTCTAATGGTGTGGTAGGTAAGGCAGTGATCTTCTCTCAGTGGTTCAAATGACAATGCATTCTTTGACAGCCAAAAACTGTGCGTCTCTGTCTACAGCATCGTTTGTTTTTATTTTCTTCAGACTCTTCTTTCTTAGGTACCACAATCAGCTTATGGACAGCCATATAATCTCCTACCAAAATTAACCTTTTGGGTAGTAATTCTCAGGGGTATAGGTCATATAAATAAGAAGAGTCTAAACATTCTTTGCTGACAAGAAATGAAGGGAATGATATATCTCCTATAGGAACAATACTTAGCAAAACAAATGGAAATATTTTATAGGACAACTGCGTTACTGAGTCAAGTAAATAGACATGCATAGTCACTGTAAGATAAAGACATCACGGAGAAATGCTTCCCAACACAGAAACACTGAAATCATGTACGGTTCCACTTTTGTTGTTAGATTCTCAATAAAAAAAGTCTTCTCAAATCCCTTCTTAATATGTCAATATTAACATATATGGTTAATTAATCGACAGCTAAGTTCCTTTTTTTTTCCTTCTAAGATATGAACTGTCTTATGTCTGACCTCTGAATTCATAGCTTTCCTCTTTGAGTTTGATGCTTCCCTCTCTTCTGGAAGGGTGTTACGGTCATTATCCATCCATGGTTTCTATGAAACATTTCCTTATATATCCCTTGAGCTATTCAACTTATATCTTCAAACTGTTTTCTTGATGCAAACTGTATTTGTACGATCATTCTTTGCTGAAGACTGTAGAATACCTGTTTCTGCCCTGCTCATACTTTTCATCCCAAGTTTGTGAATGTTCATATTAAACATATACGACCCTTCATCATCTGACATGTGTGGAATAATATGTTATTTTAATTGATTTGCTTTGTGTTGACCTGGTGCTCTCTATGTCCTAGTTGGAATTTGTCTTCATACTGTATGCCTTACATGGGTAAGCTGCGGTGGTGCAGTGGTAGCGTTGTTGCCTCACAGTAAGAGGTTCTCCTGTTCAATTCTCGGCTGGAGTGCCTTCTGTGAGGAGTCTGCAGTCGAGTGGCCTCTGAAAGACATGCGTGAATGGGCGTGTCTTCACTGAAGGTTGAGCATCGAGCTGGCAACTCAGCACCATAAAAATCGACTGCCAATCATTAGTAGACCGGAGTTCCGCTGTGGCGACCCCTAACCAGGAAAAGACCAACAACAACTGTATGCCTTACATGAAATGCTACTTTATCGGCTTTAGTGTTTTTTTTTTTATTGGTGGTGCTTTTTCATGTGTAGAATAATACTCCACTGGCTTACTTTGTTGTTCGGATACAGTGTCCACTAAACTTTTCATTATGTGATGAGTACACTGTCCACTTACCTTTGCATAGGGGTATTCTGGTTTCCTTTTCATGTATTGTTTATGTTGTTTCTACTGCTCAAATTTTTTTTTACCAATATTGTAACTTACTGCTTTTCAGACACATTATTTTCCTCTTTATAAAATTAAAAAACACTATTTTCCAATTTTGCCTAGACCGTTTCTTCCTTTCTGTATCTTATTAAGTATTAACACAGTATTCTTTGTGTCATCAGTAAAAATGAAGGTTTTTCTTCAAGATCTACTATAACATCATTTGCTTAAGCATTGAAACACACTACCCCAGTCCTCACACACACTTTCCATACTAACATCTCTCATTCCACATTTCCTAATTTTATTTAATACAAAAGTATCCGTTTTTTCTAGCAAACACTATACCCACATTAACTTTTTATGGTGTACCCTATATGTGCTGTTTTTACTTTTAGCTATTTTTTTACAAAATGACAACGAAATGTGTGAAATAGCAGTACAAAAATCAAATGGCGAAGGATTTTGTTAAGTAATTTTCTTATGGGGAATGAGCACTTCTGTTTCCAATGAGGAAACTCAAGCTGCAATGGCAAAGCAAGTCTGTCTATATGTTTTCCTGCTTTGATTGCATTCTTGGTGTTATCTTTGCCATTTACAAGTTGATGTGCATTGCTTTGATGAATGGGGGACCCTGACTGTTTTTTGTTTATGATTTATTTATTTATTTATTTATTTATTTATTTGAAAACTTCAAGAGCAAACATACAAAAAAAAAACTTTTGCAATGAATAAATCATCAAAATATAAATAGATAAAAATCAAAAATCTTTATCCCAACAAAAGAAAAAGACAGTCCATCAGTCACTCCATATTTTAGCCTGGTTACTGTCAAAGCATGTCCCATTTAATCTTCTGATGTAATAATGAAGGTTTTTGAAAGATGTTCAGGATTTTCTAATACTAAAGATGATAGCTGAACATACATTTGCCACCATAAGATGTCCTAATCCATTGTTTTATCATGGTGTGGATGTGAGGAGAAATGGCGTAGGGGTTACCCTGAAGGAACAGTATGCTAAGAGTGTTTTGGAGGTGAAAACAGTGTCGGATAGAGTAATGTTTATGGAAATTGATGGTGTAATGATGAATGTTGTTAGTGCATATGCTCCACAAGTTGGGTGTGCGATGGATGAGAAAGAAAAATTCTGGAGTGAGTTGGATGAAGTGGTGATGACTGTACCCAAGGGTGAGAGACTGGTGACTGGAGCAGATTTCAATGGGCATGTTGGTGAAGGGAAGAGAGGGGATGAGGAAGTGATGGGTAGGTATGGTGTTAAGCAAATGAATGCAGAAGGTCAGATGGTAGTGGATTTTGCGAAAGGGATGGACATGGCTGTGGTGAATACGTATTTTAACAAGAGGGAGGAGCATACGGTGACATACAAGAGTGGAGGAAGATGCACACAGGTGGATTATATCTTATGTAGAAGGGCCAGTCTGAAGGAGATTGGAGACTGTAAAGTGGTGAAAGGGGAAAGTGTAGTTAGGCAGCATAGGATGGTGGTTTATAGGATGACATTGGTGATCAAGAAGAGGAGGATGAGTGTGAGGGCAGCACCAAGGATCAAATGGTTGAAATTGAAAAAGGGTATTTGTGAGGTGGAGTTCAGGGAAGAGTTAAGACAGGCACTGGGTGGCAGTGAAGAGTTACTGAATAGTTGTGTAACTACAACAGAGCTAGTAAGAGAGATGGCTAGAAAGGTGCTTGGTGTGACATCTGGAAAGAGGAAGGAGGACAAGGAGACCTGGTGGTGGAATGAAGATGTACAGGAGAGTATACAGAGAAAGAGGTTGGTGAAGAAGAAGTGGGATTGTCAGAGAGATGAAGAAAGTAGACAAGAGTATATGGAGATGAAGTGCATGGCAAAGAGAGAGGTGGTGAAGGCTAAGGATAAGGCGTATGAAGAGTTGTATGAAAGGTTGGACACTAAGGAGGGAGAAAAGGACCTGTACTGTTTGGCTAGACAGAGGGACCAAGCTAGGAAAGATGTGCAGCAGGTAAGGGTGATAAAGGATAATGAGGGAAATGTACTCACAAGCGAGGAGGAGATGAAGTGCATGGCAAAGAGAGAGGTGGTGAAGGCTAAGGATAAGGCGTATGAAGAGTTGTATGAAAGGTTGGACACTAAGGAGGGAGAAAAGGACCTGTACTGATTGGCTAGACAGAGGGACCAAGCTAGGAAAGATGTGCAGCAGGTAAGGGTGATAAAGGATAATGAGGGAAATGTACTCACAAGCGAGGAGGAGATGAAGTGCATGGCAAAGAGAGAGGTGGTGAAGGCTAAGGATAAGGCGTATGAAGAGTTGTATGAAAGGTTGGACACTAAGGAGGGAGAAAAAGACCTGTACTGATTGGCTAGACAGAGGGACCAAGCTAGGAAAGATGTGCAGCAGGTTAGGGTGATAAAGGATAATGAGGGAAATGTACTCACAAGCGAGGAGAGTGTGTTGAGCAGATGGAAAGAATACTTTGAGGGGCTGATGAATGAAGAGAATGAGAGGGAGAGAAGGATGGATGATGTGCAGATAGTGAATCATGAAGTGCAGTGGATTAGCAAGGAGGAAGTAAGGATAGCTATGAAGAGGATGAAGAATGTTAAGGCTGTTGGTCCAGATGACATATCTGTGGAAGCATGGAGGTGTTTAGGTGAAATGACAGTGGAGTTTTTAACTAGATTGTTTAATGAAATCTTGGAAAGTGAGAGGATGCCTGGGGAATGGAGAAAAAGTGTTTTGGTACCGATTTTTAAGAATAAGGGTGATGTGCAGAGCTGTAGTAACTACAGAGGGATTAAATTGATCAGTCACAGCATGAAGTCATGGGAAAGAGTAGTGGAAGCTAGGTTAAGAAGGGAGGTGATGATTAGTGATCAGCAGTATGGTTTCATGCCAGGAAAGAGCACTACAGATGTGATGTTTGCTCTGAGAGTGTTGATGGTGAAGTACAGAGAAGGTCAGAAGGAGTTGCATTGTGTCTTTGTGGACTTAGAGAAAGCATATGACAGGGTGCCTATAGAGGAGTTGTGGTATTGTATGAGGAAGTCGGGAGTTTCAGTGAAGTATGTAAGAGTGGTACAGGATATGTACGAGGGTAGTGTGACAGCGGTGAGGTCTGCGGTAGAAGTGATGCATGTGTTTAAGGTGGAGGTGGGATTACATCAAGGATCAGCTCTGAGCCTTTTCTTATTTGCAATGGTGATGGACAGTTTGACAGATGAGAACAGACAGGAGTCCTCTTGGACTATGATGTTTGCAGATGACATTGTGATCTGTAGTGAGAGTAGGGAACAGGTGGAGGAGACCCTGTAGAGGTGGAGATATGCTCTAGAGAGAAGAGGAATGAAGGTCAGCAGGACTAAGACAGAATATATGTGTGTGAATGAGAGGGAGGATAGAGGAATGGTGAGGATGCAGGGAGTAGAGGTGGTGAAGGTAGATGAGTTTAAGTACTTGGGTTCAACAGTTCAGAGTAATGGTGAGTATGGAAGAGAGGTGGAGAAGAGAGTACAGGCAGGATGGCATGGGTGGAGAAGAATGTCAGGGGTGATTTGTGACAGACAAGTACAAGTAAGAGTGAAACGGAAGGTCTACAAAAGGGTAGTGAGACCAGCAATGTTATATCGGTTGGAGACAGTGGCATTGACAAAAAGGCAGGAGTCAGAGCTTGATGTGGCAGAGTTGAAGATGTTTAGATTTGCACTGGGCGTGACGAGGATGGACAGGATTAGGAATAAGTATATTAGAGGGTCAGCCCAGGTTGGAAGGTTTGGAGACAAAGCAAGAGAGGCAAGATTACGTTGGTTTGGACATGTGCTGAGGAGGGATGCAGAGTATATTGGGAAAAAGATACTAAGGATGAAGCTGCCAGGTAACAGGAAAAGAGGAAGACCTAAGATAAGGTTTATGGATGTGGTGAGAGAGGACATGCATGTGGTTGGTGTGACAGAGCAAGACGCAGAGGACAGGAAGAAATGGAAACAGTTGATCCGCTGTGGCGACCCCTAACGGGACCAGCCGAAAGAAGAAGAAGAAGCTGTCCTTATCCAGTTACATCATCTATTTTAAAACTGTCTTTTCAAATGCATAAATTATAAAATGCTGTGTCTAATAAATGAAGTGCACAGGAATAGGTGCATTTTCTTGCAAATCTTCCCCTGTGGGAAGGCCAATAACAAATGAAAATAATCAGACACCTTGAACAAATAAAAATAACCAGCCCACTTGTACATTGATCTCTAACATGTGAGGGCCAAGGCCCTGCTTGTCCAACATATAAGGTGTAAAGTGTCTGAAATGTAGCTTTTTAGGCACAGCAAAATAATGGGTATAGTTCCCCATACTAAAGGGGTGGCGTAAGCCACAAAACAATGGGCTAGGGCTTCTCCCGGGCAGATAGCCTAGTATGAACCTATGAACCTATGAACCTATGAGTGATACAGTATAAAAGAAAGTAAAAAAGAGTTGCCCCAAAAACAGAGATTTGTCATCCTCCCAACTCTGTATTATGAATAGTCATGTCCAAAAATTTCCAGCATTTATCCTGGTCAGAGCTTAACATTTTTGAACCAACAATTTCTGATATATTGTATAGCAAAAATAGCAAACAAGTACTAGAATCAGATAAAAAGCTGACAAAATTAAGTAAATTAGGCCTCTTATCTGGGATTTTCTTAAGTCGACCATCTATAGACATTACCAAAAAAAGTTAAATACTAAATTAAAATTAAGCATGCCTTATGACTTACCAAACCTATCAAGCAAATCATGACTGCCAGGGACAAAATATGAAAAAATTGGCAAAAGCATAAAAATCCAACTGATCTCCAACAATTTAGCCAGATCCGCAACCAAGCAAAGTGCCTCATCATTAATGACAGAAAGGAATACTATCTTAACCTTTAAAAAAAATTACAAGCAAAATCCAAAGAAATTCTGGAACTCCATTTCATCTCTAATTAACCCTGGTATCAAAAACAATCCATGCCCATTCCCAGAGAAAACTGCGAGTGAAATAGCCACTCTCTTTAATTCACATTTCATTGACTCAGTAGCTAAACTCACCACTACCTTTCCCCAAACTAAATCTAATACTGTCATGCACTATCACCTCCCTCTCATGATGCAACAGTCAATCAAGCTAAAAAGACTGCTAAATGTGTATCCTCTCTCTTTCCTGACCTTTCAAAAGCCTTTGATACAGTCTCCCACCCCTTACTCCTCAGTAAACTCTCCACCCTAAATATCTCCTCCCCTGGTTCGCTAACTATCTAAAAGGTAGACAACAATCTACTAGATGGATCGACTCTTTCTCTACATTTCTTGAGTCTTCTTCAGATGTTACCCAAGGCTCTATCTTAGGACTCATTCTCTTCAGCATTTTTATAAATTACTTCCATACCAACCTTACAAATGGAACTGTTTTACAATACGCAGATGATTCAATGATTAATTGATCTGCTAAATCAACAACAGAACTTCTGCAGATAAGCCAGAATGGCTTTACGACCACCGAAATCTGGATGGCTAATAATTATCTAGCTCTAAAACCAAACAAAACTTTATTGTTATTGTTTACTCCCAAGAAAATCCTCTCTGTTAGCAAGACAGACTTCACCATTCATTCTCAAAACAACACTATTATAGAGGTTGTCTCCCTCACTAAATTACTAGGAGTTATTCTCGATAAAAAACTGACATTTGACCTTCACATCCACAATAACATTAAAAAAACAAACTATAAACTAGGAACCCTCTACCAACATAAATACTCTTAACTATTCTACTAAGCTCACCCTCACCTTCATTTTTCTCCTACCTTCTCTCCTTTATGGTGCTCCTCTTCTTATCAATACCCACTCCACCATACACAACAAGGTAGCTAAGTTTGCAACCAATGGAAAATACTCTTCCCATCACTGCATTGCCCTAAAATCACTTAACTGGATACCTCTCAACCTCTTAGAGCAAGAAATCTGGACAAAGCAATAAATAAAAGTGGGACAAAGGCCCAAAAATAGGGACACTTTTTAAATATTGCTCTTAGAAACAGGTTTGCATTAGTGTGAATTTTCTGAAGGATATGAAGTCTGAAACTCAAATGTCTGTCATCATTTTCTAACTTTGATTGTTAATAGTTTACCACTAATATGCCAGAAAACCACAATATGAGGCCAAAATATGGACATTCTGTGAAAATCTGTACAGTTGAGAGGTATGTTTAACTGGCTTGTACTTTCACACTATCTAACCTACCTACAGCATGAAAAATTATTTACAAACCCTCAGATTGCCCCGCCATTTCTTCCATCTTAACCCACTATCACCCAAATAGACCACTTAGATCTGAAAATCAACTTATCCTGCAAGTAGACAAACCTAAACTTCCAGCTGGTGACATACTTTATCCCTTCTCTATTGCCAACCTTTAGAACTCTCTCTCACTAGCTATCACAACCTCCAGTAATATCTCTTCCTTCAAAAATTTTTGCAGCAACACTTCTCGTCCCTATGGCAATGCAGGTGTCTCAATTCTCATCCATCCATAACCTGACTCTATACACCCTAACTTGTTTCACACTTTAATTTACATCTTCACCTCTTCAAACCTTCTTTTATCACCACTCAAACAATTTATTTTTCACTTTGCTATCTATCTTTGACTTACTATCTACACCTCCATCCCACTCTGTACTACTGTGCTGCTTATATTCTCTGAACACCTAGAAAATACTACAAAGTCACCATTTTGTCATTATATTACCTTTACTGTATAACAATATGATTACTTGATTAGTTTGTAAATTTTACCTATACAAATCTGTACATATCATGTGTTTGCACGCTCTTTTCTAATATTGTATATACTGTCTGTTTTGTCATACTGTTTGTATCTACTAACTGCTGTATATTCTATGTACTGTTATACTAACTTACATTGTAGAGCTTTCTCCTCAGGCCTCCCCTGAAAATGGGTTATTTTGGCCCAGTGGACTTCTGGGTAAAGAAATGCCAATAAATAAATAATTACCACAAGCTGAAATCACAATACAATGTTGCATAGCTTTTTATGATTGAAGGAGAGAATAAGGATCCTAAGTGTAGGTTAGTCTAGTAGGGGAAAAAGAGACAATTGACCAAATGAGTCCAAAACATATATATATATATATATATATATATATATATATATATATATATATATATATGTGTGTGTGTGTGTGTATTGACTCATGTATGTTTGGAATGGACTAATTCAACAGCTGTAGCTTGTTTATTAACATTAAGAAGTTACCCAAGCACTACAACTTTGAGGGAAGCAGCTTTTGTTTTCTAGAAATATTGGAGCAGCTGTTGTTGCTAATAAAAATTGCAGTGAAGATCTATATTTATTTATTTGACATTTTTGAATGGGAAAGTCCGACTAAGTTAGAGACACTTTTCAGCAGATGACCAGGGAGAAAAGCTCCACGAGAGTATATAACAAAATGCCCACAAGCATGCATACAAAGTTTACAGAAGTAACAGTTAATGATTACATTACAGAGAAAATATAGTAAGGGATACAGTTTAACAAGTAATTAAAAAGCCACTTCTGTTAATAATCAATGCACAGAACCTGTTGACAGCAGCTGACAAACTTTTTACAGGATACATTTTTATATAAACAAACTGAGATGATGGAGGTATGGAACTCAGGGATTAGGAAACATTCAGAGTTAGGGATATGAGGTTCAGTGTGAGGGAGTTTAGGGCACAGTGGTAGTGAGAGCAGTAGGAAGAAGAAGGAAGTGTGAGAGGAGGTAAGAAGTAGAGCAATTTGGGGATAGTGCTGAGAGGAGTAGTGAAGTGGTAGAAGTAGCAGAGGTCAGACACAGCGGGAATAAGAGGTGTTTTTCTAGGGGAGGAAGTTCAGGAGGTTTTTTGCAATGACATGCACAGGAGTTAAGGTGTTCTTTGAGAGCTTTTCTGAATTCTTGTGTGTGGGGTATTTTATAGATGGCAAGGGAAGTTAGTTCCAGGAAAGGGCAGGGGTGTAAGTATATATGTTTTGGCCTATTGATCATTTAGGTTTGTATATGTCTAAGTGTAGTTGGTCAGAGCTCCTGAGGTTTCTAGTTGGTGTATGAAGAAAGATGAGTGAGGAGATGTAAAGGCAGGAGGACGGCTTATTTAGGATGGTATGAATGATAAGTGTTTGAGATGATAGAAGTTGATGTGGGAACGCTAATGAATTTAAAACCTTGAGAGAATTGCAGTGATGAGAGAAAGAGGTCTAGTTAACAGCAAACTAGACTCCTTAGTTGTAGGTAGCTTTGCGTTTAGCTAGTAGGCCTGCCTGTAAGTTGGTTAGGATTTGCGAGCTATAGAGGAGACTGGGAGAAGGAACGCATAGGCAAGAGAGATACAAGAATCCTCTGTAAGGATTTTTTTGTTTCTGTAGAGAAAGACCAAGTTTTTGGTGTTTTTTTTTTAAATACAGTAGTGAACATGTAGGTCAAATTTGAGTTGATCATCTATAATGGCCCCTAGAAGCTCAGTGTGGGTTTCTGCAATGATGACAGTGTTAAGTGATGTTATAGAGAAGGTGGGTTTGAGGTGGGCAAGGGATTTTGGGAGAAATAACAGGAATCTGGTCTTTTTGGGATTTAGAATTTGTTGATTATTAATGAGACATTTTTCAATAGAGATGAAGGAGTTTTGGGTGAGAATATGCAGGTCAGAGAGAGTATCAGAGGTAGATATGATACTGGAGTCCTCCATGTATGGAATTTTGGTAGATTGTGGACAGGACATAAAGATATCATTAGTGAAGATATTGAATAGTAAGGAACCAGGAATAAAGCCTTGTGGAACCCCCATCTTGATGGGGAGGAAGAGAGATAGTGACAAGAACCAGTTGACAGAGTGTTGTCTGTTGGAGAGGTAGCTAGTGAACTAGGAAAGGGTGCAGGTAGACAGGTTGAGGTCAGAAAGCTTGGAGAGGAGCATGGGCTTTTGAGAGGTCTAAGAAGAGACAGAAAATGACTTTGTTGTTATCTCTGACCAGAGAAATGGATTGGGAAAGGAGATGAGGGCTGATGAGGTACTGTGGTTAGGATGGGGGTTTTCCAGGAGTAGATAAGGATTTGCTTATATACACATTTTTGCAGTATTTTAGTGAGGGGGAGAGGATGGCTATAGGGTGGCAGTTATGTAGTTCAGTTCAATTTCTGCCTTTGTGGATAGGTATGATAAATAATTATTTTCATAGTGAGGGAACTGTGGATTCTGATATGCAGCTTTATATGAGGATGGAAATGGGGTGTGCTATGGAGTTTGCAGCTAGCTTAAGGTAATGTGGAGGTAGTTTGTCAGCAGAGGGACAGCAAGGCTTAATATAAGATGGGAGACATTTTATATAGCTGGTAGGAACACGTTTGAAAGAGAAAGCATTATTTTGGTTAGAGGTGGTGGGGGCATCAGAGGAGTTAGGGGAGTTTGAGTTTGCTATTAGTTTACTGATGGAGTCTATGAAGTAAGAGTTAAGTAGCATGGCTTTTTCTAGGGGGTATTGTTAGGACAGGGGTTTGGTGTTTTGGAGTTTCCTGGGTGGACGATTTCATTGATACTGTTCCAGAACTTGTCGGGGTTGTTGTAATGTGAGTCTGGGCATTTAGGTAGAAGTTTTTTCTTGTCGATGTTGACTTGTTTTTTTACAAGGTTATGAAGTTCTTTATAGTTTTGCAGATGGGTGGGGGATTTAGTCTTAAGCCGGATTTTCCAGGCATTATCTGTTTTGTACACGAGAACATGTATGGATTGAGATAGTCAGGGGGAGCAGAGAGTTTTGACTCTAATTGTGCATGGGGGGCAAGGGCATTGAGAATATTTAGAAATATGGAATTACATTTTTGGACTGTATCATCTAAAGTTAGGTATGAAATAAAAGGACCAGTTAATAGAGGAGAGCATGTTATTGAATATGTCAGGATTGAAGTTAGAGAGGCTTCGACAATCTTTATATTTGTGTGACCTGTGCTGCTGAGCAGGGGGAATCTTTGGGCACAGACTGGTGAGTGGTCACTGATGGAATCAGGTAGAGTTTTGGGGTGGTGATACAGGTCAGGATTGGAGACTAGCATCAAGTCTATAATGGTACTGGAGTCGGTAGGATTCTTAAAGTGTGTGAGGATAGAGATTACTTGTATGACACCATATAAATTTAATCAAGAGGTGGGTGAGCTGGAGGTTTGGGCTAACTAATTGATGTTGACATCTCCTAGAAAAGTGGTTTCATTAGGTATGTTGAGGGTGAGCCAAGAGGGGGTTTGTTGTAACAAAGGTACATTGTTGCTGGGAGGTATGTAAATAGCAGCTATTGTGAGGATTTTATGGTAGATACCTATTTATTTTATTTATTTTGACATTTGTTAACCGGGTTAGTCCAGCTAGGCCAGAGGCCCATTTTCAGTGGAGACCCAAGGAGAAAAGCTCCGATACAGACAATTTAAGGTACATAAAATTTATACTCCAATATAAAGAAATTTATAATACATAAGTTTTAGTTAAAGAGAAAGCTAAAATGTAATGTTAATACTACAGTAAAGTATAACAGTCATGACATGTATATATACTTTTTTGGTTTTCAATAAAAAAATAAGCAGCACTTGACCTGGCATAAGGAGAGCTATTGATATAGTGGGTTAAGTAACAGACAGATGTATTTAGATATAAGAGAGAAATATTTACATATGTACATGTGGTGAAGTAGTGGGGTAAGGGTGAATGTTGTAGTTGGACTATGTGGAAAGGGAGGAAAACTTAGAGGTGGATTAGTAAAACAGTCAGTGAGGTTGGAGTAAAACAATAAGGTTGTGTAGAAGGTTAGATGTGGTCATTACAGGGGCAGGAATTATTGTTTAGTAAGTGAAGGTTAAGTTCTTTTTTTAAGTGTTTAGGATAGGGAATGTATCTAATATGAGAGGGAGTTTGTTCCAAGCTTGGGCTATAGTGGATTTATAAAGTCGCTATATTGTGATTATTTTCACTAATTGGATTTACCATAATCGCTACCTGCAGAAGCCTTCCTTTGTGGTTTTCGCTTTACTGAATTTATAAAGTAGCTTACCAGCATTTTTGTGGGGTCAGTAAATGTCAAGGAGTTGTTGGCTAGTGGTGCCAACAGTATGATTAGGGGTATAAGCAGATACCAAGGTGAAGAGCGAAGGGCAGGAGGAAGGTTTATATAATGCAGAGTGTGTGATTTGAAGCTGGGATAGTTGGAGTTGTTGGGGGAACTCCAGCCAGTGGAGAGAGTTGAGAGCAAGTCAGTGGTGGAAGTTGTAAGGACAGTTAGTGACAAATCTAGCTATTTTGTGGTGTGTTTGTTGTAGTTTGGACAGGGTTGTAGATTGTATGTTAGTTAGGATAGGTGTAGCGTAGAGAAGGAAGGGGAGAAGGAAAGCATGAGCTAAGGAGAGTCTAGACGTTAGATATATTCTATTTCGATACAGTAGTCTGAGTTTTTGATGTTTTTTTTTTTTATGTTTTAAAAGATATGCAAGTTAAATTTTAGTTCATCATCAATGATGGTACCTACGAGCTTAGTGTGGAGTTCAGGATGAATGATTGTATTATTAGAGGAAGTAATGACAAAGGTTGATTTGTGTTGAGAGAGAGTAGTTTACACAACAATAGGGATCATCCCACAGAGGGATGTGACTAACTTAAAACAGAAATCCAGGCAAAAAAAAAATCATCTTAATTACCAATATATTGGCTAAATGAGATAATTTTAAGATTCTGTGTTTGCTAATTTTAGTTCTAAATTATTACATCACCGGGGAAACGTCATCCTTAATTAAGTCTAAATGAGAGGGACTGATAAAAATACCCAAATCTGAATGCTATGTGTTCCATTTAATTCCAAAGCTGATCATTAATAGTTGCAGGAAAGAGGAAGTACACATTTAATAGAACAAAAAATATTTTATTCAGTCATTCTGTAGGTCTGAAAGCCGACCAAACATATTGAACATTTCCAAAATCTGATGTACTATTTTGTTGGGTTGTGATAACTATGGAAAGCAATTGTCAGCAAATCATAGGTCAGAAATTCTTTGACCCATTGAGTAGAATACCCCAACGAGAGTCATGCTGCTTTATGAGGACAAGGCTAAGTCTGGGATGTGGTAATTTCAGACAAATATGGTTGAGAAAAATTTCCGTTAATGAAACCTGATCAAAAGGCTAAGTGTGTATCACCATACACCAAAAAGTATAAACTCAACAAGAATGCCAAAGTTTACGAGAGTATCAAAAGTTTCTTTAAAATCAATGAATATACTTACTTTGGAGCTGTTTTGGAAATTGTAAAACTGATTAAGATTATAGAAAAGTCTAAGTAAATTGAAGACATCTGTCAACTTCAGGAAAGCCATACTGAACGTAGCCCCATTGTTTATGAATAATGTTTTCTGACACCCTAACAATGTTATAGTTGTGAGTCTTTGTGAAACGGGGAAGCATTACATAGATACTAGGGACTACAAGTTTCAAATTAGCTTATATGCAGTGTAAGTCACATGGCAATTATTACATCTGTGAGACATGGAAAACACTGCATCCATTTTAAGTCTTACAGACAACTTTGCCTTTATTTCTGATTATCATAATACTGAATGAACTGATAAAAGTTAAAAAAACACAGCAATAAAGCACATGCTGCACTATGATGTTGTATAGGTGCATAGCAGCCCATAAGCTGCCTATAAAACAACAGATATCATCCAAAAGAGCGATGTGACAAATCTGGAAATCACGTGCCAGAAATTTTTTATTTCATACATGAAAACATCTTGCAGAAAAATATAATTAACAAAAAATGTAGGCAGAATAAGATGTATCCACGTAATAATGAGAACAACATTTACACAAAATATATGGCATATGTTACTGGTACATCTAAGTCACATCTGCAGCTTTGTTATATTGTCTATCTCACACATTTCTTCTTCTCATGGTACATGGTCACCACCAGTCAGCAAACTGGAGAGCAAGGCATGCAACTACCAGTAGAATACCTTCCCACAGAGTCAGCCAAGCAACCAACCAGGAGAAAAATGCAAGATACTGCAAGCATGAATGATGGAAGAGATATAGCCATGCTGCATACCAATTAATACAAAAGGTATGCACACTATATGAGTTTGAAAATTTGCAGGATTCATGATCACTGCACAACAGGATATCAATGTGCATATGTATACATGTAATATATATTTACTATCAGAATTATGGGTGAAGGTTCGGCGATCATGGGAGGCTGAATTCCAGTTGGCAGAATCCCGTGCCGTCGAACCTTCAGGTGTGCAAGGTCCCGGACAGCAAATGCACTATGCATACACAAATATGTGTTCAGTGTTGTTAGTAAAGATAACGGTAGAGTGTGGATTGGGAAATTTACCACTTTCCCCACTGTAGTGTGATCTCGGACTTGGAATATATCATTTGCAGGGGGGTGGGGGGTGAAGTACGTTTGTGGTCAAAGTTAAGGTAGCAGGTATTGTTGTTAATTTCATAATGTGAAGGGGCATTGTTTTTACTCTAGTGCATGATAATGCATATCTTTGCATTTAGTTTGAGACTGTGACTAAGACACCTATCGTTGGTCTGTCTAAGACGTCCTAAAGTATACTGATATAATTTTGGGATTTGACAATTGCACCCAGTTTACAGTCATCCTCCGACTTGGTCAGCTGTATCCCCTTAGCTTTGGCCTGAACTTCTGAGAAGTATATACCAAACAGTAGGGGGATCAGCACTGACCCTCCTGGTGACAGGTCTGCTGTCTGATGTGGAGTCACACACTTTGACAGTGTGTGACTGTTTTGTGAGCCAGCTGGCAACCCATCTTACAACAAAGGGGTTTACATTCAGTTGCTAAGTTTATCAGTAATGCCTAAGTGTTGGATTGCGTTGAAGGCCTTGGCTAAATTGAGGTATGCTGTGTGCACAGATTTGCCCTTGTCAATGGCCCTGGTCATGTTTTCAAAGAAATCCACCAGGTTTAGCTGGCAGGATCTGCCCTTGACAAAGCCGAATTGGGTCAGATTCAGGATTTGGAGGTCACCTATATCTTTATTTATGAGGTCCATGATGATACATTCCATTTCCTTAGAGATGAGGCTGGTCAGACTTATGGGTCAATAATTTCCTGGGTCTGATGCCAAGCTACCTTTGTGTTTGTGTGTGTGTGTGTGGGGGGGGGGAATAACTGCTGCTGTTCTCCATTCCACAGGAATATAGCCTGTGGTTAGGCTGTGATAATGGTGATGTTAGTTCATGTTTTAGTTTGTTTAGAAAACAGCCTTGAATGCTGTTTGGCCCCATAGATGCAGTATTTGTTTGCCTTAGACAACACTTTACTGACCTGCTCTTTGGCTATGTAGGGTGGGGGTGGGGGTTGGGACCAAGGTTTGTGATAAGTTTGGAGGGGATACGGGAGTGAAATTTTTGCCAAGTCTTTGCAATATCAGGTTTTGTATCTCTGCAGAATCAGTGTGTTTGATACCATTAGTCACTTGTTCAGCACATGCTTGGGTCCTACCTTTTAGGCTGTGCATGCAGCTGTTAAAGACCTTATGGTTATCCTTAGCTGTGATTGCTAAGTTTTTCTGAAAGTTATCCTTAGAGGATTTGACATTTTATCTTATTTGCCTGTTGATACCAAGCAGGGTGATTTTCCATTCTTTTGGCCTTATCTTAGTTTTTTTAGGCGGCAACTTTTTGCATTTATTGTAAAGTTTGTTGATGCTGGATGTCCATCAAGTCAGCTTTTTTTTAATTGGGGCTTTGGCTTTGATTCTGTCTGCAACAACCGAGTCTATACACTTATGCAATTGATTGTATAAGGCTTTAGTGTAAGCTTTGGTGTAGTTACCACTTCCAGCTGGGAGTGGGGCATGGAATGCTTTTATACCTTCCCATACGAGGGAATAGCTTGCCCTGATGAAGTTGTTTAGTCTGAATTCTCCCTTTGTGAGTTCTAGTGTTAGTGCCAGTTAGAAAGTGACTGATTTGTAGTCAAATTTAACTGAGAGTCCAAAAGTTGCAGTTGTTTGTCATGTTAGTGAGGACAAGATCTAGTATGGTTGTTTCTCTTTTGGGGAGTTGAACAATTTGTTCCAGAGCATTTGAATTAACAAAAATCAAGGAACTTTTGCACCAGTGAGTTAGGGATAAAGTAGCTTTTCCAGTTAATAGGTGGATAATTGAAGTTCCCCATGACCCGAGTGTTTGGCAAATTTGGATTGACTCCAGTTAGGTCAAGTAGGCTGCATACATATCATGATTCATGGAGGGGGATCTATAACTAGCTATGACTTGAATAAGGGAGTCTTATCCACAGTAATCTGAACATGAAGTAACTCCATGGAATTGTCCTGTCTAACTAGACGGGAGGTGAATTTATCTCTAATGTAGATAGAAACACCACCTCCTTTGGTTCATGCACATTCATTTTGTGGTCTGAAGGTGTGTAAGGCATTGTAGCCTTGCAAGGCTGGGTAGTCTGTGAGCCTTGAACCAGGTTTCTGTGACTGCACAGACATCTACATCCTACAGTGATAGGAGTGCTTCCGTGTGCAGTTTTTGGCTTAGGCTCCTAGCGTTTAGCAGCATAACCCTTATTTTGTTATGATTAGCAATTTTCTTGTTTGTTCGCAGTTTTGTCTTTGAGACCTTATCTAAAAAAGGCATTATGGGGGAGGCAAGAGGTTTTGCCAGCAGCTAAAAGCCTAGTGGTGCCAGGTGCAAAGCGTCACTGGTAAAGTTTGTCGACCATGTCATCCCAGGCAAACAGTAACTGGATACCCTTTGAATGACACCAAAACTATGCCAATTATTGAAATCGATCATTTTTTGTTTATACTGTGGCATCATTCCAGGTGAGAGCAATATGCTGCTCAAGGCAAGGGACATACCTGCCTGGGACACATACTCAGACAGCTCAGTCATGTCTCTCTTCATATACTCCTGTGAGATATATCTCAGGTTGTTCATTCCAACATGAGCTATGAGAGAGTCATAATAGTACTTGTTGCCAAGAGACCTGAGTGCATATGAGATCTGATGAATCCTGACACCAGACAGACAGCTGAGTGAATGGGACAGCTTTGTGTCTCACTATAGAGTCTTCAGTGACAAGAAAATTTGGTTTATGACTGTTACGCCTTGAGGACCTGGTAGGTGAGACACTGGTATTGCTATGTGTCATGGGTGCTGTAGGAACTGTGTTAGTTGTAGCAGTCTTGTGTTTTAGATGTCTCTGGTTATTGGTAAGGTTTTTGAGAGAACCTCCACATATGTTGAGTTATGTGTTGGATGTGTACTATGTGTATGAGTAGTGGTACTGTGTGCATGAGTAGTGCTGGATGAGTTGACAACCTCTTCAGAGTTACTATTTTGAGTGCTACAGAATAGTGGATCAGGATTCTTGGTGTAGATACATCTCTTGCACTCAGTATTAGAGTGAATTATTAGTAGAAGGTTGTCAGTGTACATGATGCATTTGCTACACTGCCTCAGGACACCCAAGTCAGCAAGGCTGGCAGGAGAAACAGGGGTAGTCGATCTGTCCATAATACTAGGTTTGAAGAACTTTTGTCACAAAGTGGGGTGCTTTTGAGACTGATCTAGCTGGTGCTCTGTAGATGGGTATTTCTGGCAGGGTTTTTGACTGGAGGTTAAATAGGTCACAGCTCACTAGCAATACTTATTTGACCAGAAATGTACTCAGGATGAGGACTACACTAATGTACTACAGTTGTATCTAAGGGAAAGCTTGTCGAAATTATCTGTCCAGCTATGACGTGCAATTGCACAGCAGTGCAGGATACTGCACAATGTGCAAGGAAGTAGAAACCTGCTGAAATGTAGGGCTTAAATACTAGAAGGTTAAAAAAAAAAAACTTAAAAAATCAAAAGAACCAATGGGGTTGCTTACTCCAAGCCCTACACCAATCATCCTTCAACAGACAGGTTCCAATCAGCACACTTCTCTCACAAGGGTGCCAAATGATCCCTTCCAATCAAAGATGGCTTGGAAAATGCAAAAGGTACTACAAACCTGTATCTGGTCTATGCTATAGCTACTAGCTACACTTATTTAGGTGGGAAACACTAAAAATGTTTTAAACAGGAGAAAAACAGTGGTAAGACACTAAAAATGTTTTAAACAGCAGATAGCAAGGAAACACTAAAGAATGTTTTAAACAGCAAACAGATCAGTTATTTAAAACACTGCTTGGCAGGAAAACAGAACAATTAGAACAGATGCTTTGCAAACAGTGAAAATTAGTAGAAATTACTATGCAATCAGTGACAATAGCAAAAAAACTTTGCAAGCAGTGAAAACAGCAACAAAATACAATTTAACAGGCATAGTAAGGCAGACAAGTGCAGTACAAACAGTGCAGTTTAGTTTACAATATTAAAATAAGTATTAATTTGATTACCCATGTGTGTTCTGATTGCACAACTATTTCTATGACCAATAATATGTAATATTTTCTTTCAATTCTCCCCTCTTTCTATCCACCTTTTTGTTCATTCCTAATTGTTTTTCCTTTTCTCTGTTTAATTTTAAGTCATCCAGCTTTTACTTTTGACATTTGTGTATGAGTCTATGTGACTGTTGCTTTACTCTCAGTTCCAAGCCTTTAATGCGCTCTCATTAACTCTCCACGTAATATTGTCCCCATTTAATACTTAGTCATCTCTGAAACTAAACATCCAAAGGGTCTATAAGCAGCTGCATGTTTTGCTGAACAGATGCTGATACTATTTTTACTTCAATCAAGTTTTATTTTGTATCTTATGTTGGATTTATGACTTCTGTATAAGCTATTATGGCCCTTATGCTACTTCACTACATGATGGTTTTGATCATCTATGCAATCTCATGTTGCTAGCATATTTGTATATGCACTATGTGTAAGTGTCAACTTTACTTGGTGGAAGGCTTTGTCTATAACTTTGGACTGCTTTGCCTAGAATATCACTCCACTTAGCTTTATTTTAAAAGTGCATTTACCTCACCTTGCACTTCCCATTCCTGTGAAGTACAATTTGTGTTTAAATGTTCTTCTAATATTTGATGACCACAAATAAGTCCTTCCCTTGCAGAAGTGCAATCATTTTCTCCACAGCCGTGGATATGTGGTTGTTGCATGTCAGAGTGAATTACTAAATTGCCTTTACCTGCCAGCATTTTGCGCCTGCTTTCTTCCAAAGTAGACATTACATAATTGGACTAATTTAGAATCTTTTAGCTGGTAACTGCAAAAATTGCATGACTATATACCCTGATATATTAATTCTCTAGATAACAATGCTAGTGGCTATAGGGATGGAACTTAGATAAACTTTTAAATGATCCAAAAAGAAAGATCTTGTATAGCAGAATCATAAACTAATTTAAAGAATTACCTCATAATTGTTTCACTGCTTTGGCCTCAATTATCAGCTTATGCTTTTCTCTTAAGCAGGCCTTATAGTCTCAGTGTAACAGATGTTTGTCTGATACTGTTTTATTACTCCATCCCCACACAATCTGTGATTAGTTTTTACAATCTGTTCTCCTCCAATCCAAAATCACAAGTACCCAGAATCTTATATCTAAAACTATCTATTTCTTACCAGTAATTCCTTAATTAACCTTTTATCTGAAACATGGAGCACTACAAGACTATCCATTATGTCATCATTCTATCCATTCTAGCCATGGCAACATTATTCATTACTAACACATTTGTACCAAGTAGTAATGTGGAAATAATCCGTTAGTTGGTAGTGCTAAGTGTTGAAACCAGGAAAGCTGGGGACTTACATGACATGTGTGTTGACAATTCACCTTATATATCAATTAAACAGCCAGACTGTGGTCTCTATCTTGAAGTTACAATAATTAATAAAGGTGGTAAAATAAATGATAAAGTTTACATCAGTTGATAAGGTTGATTTAATTAACTTTGATGAACACAAAAATTAATAATTTATTAAGAAAAATATTATGACTAGGAAAAGAAGTAGAAAAGCAAGTGAAGATGTGAGATGATTCAAATCTCATCATGAAGAAATAAGACTTATAAATGACAATATTATTCTGAGAAAACCACCCCAAGAAATTTTACTCACGGATGATTCCATGTTATGTAGGGTATGACTGACTAGGGTGAGGTGGAGTTTGCTACTGCACTCCCAGTGGGGTGTATAAATATGTTCTGTCAAACGCAATACATGGCTATGATTTTTAGCTATAACTGCAGATGAGGGGCTGTCTACGGAAAGTAACCTACCCACTCATTTCTCATTTTATATAGTCACTGACGTGTTTAGCAGTACTAGTGTATATTTGCAGAGTTAACATTATTTCTGTGAAGCAACTTGAAATATTTTAATGTGTGGCTACTCTTTGCATGTAAGTTCACAGAGCTGGAATAGAATACATGGCTGTCATTTATCAGAGACATCTGAAGTGCATACAGGAGTGGCTATAACTTCAAAACAAAAGTACCTCGAACCCCGGAATAAAGCCAAGAAACTAACCAAACTAGACAAAATTAAATACTCCCAAAACATCCAAGAATAATTATGCTCATAACCCACACAAATTCTGGGCTGGTGTAACCTCTATACTTAAACCAGGGAAAACCATTTCACCAACACCAACAATTACAAACAGCCAAGATAATATTCCCACTCAGTTTAACATATATTTCACCAAAACAGTTCAGGCCCTTGCAGGTACCTAAAATAATGCTAACTTCCCTATCCCAGCACCCTCCAAAATACATACTAACAAACAGGATAATTCCTCTCACCTTAACTTGCGCCCAGTGTCTATCAAAGCTATTTCAAAACTCCTCCATAAACTTAAATCTACCACCATAGCTGCTGACCATCTACCAGCTGAATTCATCCAGTTAGTCTCAGAGGCTATAGCCTACCCTGTTTCCATCCTCATTAACAGATCCATATCTGAGTGTAAGGTAGAATCCATCTGAAAAAGCTCCCATATAATTCCACGGCATAAAGGAGGTGACTCCATAAAACTCAATAACTACCATCCCATCGCTATTCTATCACCATTATCAAAAATATTAGAAAGAGTTGTTCACACCCAATTGATGTACTACCTTCTAAATAACAATCTGCTATCTCAATCTCAGCACAGCTTCTGACCCTCCAACAGTACCACCACTGCATTAGTGTCCTTTACCAACACAGTCAACCAGCACAAAAACAGTGGACATTATGTTTCTGCAGTATTTTTGGCTCTAGCAAGGGATTTCAATACGGTCACGACAATATGCTTCTTAACACACTATCCACTCTTGATATCAGTCCCTCCTCAATCTCATGGTTTAAAAGCTACCTATCAGGATGGCAGCAAGCGATACAATGGCAAAACCAACTGTCTGCCTATCTACCAGTGTCCTTAGGAGTCCCTCAGGGATCTATCCTTGGCCCGTTACTCTTCCAGTTATTCACCAACCAGCTCTCCTCCTCCATACTAATGCCTCTGTAGTGCAATATGCAGATGATACCCCCCTCACATGCGACACCCTCAGTTTCACTTCATAATCTCGAATTACTGAAATCCTGAATTTCAGTAACCCGAGACTATAAAGTCGAACCATTCACAATACCGAAATCCACAATCCCAAATCACACAATCACAAACATGCATACACCATACACCACATAACACACACGCAACATTCCACCCACAGCACACAAACCACACAACCCTACAATGCATATAAGCAGTGGGGCAAGACCCCCTGCACCCCCATGTGGAGTGCTGCATACCCAACACCACCCCTACTTATATATACCAACTCCAAGGCCGCACATAACATAACATAAAAAAAAAAAAACCTCACACCACGTCATCCTCCACTTGTTCGCACACAAATACACATCACACATACACAAACACCAACAAATCCAACACTCACACTCACACTTACACCTCCCTATCCTTACCCACACATACAATGTACAAAAACACACACAGACACTCACTCACCTGCAATCTCAGGCACCATAACACTACACGCGATGTACCGGAAATGCATAAGCACAGATTTGAGATATTCAAATTTGCTCTTATGCCCTTTTGGCATTCTGGTTTTCACCTTCATGGTCTCAGGTTACTGAAATTCTGGATTTCAGTAATTCAAGATTATGAAGTGTAACAATTTCGAACACCTACCTTGCACTTTGAGAGTTCCAGGACATTTTAACTGTAAGAGTAAAGGAGTTGTGTACATTGGTATGTGTGCACATTGTAGTACATTCTACATTGGTATGACTACAAGAGCCCTATGCACTAGAATAAAAGAACATTACTATAACATTAGAAAACAAGACAAGACAAATGATTTTTATAAGCATACTACCATCTGTCCTACACATAATACATTTTTGTTTTCTGTACTGGAACAAGGAAGTCACAACCTCAGGGATGGCAATTTCAAAACTAATCTTGGACAAAAGGAGGCTTTATGGCAGATTAGACTTAATTCAGACAAAAAACCTGGTATAAATGATGCTGTCAACATGAAATATTTTTGAAAGACAGTAGAGTCTATATAAGGAAATGACTTACTGAGTTCAGAAATGTTATTAATTATGTAATTGTTTAAGTGGAAAAATTAGTTAACTGGTGAAGTATTTTAAAACTGTTTTTAAAAGGGATGTTGAGTATGTACATTTTATTCTGAAGAAGTTTGGTTACAAAAGCATGGATTAAAAGTTTTATTACGCTAACACCATGTGGAATTCACTCTGTTTTTCCTGCATTTTCCAGTCTGTTTTTTTTATTTATCTTAATGTCCAACAACAACACCAAGATCACCCAAACCACCCACACAAAACTATTAGGTGTGAAAATAGATAATAACCTGAGATTTGACATCCACATATCCCAAACCATCAAGAAAGTCCACAAAAAATTAGGCCTCCTCTATCATAACAAACACTTTCTCACTAATCACACTAAAACCACAATTGTTAGAACACATTTCTTATCTACCCTCCTCTACGCCTCCCCTATTATAACTAATCTATGGAAGACTTTAGCTGTTCTATTTCTAAAGCTTGGAATACTTTACATAGCTACCTGACGTCTAACAGCTCTACCATACAATTTAAAAAAAACACTTGAAAACACATTATATGGACAACTGGTCCTACTCCTGTGACTTCCCAGGGTGAACAACTAATGTACAAACTAATATCTGTATTTCCCACATTCCTTCCCTTTTGTACTATGTACTATATGATACAAAAGGCTATTTTCAGTCATTTACATCCCTACCAAATTATATTCATCTGAATGTCCTTTTAAATACATTACTGTATTTATTCCTTGCTATGTCATTTTGCCCTCTGCAGGTCATGCACTGGCTTTTACTCTGTATTATGTTAAAACTGCTGTTAAACTTTGTTATCTGAGTTTTTCTTTACCATGTTAATATGTGCTATGTGTGCTATGCAATACAATATATTTCTGTATTTCATATTAACTGTTAAGTATATTTGCAGTCTGGAGCTTTTTTCCCCGGGCCACTGCTGAAAATGGACCTGAGTCCAGTTGGACTATCCTGGTCAACAAATGAAAATAAAATAAATAAATAAATTGCTCAGAGGGCTTTTGAGCTGTCACTGGAATTAAGATGATCTCTTATTCTTTACTTTATACAGTCATTGTCTGGCTTTCAGAACTATTGTGTATTTATTTGAAGTAAGATGGACTACTAAACTGGACATCTGACATATACCCATACAGAGTAGCTATAATTGTTAAGGCTGTCTGTATAGGAAAATGACTAGCTAACTGCTGTGGTTTACTGATTATTCTGGTTTTACAGAAATAATGTGAAGCATGCGAAACAACTTTGAATAATTTTAATCTATGACAACTGTTTGTGTGAGCTATACTACATGCATACCTCTCAACCTGGAAACACAAAAAATCTGGACAAGGCCCATGAAAAATAGGTACAAATCTGTATGCTGATCGACATAACATTTGCATACATAATTATGCAACCCCACCCACTTCAATGGAATTGTGGGATACCAACTTTCAAATGCAAACTGAAGAACAGACAATCAAAATATGGCACCAGAGTCCCCCTACAGCTATTCCAATGTCCCATTACCTGGCTATTTCACCCCATTTACCATAAACACTAATGTGCATACTGCTTTACTTGTACAATGATTATTTGGATTTTATTTTTACATTTTATATCACAATGCACAAACACTAATAGACATCTGCTAAACAAAGCAATACTGTCTCACACTGAAAACAGACTTAGCATTACAACTTCTCTGCCCTTGAAACTCACATTCATTCAAACAGCATTGAAACCCACATCACATCCAAAGAAAAAGCATCTGGCCAGCAGTGGATAAAGATTACCTTTGGGCTGTTTTCAAATCATAGGCCCATTGCACACAAAACAAGAAACATACATGTGTTTTTTGATACACCTTCCCGACTTTATTATATTCCTTGTATAATACAGCACACTTGTTAGACTTAGAGCACATTTGAAATTTATTGTTTGAACATTTTTCCAGTAGGCAATGAAACAAAATGCATGAATCAGTAATGACAAAACTGTTCAATTCCATCATAAAAGACTACTTTCACACACACATAATTATATATATATATATATATATATATATATATATATATATATATATATATATATATATATATATATATATATATATATATATATATATATATATATATATAACAAATAGAATGACAGTAGTGTAAGCCATGGGCATCTTGCATAGCTTCCCGAACTTAATTTCAGTTTCAGTTTTTTACCTGACTTACTCTGATTTGTGTTATCAAGCCAACTCAATAGCTATAAATGCACAGCAAAACAAACTAGGTGAACTGCATGTTTTAAGACTTCCAATTGTTAGTCCTGGCAGACCCTCTCGTACATTCATCATAAATGTGTTTTATCTTGCTGGAAAATATACTGTACTTGTTTAAAAATATTTTTCTTATAATGCAGCACAGAACATAATTATGATTTTCTGTACCTGAATTTGGGTTAATGGCATTCTTTGCTCTTTCCACTATGGCACAAATGCCCTTCTGCATGACATTTTCTCACTTCTGTTGTATCTGTAGCTACACACTTGACTTGTTACACCCACCCCCTTTAAAAGCACAACAACACAGTACAGTATCAGATTAGAACCCACAGCTTTCTGCATCAAAAGCAAGTATTTAACCTGTTATGCTATTGACAATGCAAACAGCCTCAGCATAAGCAACACTCAACTTCTCTTCTCCTGAAGCTCTCAGATCCTTGTAAAATCCACTCCACACTCAACTGTATCCCTTAAATTTGCAGCACAAGAAATCTGGAAAAAGCCAAAATTTATTGGGGGGGGCAAAAGCTTAAAAACCAGGGGCACATTTTAAACCATTGCTTGTATAATTTTGGAAAGTTGCTAAAATAAAATGTTGTGTTACCACCATTTGGTTTATTATCAAGTCTTGAACCCAGGAACCTGTACACTACAGTCAGAGCAACATACCACTATGCCAATTCAGCAGTTTCCTGAGCACTTGAAAGACTGAAACTTAAATAGCTATCATTCAGTCACTTCAGTTCTCAGTTCTCACCATAGCTCTCAACCTCTTAGCACAAAAGAACCTAGACAAAGCCAATAATGGGAGAATACAGCCCCAAAAATAGGGACAAATTTCAAATACTGATCTTAGTAAACTTAGAAAATTGCTAGAATAAAAGGTTTGGAGTTATCATTTATTTTCTGAAGAATATGATGTCTGAAATTCAAATGCCTATCATTATTTAGTGAATTCAATTATTCACTGAAATCCAGAAAACCACAGTTTTTATGAGGAACAGAACAAAAATATGAGGCATAAATATAGAAAGTTTTCAGAAGGGGTGGTCGGTAGGAACTTTAGGCTCTTGTTACCTGTACCCAAGGTACAAGGTTTGAGCCTGATTACCTCCTTTAGGCACCAGGTATATTCACCTGGGGCATTTTATATACACACACACACACACACACACACACACACACACACACACACACACACGCACGCACACACACACACACACACACACACACAGACCCTTTCTAGCACTTCAAATGAAAATTCACCCTTTCCAGCTCTTCAAATGAAAACCTACTCTTTCCAGCACTTCAAATGAAAACCTACCCTTCCCAGCACTTCAAATGAAAATGGCTCTGCAGCAGCATAGATATCCAGTTCGGCAGCATTCACGCACACATCCTCCTTACCTCGGCAGCATTCACACAAACAACCTCCCTCCCTACCTCAGCAGCATTCACACACACATAACCTCGGCATGGCAGCATTCACAAATGCAACCTCCCTACCTTGGCAGCATTCACACACACACAACCTTGACATGGCAGCATTCACGCCAAACTGTTATGGGCCCAGTGTTTGCAGGTTATCTATGTCCTCATTTATCATGTCTATGATGATTCTTTCCATTGCCTTACATATGAGATGGTCAGACTTTTGGGACTGTAGTTACTTGGTTCAGTGATTGGACCTCATTTGTGCAAGGGAATGACTGTAGCCATCTTCCATTCCTTGGGCACAAAACCTGTCTGCAGACTTCAGTTGAAATGTAATTCAAGTGGGCCAGAGAGGTTATGTTTCATAGGTCCATATGTGATTACTAGACAAATTACACAAGAGCCTTTACAAGCCTAGCCAATAATACCCAGGAGAATGACAATATTAATTCTTAATTCCCCAGACATGGGAAGGGGTAGTATCAGGTTAGTAGGGCTTTGGGTGTTAGAGCCCTAAGTCATTTTACAGACAGTCTCTGTCCATAAGGGACATGGGCAGTACATCATGAGTGAATTTAATGTTTCAAATCCATGTATCTAAATTCTTTTTGAAGCGAGTGAGGGGAGTGCTTTGTTTTATGAAGATATGAAGTTTATCCCATAGATAAGTTAGCCTTTGGGATACAAATCTGTCTCTCCAGCAAGTTCTGATAAAATCACAAATAAGGTTCAGGTCCATGGAACGTGTAACCCTCATATAATTTTTCTTTCATGTATGTAACATTTTCATAGGGCTGGAGCAGAAAATACCTTGTAGGTCAGGCATAAGTTCCCTCTGAATAAACGATATGAGATGAAGTAAAGGGATAGGACCTTTAGTCAGTCTGCATTAGATATTTGTCTTACACTTTGTATTTTTTTAGTGAGAAACCTCTGTGGCTGCTTCAATTGATGTAAGTGCCTGGCTAGGTACATAAAGCAGGGAGCATTGTACTCACTTATGGGCCTAATGAGGGCTGAGTACAATGGCACTATGACCTCCTTTGTTCTAGATGCTTTGCCTTTACTTATAAATTGAGCCACACCAAAGGATTTCCACACTACCATTGCTACCTTGTGGTCAAAGTTTAGGTTACTATCTGTCTGTGTTCCAAGGTCTCTCCTCACTGGGTCTATGTTTAGGGGTGTGCTATCAATGTTATATTTTGCAGTGATGTCTGATTTACTAAAGGGTATGACTAAGATTTTTTTAGTATTTAATCACAGACCAGTTTTGGCACCAGTCATTTGTTATTTTTAGGCCTGTTTGTAGGATGTCAACATCATTTGGGGATTCAATGATAGCTACCAGCTTACACTCATCAGTGAACATGGTGAGCCAGAGGCCCCCAACATTGGCTTTCACTTCATAGAAGTATATACCCGACATGAAGGGTCCCAACACTGAGCCCTGGGGGACACCGCTAGTAACAGGTTTCTTATCAGAAGTGAATATCTGGACAACATGCGTCCTGTCAGTGAGACAGCTGGCAATCCATCTGATGATGTAGGGGTTTATGCTTAACTCAGAAAGTTTATCAGTAATCTGGAATGTGTGTGGTGGGGTGTTATCAGGGTCCATCAATGCAGTGTTTTTGGCCTTGGAATGTGCACTGATGACCTGTTGCCTAGTAATTGTTGGGGGATCATGGTATGTGGTATTTCCTTTTGACTATCGGGGGGGGGGGTGGGGGAAGAAATTTGAGCTGAACCTATTAGCCAAAAGGTTGGCAATGGCCTCTTGTTCAGTGCTGGTGATGCCATTTACAATAAGTTCTGTGCATTGTTTCATATTTCTCCTGAAGTTATGGACATAGCTATAGAAAGCTATGTTGTTGTCCTTTGCCTGAAAAGCTATTTTTTTTTCAAATCTAGCCTTTGAAGTATTAACTAACCCTCTTAACTGCCTGTTTAAATTGGTCGGGGGTTTACCTATGTTTGATTTTGTTCCTCCTATGCTTGAACAAGATTTCTTTTCTTTTGTTTCATAACCAATTGGTATTGTGATTCCACCAGGAAATTATGTAAGAAAACCACTTTGGAGCCCAAGTGATTAAATCTGAAATAAGAGGCTTAGAATAGCAGTTACAATTTAATCAGGCTACTAAAAAGCAATAATAAATGTAATAGTTTAAATGCACCCGAACACATTAAGGATATGCAAAAAAAGCTAAATAAAGGAAGAAGAAGTACAAATACAATAAAACCAGTTGAATAAAGCACATATTTAGTAAGTGGGAAGGTAGGAAACAGAAGATAATTTAAGAGACAAAGACAGAGAACCTTCCCAGCTCAGTGGAATGAGCTGATGATAAGAGACTGGGAGGAGTGTCAAACATCAGATTTATACTAGATGTGGGCAACTCAAAAGCCACCAAGTTTAAAAGCACAATAGCAGCAGGGTGGGTGGATGGGAAAAATCAAATGCAGACAGAGATTAGCAATAGTCAGGCACAGAACAGCATGTCAAACAAGCACTACAGCTAAATAAAGATGCCACTAAACATATGCAGTTAAATGAGTAATGCTAAAAAGTAACTACGTTTTTAAGGTGGTGTGGGAGAAAAGTACTATTTTGAGATATTATTTATGTATCACCAGTTACGTTTGTATTCTATGTTTATTGTGGTTTGGTTAACTTTGGTTAACTTTAAATGTTAATTTTTGGAGACAACTTATATCATCTTTAAATAAAAAGTATGATTGCAATTCTTTCCTTTTGTACAATTTTTGTTTATGCTTTCATTGAATTGAAAGGTTGGAAAAAGCACTAAAATGCACCTAAGAGCATTAATAACTCCATGCCTTCTGCATGTCTAGAGGCCACTAGACTTTTTGCTTAATTTAGTAATTACAGTGTAGTTTTCGTCAGTTAGGGTAGAGGCCACTAGACCTCCAGTTTAATTTAGTTATTACAATGTAGTTTGGGTCGGTTAGGATAGAGGCTAGTAGACCTCCAGCTTAATTTAGTTATTACAGTGTGGTTTTGGTCAGTTAGGACAGAGGCCAGTAGACCTCCAGTTTAATTTAGTTATTAGAGTGTAGTTTTGGTCATTTAAGATTGAGGCCACTAGACCTTCAGCTTAATTTAGTTATTACAGTGTAGTTTTGGTAAATTAGGATAGAGGGCACTAGACCTCCAGCTTAATTTAGTTATTACAGTGTAGTTTTGGTCATTTAGGATTGAAGCCACTAGATCTCCAGCTTAATTTAGTTATTACAGTGTAGTTTTGGTCATTTAAGATTGAGGCCACTAGACCTCCAGCTTAATTTAGTTATTACAGTGTAGTTTTGGTCAGTTAGGATAGAGGGAACAAGACCTCCAGCTTAATTTAGTTAATACAGTGTAGTTTTGGTCATTTAGGGTTGAGGCCACTAGACCTCCAGCTTAATTTAGTTATTACAGTGTAGTTTTTGTCAGTTAGGATAAAGGACACTAGACTGCTAGCTTAATTTAGTTATTACAGTTTAGTCTTGGTCAGTTAGGGTATGTTAAAATGATTTTGGGAAACCATAGTTGAAGAACGAATTTCTTCCCTTAATCTTCATTTTTGCTCAGGCCATCATAGGATGAAAAAGTTGTTTAAAAATGTGAAATACATCTCACAACATCTAGAAATGCCAGCTAATGCTGTTATTTACACTGCAGTAATTACAGTGTAGTCTTGGTCAGTTAGGGTGTGTTAAAAGGATTCAGGGAAAAAAACAAAGTTGAAAAGCAGGAATGAATGTCTTCCCTTAATCCTGATTTTTGTTCAGCCTGTCATTAGATGAAAAGTTATTTAAAAATGTAAAATGCACCTCAGATTTTCTAGAAATCCAGCCAAATGCAGTTGCTTCATACATAGTTAAGCAAAGAAGAACTGGATAGTTAAAACGTCTTGAAGGAACACAGGAAAAAACTGAAATGTAAGACAAACTGTGAGAAAAAGGAAGAAAAAAGTAATCTATGTGGTGTAGGTAGACCACGCTCAGGGCACTGGGTGGTGTATGTTTGTGTGTGTGTGTGTGTGTGTGTGTGTGTGTGTGTGTGTGTGTGTGTGTGTGTGTGTGTGTGTGTGTGTGTAGGGGGAGTACAGCTCTTTCGCCTGTATCTTCAGTTGACCAAAGGCCATCCCTGTCTGATAGAATTATAAAATATTACTACTGTAACACACAAAGTTTAGGAAATAAATATGATGAACTTCTTGTAGTAATATCAGGAAGGAATAATAAAATAATACCAATCATTGAATGTTGGAATTCCAAAGATTACAACCAAAAGATTATACAATGCATAAGATGAGAAATGATTTAAAGGATAGAGGGGTTACTCTTTGGATTCACAATTTTGTTCCCTTGGTACTTATAAAGCAAGTGTGAGAAACTGAAAGAAATGTAGTGTAGATAAGAAATATCATTAATAATAGATTAATACATGTAGTGTTATATTAACAAATCCCATCTATAGATATTTTAACCCACCAAGGGATTTTTGTTGGACCAGTTAGAAAAGTATTTATGTTATAAGAATATTATACTCTTAGACAATTTTCAACCCTCAAGAATTTTATGGAATGATTATCTAGCAAAATATGTATTTGGAAGAGAATGCATTAACATGACTGCATTTGCCAATATGACATAATTGGTTACAGCAAGGACAAGAAGTTCAAACATATTTAATTCATTTTAACTGCAGTGCCTGAACGTGTAAGTGATTTGAAAATTAGGCCTCCACTTGAATGCTGTGACCACAACTCTTCAACTTATGATCTTAACCTTTCATTATTCATCAAGAAACAGAATATGTGTTCCGTCATCTTAGGTAGATAGCCCCCCAAAAACATAAAGCAATGACTTCCACCCTAAAAAATAAATAAATAAATAAATAAATGAGTTCCCTTGAATATAGCTACCAGAAATCTCACTAGAATTACAACTTATTCCTTCCAACTGCTAAACTATAATGAAAAACATTTTGTGACTAGATATTTTTGCAGTAATCAAACATAAAATAATATACATATGCATATATATATAAAATACCACTGTTAATAGCATTTCATGAAGAACTTGGTGCTGGATAAGCATATATCTCACTAACAATCAATTGCCTCCTTAGACACATAAAAACTGGTAAAGACTCTCCATCAGCCTTAACAAGAAAGGCATCTGTAATAAAATGCCAGAATTTCAGGCATGGATTTATGACTTAAACCAAGATATATTAACAGTGCCTTAAACTTGGTTAAAAATTCACAGAAAAGAAAAATATTTTTTCCACTTATGTACACATTCCACAGGTATAACTGAAACCAAAAGAGAGCCATGCATCTTGGGATTAGTGTACAGACCATTAACATTAAGCTTTAACAGCAAGCAACCTCTAAACTCTTCAGGACATTATGTCACATTAACAAACAAGACAGTCTAAAAGAGTAAGCAGTTCCATGTTTGCTGCATTTAGCTAAAGCCAGAAAGTAACAAAACTCATCCCATTTATAATCAACTGGTTCAATGCTAGAAGTCTAAATCTCAAGATGCACTTGCTCGAAGCACATCTCAAAATGGAGAACATTGACATTTGTGCTGTAATAGAGACCTGGTTTAAAGCAGCAGAAAGCACCCCTGTGCTACCAGGCTATAACTCATTCCACACCTTTTGGCCCCAGAACATGGATCGAAGCTGCAAAGGCGGTGGTGTCTCCATATTCATAAAGGATATGCACACCTCCAGACTAGAAGCCCAGCATAATGCATCTGAGTTACTTCAGGTACAACTAACATTGGGTAAGATGGCAATTCAGGTCATAGCCAGCTATAGGTCCCCAACCATGTCCCAAGACTCTCACTCCATGTTCCTAAGCACCCTGGAAATGATTAGGGTCCAACCCAATACTGTCATACTAGGTGACTTCGACTACCCCTCCATCAACTGGGAAAACTAGTCATGCACCAATACACTGGCCCAGCACTTCCTGGAATTCATCAGTTCCAATGCCCTGGAACAACTCATTCTTACCCCCACTAGAGGAAGCAACATCCTTCACCTGGTTATTACTAACATGGGCAACTGTTGCTTTACACCAATAGTCAATTCCTCAATGGTTAGATCCAACCACAAACTAATCACCATGGAAATCCATATCTCACCCAGACCCCCTGCAAAGGTAACCACCATGAAAAACTTCTCCAAAGCTGACTTTGGGGTCCTAAAAACAGAGGCGGCTAACTTCATGGCACCCATGTCGATGGAAAATAGATGCATGACTGCCGAATCATACACCAATCCACTGTACGAACACGTACATAAATGCATGGAACTAGCCATACCCAACAGAACCAAGATGCTCTCCTCCAAAAAAGGAAGCCAATCTGGTGGTCCCCTGCCATTAATAAACTGTACAACAGAAGGAAGAAACTGTTGCAGAAAAAGGTGAAATCCCAAGACTGGAAAAACTCCTTTATTAACCTCAGCAAAAAGTTGAGATCCCTCATCCAAGACCTCTAAAGCCAGCTATTAAGGCAGAATTGTGGCAGACACTAAAAGAACCACAAAGCCTTCCATAGTTATATCAAGAATCTACATGGCAATACTCAGGCTTGCTCTGAGTTACTGCAAAATGGTACCTCCTATACTGAGCCAACAGATATTGCCAACATACTGGCCGACAGACTCAGTGCCAACTTTACCCCTCTCTCCCCCACTAAAGGACCAATCACAATACTGGAAGAATGCCAGGCACTCAGCATTCCTGCAGCACAGGTTAAAGCTGCATTGTCCAAGGCCAAGAATACAGCTTCCGTGGGACCTGATAATATCCCTGGATGTGTTCTACATGAACTACAGAGTGAAGTGGCACCACATCTGTGTGCCCTGTTCAATCACAACCTCACCTCACAATTTGTCCCTGCCGAATAGTGCACTGCTACAGTCATCTCTCTCCATAAATGGGGAGCAACTACAGACTCTGGGAATTATCGCCCCATTAGCCTGATGAGTTTGATATGTAAGGCTGTGGAGAGCATCATCATGGATGTAATTAACAAGGATATAGGGAATCTCCAAACTCTAGATCACACTCAATTTGGTTTTGTAAAAGGTAGATCATGCCTGCTCAACCTGGCTAACTTCTTTGAGTCTGTCACCAGAGCTGTGGATGAGGCAAGGAAGTTCATAAGCCTAGATCGATCTGGCCAAGGCCTTTGATACCATTCCCCATTCAGGAATTATTAATAAACTCATCAAACTAGGCATCAACCCCTATATCATTAGGTGGGTTTCAAAGATAGAACCCACAGTGGACTCAAAGTCAGACTGCCGACCAGTTAAGAGAGGAGTCCCACAGGGATCGGTCCTGGGTCCTCTCCTGCTTGGCATCTACTTCTCAGAAGTCCAGGTTAATACGGAGGGACTCTGGCTGACCAAGTTCACAGATGACTGCAAGCTGGGAGCCATTATTAAGTCCCCAAGTGATGTAGACGTCCTACAGAAAGGCCTCACTGAGACTAATGACTGGTGCTGAAACCATGGCCTTAAGCTTAATGCCAAAAAATGCATCATCATCCCCTTAAGGAAAAACTCAGTTCCCACTAATTACCACATCGATGGGAGCCCACTGAACACTGATGGTGTTATAAGAGATCTGGGGACACAGGTTGACAGAAAATTCTCCTTGACCACCACATTGACTCTGTGGTCAGAAGGTCCTTCTATGTGGCACATTTCATTGCCAAGGGTTTTGCTTCCTGGAAGAAAGAGGTCATCATCTCTCTCTACTCTTCCCTCATTAGGTCAGTCATGGAGTATAATGCCCCATTTTGCATGTACTGAACTAGACACATGCAACAGCTGGAAAGGCTACAAAAGCACCTCATGAAGAGGATCCTAGGCCTTAAACACATGTCATACATGGACAGACTCAAAAAACTCCATCTATTCTCTGTCTCATATCGTCTACTAAGAGGTGATCTCTGCTTGGCTTACAAAGCCATGTCTGTCCTGGCTCTGTTAGAACTGCTGTTTCTAATGAAATCCCAATCCCTCTGCACCACACCCTCCAGAGACCTCAATCTCATTACCACAATCAACAGAACATGTGGAGGGACAGGTTCATAACCCAGAGACTGCCCATGTTCTGGAATAGACTTCCCATACATGCCAATCAGAGCACCTCACTGGCCCTCTTCAAGTGAAATCTTGATGAGTGGTTGGGAAATAGAAAGTTCACCCCAGGTATCACTGTCTCTACTTGACAGAGGCACTGGGAACTAACGTTGGGCGGTACCCCAGAACACTTCTATGGTCTAGGCTTGTAAAGGCTTCAGGGCCATTAGGCTAGCATACACCTATGAATCAATGAACCTAATAACAACTACAAAAAAAAAAATCAATTCTATCAGGAGACAACAGTATTGCCTGGTATACTGTAGTCTACGAAAATTCTGATTTCAATCTATGGTCCCTTTCTTTCTCTCAGCTAATCAAAATAAAATACAGTTGTATAAATAAAACTTACCATAATAGCAGATGTTCAAATGATCACTGCTGCAGTACCCTTAGCTAAATGGCTTATATTCTGCTAAGGCTGTAACAGCCAGCCAGCTTCCAAAGCTTCAGGACACCTTCAATGCTCCCAAACTGTTAAGCAGCTTGAGCTAAGCTGACTAGAAGACTATTTTGGGTGCAAAGCATTTCAGAGCTTTCCTGCCAACAGAGAAAGAGGGAGGCTGATCCCTGAAAGAGCAATGCTAGGAACAACAAAAAATAAATGTCCACCACCTGGCATAAAAACACATCAAAAAACAAGATGGTAGAGGGAGGGAGTGGCTACTACCAAAGAGATTATTCAGACATCTACTGTTATGGTAAGTTTTAGCTGCACAGTGGTACTAGTTTCCATTTGTAAGGGTCTTCCCCAGTTCTGCTCAACTTGTCTGCCGCACAGCTTTGATCTGACAGAATGTAGTATGCCTGTAGAGTGAGATTATGATGTGAAGAAATATCCAAAGCTAACATTGCCAGTCTGCAATTTGCACACCCCCCCCCCAGCTTGTTGATGTACTGCATGACTGTAATATTGTCTGTAACCACTTGTAGAGTGCCTTGATCAGGGCAAGCATCACCTTGATATTTAGGCACTTAAATCTGTCTTTGGTGTCCCACAGCCCCTGCATTTTCATCCCTACTGAAACTGCTCCCCAAACAAAGTCTGAAGCATCTGTGTAGACTGACTGCTTTGAAGCAAGGAGGGAAGAAGGAGAAACCTGGATTTAAAGATATCTGTTGTCTCCACCAAAATATTTTTCTTCTGACAAACACTGGCACTGGGATTTGAAAAGATAAAAGGTGATGATGCTGGGACCAAAGAGATTTCAGACACCACTCTATCTTTCACGTGTGGTGTCTTGTAAAGGATATCACAAGAATCATATATTCCATGAGACCAAAATCCTGAGGTATTCCCTCAAGGTGACCGAAATCAGACTGGAAAACTTCAGGAATAGATCTACATAAATATTTATTTTTTTCCCTGTGGAAGAAATGCTCTTTGAACTGAGGTGTCTAGTTGACATCTCAGAAAACAATCATGTTTGAAAGATTCAGGAAAGCCTTTTGAATGTTCTTTTGGTACTACAGCTTGTATAAGAGATCTCTTACCCAAGTCAGAGATAACCTGACACTTTGAAAACAAATCTGCAAAGATATGCAAGTCATTTAAATATGGAAAAATGTGGATTCTTGCAAAAAGTTATAGCTGGAGCTAGATACTTTTTGAACACTCTTGGTGCAATCAATAGTCTAAAGGGTAAGACAGAAAACTGATAATGTGACCTAGACCCACAAAATCTTAAGAAATGTCTTTAGTCTGTATGAAGAGGGATGTGATGCCAAGAATCTTTTAAGTCTAGTGTTTCCAATTAACTTGAAAGAGGACAAAGTGTTAACAGATTATGAAGTGACATAATTTTGAATTAAGGCACTATCACAAATAGGTTTAACAAAGAAAGATCCAGAATTGGTCTCCAAGAATTTTCTTTCTTTGGTACTTGGAACATCCTTGAATAAAATCCTTTCCTCACATGGGAAGAAGAAACTGCCCTTGGGACAGCATATGATGAAGAACTAGTGGAAACAAAAGAGTCTGATCTGGAAGATGTGAAATGGACTACCTGCAAAGGAGGAATTTCTTCACACTGCCATTTTTAACCTTGATGAATAATTGTCAGAATCCATTTGAAACTATCAGTTGCTAAAGAAAAAAAAATGTAAATTAAGACTTTCTGCAAGAAAAAAATGAGCAGGGTGGGAGAGGTTCCTAAGACCTCTTGAACAGTCATTCAGATTTGTTGGATTGTCCTTAGTTTGGGAGGTCTGAAATTTCTTTTTAGTGCCCCCTTGACATTTCTTCTTAAATGTAGGTTTACCTGTAATTTCTTGACTGTTTATTCTATTTTTCTTTTTTTTTGCCAAACTGGATGAGAAGGTAGAAAATCCCTTGGAAAATTTGGAAAAGGAGGGCTGAAATATCTTACAGACTCCATAGATCATCTTGTCCCTTTAATTATATTTTTGATCACTTCTGCAGCAGAGGGGTTGAGGGGTCAAACACTACATCTCTATCCAAGGGATAATTTAAAATCTCATTGTTAGCATTATCTGGGAGATTCTGAGAATGCTCTTCAAAACACTAGTAGTGTCATACATGCACCGTAAACAATGAGTAGTGACCTGTGCGATAGGAAAGTTATTTAAAGCAGATTTTTCCTCACAAGAAGTAACTGCAGATAAAACATTCCTCATACTTTTACAATTAATCTGAACAAAGTTTAACATATGAGCCTGACTGTTCAATATTCTGATAATAAATGTTGCAAAAGTACATACTTTTCCCTATACGTATCAATAATATTCCCATCCCTATCAGAAAAAGTAAAATTGGAATAAACTTAAGTTCTTAGAAGCAGTGGGATTAACTAAAGCTATAGCTGCTGGCTCAGGTTTCAGAACAGTAAATAAAATTTTACAAGACTAGGAACTTTATACTTCCTCTCTTTTTTATGGGCAGGTGGCTGACTATCAGGAAAATTTGAGGTAGTAATACACCCATCCTCTAAAGCAGACAGACTAGGAAGAATTGGTGTAGTTTCTGGAAAAGCCTTCTGTAACAACTCATACTATTTTCTGACTGACAGTGGCACATTCTAGCAATTATCTCAGATAAAGAGAAACCCTCACATAAATAATCAGAAACTGAGCTATCCTGAGTCTGAATCAGAAATTTGAAGAAAACACACTGTACCTGTCCATGCATCTTACTGTTCAGATTCAGAATTATGAATCTCTTCAGCAAAAGTAGAATCCCTCTTTCTTCTACCAGAGATAATTTTACAAAAAGGAGCAATAGTCTGAATTAAACCCCAAGCCAGACCCAGAGAACTAAGCCTATCTAAAGATAATTGAGGAGGAGTAGATACATGCTTTGTTTTCTGTGTTTTTTTTTTTACAGGAAAATGAGCCTAGCCATGTTACTAATGCCAGCAGCAGCAGCTTCCCCAGATGAGTACAGCATTCTTACACAACAAGGAAACTTTCCTGTTCCCTCACTGAGGACAGACAAGAGTGGATCTTCCTTGCCACTGAGGGGGACCCTAACTGCTGCAGAGGACTCCCAGTCCATAGTGAATGAAGGTGCTATAACTGAGGGATTCAGTGTAAAAAGTGAGTGGTCTGAGTGGCCTGAGGTACAACAAATGGCCACAGACGAGTCAACCGTGTTGTGGCTGATGTGAATTGCTAGCCTGTTGTGGTGGCAATGGCTGTTTATTTATTTTTATTTTTTTTTTTGTGGCTGGAAGAAGGACTAACCATGGGACCATTAGTCTGATGCATTATCAAGCTGAAATAGTGCCTCTTTGCCATGGAAGACAAGTGGCAATTGCCAGTAAAGACTACCAGTCCACAAAAAATAATTTTTGACAGAAAAACAGAGTTTACAGACAGCTCATTAAAACAGTATGCCAGTCCCATAAAATTAAATTAAACACAATTTCCTCATAGAAAAATGTTTCAGTTACTTTACACCACTTTTAAACTAACAGAAAATAACAACCACTTTGTTTAAAATTACAGTCTCAAGACAGTCTGTTAAAATGCAATACTTCTATCTACTTTCCTGAAGAGGAAAGTAATAAAACAAAACATTAAAAAATTAAGAAAATTAAAGTTTTTCCCCCCATAGGGAACGTATCTTGCCAGCAAAGGAAAGCACAAGCCAACCATTGATCTTCCAAAGTCTCAGAGGAGCATATTTTTTGCAGCAGTAAAGCTCTGATGATATTCACACCCAAACTTTTCTTTTAGTCAGCTCAGCGCAAGCTGTCTGACAGTTTGGGTACATGGAAGGTGCCCTGAAGTTTGGAATTTAGCCAGCTGTTATATCCTTGGCAGAATATAACCCATATAGCTAAGGCTACTGCAGCGGTGATTGATATTATGAACTTCTACAAGTCAAGAACGATATCAGGAACAATAAACATTCCAGACTGGATTCTAACAGAACAACCAGAAACTTAAAAATAATTGGTATACTACCTAAGTAGGTGAGCAAACGCAAACCTACCTATGCCATATACATGAATGCACTACTTCCATCAAGGATGATACTCAAACATAATTTCTAATCTGCTAATGTAGGGTCTGTTACAGATGCCTTTAAAATGACAAATTGGGGCTTTATATAGAAATCTTCAAATGTGTATGAAGCTGTATCATGATTTTACACCCTTATCGTAGAACTATTGAAAAGAAAATTGTTGTGTTATACCAGGTAAGAGTTAAAAGCAACCCCATTCCTTGGATAACTACCTCAGTTCACTTACTAAATAAAATGACATAGCATGGATAGAGTACAAAAAGAACAAATAATTCAGCAGTACTACAAAAGTAGGAAACTACATGGAGCTGATGCCAGGCACTCATAAGATTGGTCAAGAAGGTCTTCTACAGCAACCCTCAGCATCAACAAACCCATGGACTTGTGGACATCAATAAACAAACTCTTAGGTAAATTATAAAAATGCCAAATTATTGGAATTACCAGTACACACTGATACAGCAAGTAGGTTTCTTGACAATCAGTTTAGCAATGAGCCAGTAAAACATCCAGGCACAACAGCTACACTTCTACCAGTACTTATTTTACTTTCTGTCTAGCTACTACATCCACCACTTACAAGACCATGTCATAAGTGAAAGTGTGTTGATCTGTTTTAATGAATGATCTTGAATTTCCAAAATTCTTCAAACAAACAAATAAGCTAAATATCCAAGACCAAGATGAAGGTGCACCAGTAAATAACAGTAGAACTTCAAAGTAAAAAATAGCGGACTAACGCACTTCTTCAGACATGATTTTGATTATCGTGAAAGCACATTCTTTGTTTTACATAGAGTGTGTTAATGCTGCCGTGTTGGTCTGCTATTTTTTACTTTGTTTGAAGTTCTGCTGTTAATTACCGCTGCACGTTCATCTTGGTCTTGGATATATATCTTGTTCTATTTCCAACATTCTACCTGAAGTATTTCATCCTTTTTATATCTTACACAATCACCATTATAATAAACAGAAGATCTGCAAATTTACTAAGTCTTCTGTTCAAAATACTGGAAAGGATAATACTCAGCAAACTAACAGCATGCATGTTTGACGACAGCTTAATTGCACTATTAAAACATGGCTTCTGAAATGGCAACGACACCCAGACATTTTTCTTTGAGGAACCTAGAATGTGACAGAGTCTGAGAACATATCATTTACTTATTCAGTAAGAGCTTTCCTGTACAGAATTACATGTTCTGTCTATCTAACCAGTGGTAAAATAAATGATCTAGTCTAGTACAATAAAAGAGAAGACTTCATCTCAGTTTGGGGTCATGGTTGTAGTAGTCATGCAATAGTTTATTTTCTAGTCATAAATATAGTGCCTTATCAAGGTGCATAATCTATTATTATATAGGTTTGGATAATGCTTCTTATATTTTGAATTAATATATTTAATAACATAAACACCGATGAGTTCATTTCATAAGATATAGTCTGACTTCTGTATTACTGCATAACAGTGCTGGATTTTTGGCACCAATATGGCAAGCAAGCACATCTTGCTTGAATTCAGCTGATAGGTTGATTTTTAGATAGTTGTGATCATGTAGCCATGAGATAATTGTTTAGAGGTAACAGAAAGGCTACTTTTCTGGTTAAGGTCAATGATTCATAACATGAAAACACTGATGCTTTCCTATCATATTTAGATGCTTACTAATTGTGTTCAAGAGATCATCTGTAAGTTACTCAACTGGCAATTCTGGGCTAAGATGCAACCCAGGTGTGTAGATATGGGTATATTATTTAAGCAGTAGCATTTCTTAGCATGCTGCATTTTTTCCTGGAATGGCTTTATTAAATGTCTTGATGGCATGATATAGCATGGTCTTTATTCTGGGTAGCATTCCTTGCCAGGTGTCTTTTCTAAAGCCATGGGAGATTGAAGTAATAAACACTGTAGAATTTGCAGAGTCATGATCTTGCATACAATATCCTTCCATTTATACTATTAAAAAAGCTGTAAATTTAACAACATGTGAAAAGAATATTTTATTGTTAGGGGACTGATGATAAAATGCTGCTGACTCAAGTGCCTAACATGCCAGAAATCCAAGCAGATGAAATATAATAAAAAAGAGTTTTAGGGGGTTTAGGTGCATGCATAGTATGGTTCTGGCTGTCTTGCTAGTCTGTATATAGAAGGCCTGGTTGTTTTACCCAGAATATTCATAATCAAGTTTTTGACACACAAGGTTAGTGCTATGCCTTACATTTTTCTCCTCGTCTTTTGTACTGTAGCATGGTTATAACCTTTAATAAGTTGGAGTGGAAATTTTATTTATGATTACAGCATTGAATCAGAGATACAGTGTATGCCAATTGTAAGGATTCTGTTTTTCATCATTTTACAATAAATTATGATTATTTGGCAGGGAACAACCTAATGTAGTTATATCACATCACATTCATATTCTTAGAAGTTTCTGCCGCATTCTGATAAGCATTATTCATAGGCAAATAATGATAACAGTTTATGGTTTGATATCCTGGTCATTTATCCCTTTTTTGACATAGATTTAATATGTATATTATAGTGTGAAACTCCTGCTTTCATATTGCCTGTTGCAGACTTCTGCCTGATTTGTAATTATGTAATTAAGTGGAAACAAGTGTTATATTAAAACTTGGTCAACGTGTCCTTACAGTTTTTCTGTTGATGTAATACCAGATAGCTACCATGGATAAACACTTAGAAGCAGTTCCCCAATCCTCAATAGAGATTGGTGAATCCATACATTTCTTAATTTTCTCCTCTCTTTGCTGCAACCTTTAAATTGTAATGCTTAGCAATAAACTCAGCAAACTAGATCCAAGTATGAAATGCTACACGAGCACTGATCTGACTGAAGCAACGATCTTGATGTTAAAATGTGTATGACCACAAATGAAGAAGCAGCAGCTACAGATATGAACATGTAAAGTGATATGTTCACTTGCTTGATATTCCAGATACAGTCGATACAAATATGTAGGAAATATTCATATAAGCAAGTCCAGCTTCCAGCAACCACAGAGGATATGAATAGGTCTACAATTGTGTTAATTTTGCAGTTCACCTGTAGAATTTTGTCATTAAAGCACAACTGGAGAATTCTAATTTTTGAGGATCTCCACACCCACAAGGAATATAAAGCTTTTATCTTTGGTATGCACTGAACCTATCTTTTCCTCTCAGGACCAAAAGACTACTGGCCCATTTATTCCACTGGGAAGTAACAATCAGGTGCCAAGAGTGGTACCATTATCCACCGAGAGGTTTTTTTTTTTTTGTTCATGATCCTAATCATATCCCTGGAGGCATATTTGCCACATTATGGTTGCTACCTAAAAACAACTTGTCACCCATACCAAACTACTAGGAGTTCATATACTATAAATAGAGCCATAAAAGTTGATGTCCACATAGATTATGTAGTTAAACAATCTCACCAAGAATGTAACACTCCTTATAGAGCCAAACCATATCTATGTAACACAGCTAGATCTCATATCATTACAACTCCACTCCTCACCCGTCTCTATGCTACACCAGTATTTACCAACATCCAATAAACTTATTTAAACAACCTCAGACAGTGTTGTACAAGATCAAAAAAATGTGCAGCCAACCCATACATCATACCACTGTCTAGCACTTAGACACCTCCAGCGGTTCCGACTTCCCCATCAATCCATATACTCTCAACTCAAACTAGCCATAGACTAATATATAAACCAAATGACTATCCCTAACAGACCTAATACAGTTTACACCCAACTAGGACTCTGCACACTTCCAACAAAGCCCCATTACTCATATCTAAACCTAACAGCTTGGCTGACTGCTGCCTATACGCCCACATAGAGACCAGAACCGGGAACTCCATCCCCCTAACAGTTATACCATCAATAAGGTCATTCAAGCTTCAACAGAAACACACCTACTCAGAAATGGTGCTGCAAATGCTTTCCACCTGATTAAACCATTCTTCTATCCTATAACTGTTCTCCTTGCTGAACTCTTTAGCCCTTCTGAAATAGAGTAACTGCATAAAATTACAGCTTACAATATGTCTGAATACTGTATCAATAATGTAATGAACAACTGCCATTTTAAGACTGTGCCTGTTTGTATGTAATTCCACTACTGATTTCTTGTTCTCCATGTCTGTGCCTATACTGTATAAAACTGCCAATTCCCCATGATTAAGTATATAGCATCTATGTTAGATATCATTGTTAGTGTTCAACTGTATTGTGCTGGAGCATTTCTCCCCAGGCTTACTCAGAAAATGGACCCTCATCCCAGTCAGACTTTCCCAGTAAACACACTCAATAAATAAATAACTAAATAAACATTGGAAGCAGTCATACTGAAATCACAATAATACAATTTGTAAAATTAAAAATTCAACCGATTTTATAAAAGTCATGCACTTTCCTGCAGCACTTCTTCCTGCTGACAAATACTAGCTGCAGTACAGTTTTAAATACCTCTGCACTTAAGCACATTAAAATACTAAAGTGTTGTCAAAATATTTCTATATTATGTGAAATATATATTATGTGGCTCAACATCAAATGACTGGTATGCTGCACAAAGACCCATGAGCTCTGCTGACTTCCAGCAAAGTGGCTAGTTCAGTCAGCTGCGTCATTAAAATAGAACATCATGCACTGCATGGCATGTCAAAGTTTATGTAGCTTGTGACAGTCTTACATGTCTTATAGACAGTAAGGGAGCATACCATATGTTGAACTAATGCAGCATTTTATTTACAATATCTAGATTACCTGGAATGTTTTTGGGGCATACTGATATAAAAGTTTTTGATACTTTTCTTATAAATGCATGAATTTTCTGTCTGTGCATTTGCTTCTGGTGTGATTGTATAAGTAAACATGAATTGTCTCTTCCTAGATATTTTAGTTCAGTGCATTAGTCACTAAAAATTCACACAGTACAGCAAGCTGATTTATATTAACTATTAGATCAATTTTTAATCCTTGTAATTGTGCATATCTCTTGCTGGAGTTCAGCGTATTAATCTATGCTAATACTTCATACATTAAAGTACAGTGGTTAATGCTATTATTTAAACAATTCTTTTTTCCCCAAGCAATTGCGTGCATCTGTTCCTCAACTTACAGATTCTACTGAAGTTAATTTATAGTTGTTTCTTCTAAAGGTTTATTCAGGTATATTTATGACAAGAGTAGAAATTATTTTTGGTTCATGCCAACTTCAGCCTGTCAGAGTACCATAAACTGTAAAATTTTCACAATGTAATTGCACAAGTTTTATTTATATATGTATTTATCTTTGTGGGATGGGAAAGTCTAAACTGGGCAGACCCCATTTTAAAGGAGGCCCAAGGAGAAAAGCTCCATCACAGTGTATTATATTAACAATTGAATTTCAGACAGTTCTCGGAAAAACAGTTACATTTCTCACTAAATGCTAACATAATTACAAGACAAGTAATAGCAGTAAAGCATTTATATCAATAATAATAAGTCTATACAGGTCTTGTAGCTCTAAAATCTTGCAGGAAGTTAAAGGATTGATACTGCACAAGGGAAACATCGCAGATATTATAGCAATAACCCACGCCTGGGTGTGGGTAATGCTGGATTTACCCACAGTTGGCGTGGTTTGGTCCCGAGGACGAAGCCCGAGGGACCAAACAAAGACAACCGTGGGTAAATCCAGCATTACCACACCCAGGCGTATTGTTATATACAATGACATTATTTAAGAAAAGAAATAATTACTTTTCTTAAATAATGGCATTGTATAATGCCTCTTTGCTGCCCTTCAGCAGCTGTCTGGTGTTCCGCGGCAGTTCTGATGTACTACGCATGCCTACGCAGGACATCAGAGCTGTGGGCAGAAGCAACGGAGAACGCAAGATCTCCATTGCTTTTTACTGTCTCGCTATGTTAAATGGGTTTAACATAGCGAGACAGCTTTAAAATAAGCAACGGAGATCTCCGTTGCTTATTTTAAAGCTGTCTCACTATGTTAAACTCATTTAACATAGCGAGACAGGTTTAAAGCAACGGAGATCGCAAGATCTCCGTTGCTTTACTGTGTCGCTATGTTAAAGGAGTTTAACATAGCGAGACAGCTTTAAAAAAGCAACGGAGATCTCTGTTGCTTTTTTTAAATCTGTGTCGCTATGTTAAACTCTTTTAACATAGCGAGATAGTTTTATACTAACGGAAAAGTCCGGGCGACGGACCTTTTCCGCTAGTATATCGAGGATTTAACGGCACGCTGGTTGGGCTGGCCAATCAGCGTGCACGTTTTAGAGTAGGCATTGTGTAATTGATGTTATTCCATTTCAGTAAATAAAGGTTTACAGAGAGATCAACATATGTAACAAAGTAAGCTATAAAAGTATGTAGGAAGTGAGATTTTAGAATTGTGTAGTTTTCTTTTGTTCAAGAGATATAATGAAGCAAGTTATAAAGTTATGTAGGAGGGGAGATATTAGTATTGTATAGGAGAACAGTGGATATAACATGATTGAGAGAGCATTATATATGTTTAGTTCTATTTAGGCTGCCTGTTCCAAACCTGTATATCTAGAAGGTTATAACTTAGGTATACATGAAATGCATGAGATGGGTAGAATGTGAATGGGGGGTGTTAGAAAAAAAGAAAGAGAAAGTAAATATTGTTTAAGGGGAGGGGAGTGAAGAGGGGTGTATGAGTTCCTTCGCATTTACATTGTTTTCTCAAGTTTTGCAAAGTTTGTTTATTGCAGCATATCTTAACAACCATTCTCCATTTACAGATGCTCCTCCTTAACCACATTATGTACATCAACATATGAGAAACAGACCAATACCAGTATTGTGCAGGAATAGGTTAGCACAACTGAAAATGATTACATTTTTTCATGCAGTTGTGCAACAGTTAGTATTGTTGTCTCACAGCAAGAGGTTCTCCAGTTTGATGCTTGACTAGGGCGCCTTCTGAAAAGTCTATGCATGTTCTCCATGCATTTGTGAGTTTACTCCGGGTACTCCTGTTTCCTCCCACATTCCAAAGACATGTGTCTGGAGCATTTCTCCCTGAGCCTCTGCTGAAAATGAGGTGTGTCTCAGTCAGACTTTCCCCTGTAAACAAATGTTAAATAAAAATAAATTATTAATAATGCTTAGATTTATTAATCATTCACACTGTCTTCTTTTGTAGTTTGTAATAGCCAGGTTTTAGTTTTATTGTTAGGCACTAGGCACTTTACTTTGACTAAAAAACACATTTTGCTAATAGCTTCCTTATTAAATCTGTGCTTAGCAGATGCCATTTACCCAAATCACTTCCATGTAAAATCAGTGCAGACCCATAATAAATTATCTCTTCACCCTGCTTCCTCTTAACACCTTGTAGTGTATGATGGGCTCAAAGAACAATAGACGCCAAAAGTTACTTCAGGCTGAGTCTCTCCATATAGCCATTGTTAATTGGCATGATTATCCAGTAGCAATTAAAACGACCTGAGAAAATGCATATTATACAATGCCTACTCTAAAACGTGCATGCTGATTGGCCAGCCCAACCAGCGTGCCCGTTGTAAATCCCTCAATATACTAACGGAAAAAGGTCCGGTCGCCCGGACTTTTTCCGTTAGTATAAAACACTGTCTCGCTATGTTAAAAGAGTTTAACATAGCGACACAGATTTAAAAAAAGCAACGGAGATCTCCGTTGCTTTTTTTAAAGCTGTCTCGCTATGTTAAACTCCTTTAACATAGCGACACAATGTAAAAGCAATGGAGATCTTGCGATCTCCGTTGCTTTGGAGATCTCCGTTGCTTATTTTAAAGCTGTCTCACTATGTTAAACCCATTTAACATAGCGAGACAGTAAAAGCAACGGAGATCTTGCGTTCTCCGTTGCTTTTGCCCACAACTCTGATGTACTGCGAGGCATCGCAGTACATCAGAACTGCCGCTGAACACCAGACAGCTGCGGAAGGGCAGCAAAGAGGCATTATACAATGCCATTATTTAAGAAAAGTAATTATTTCTTTTCTTAAATAATGTCATTGTATAATAGCAATAACCCACGCCTGGGTGTGGGTAATGTTGGATTTACCCACGGTTGTCTTTGTTTGGTCCCTCGGGCTTCACCCTCGGGACCAAACCACACCAACCATGGGTAAATCCAGCATTACCCACACCCAGACGTGGGTTATTGATATAATATTCCCTTTTTGAAGTTATATCCAAACTAATTTTCTTCAGAGCTCCATCAAAATAACACTAATAATGCCGGTTCGAGAACATGAGATGCCTACAGAGGGAACACTAATTCTTTTTTTCCTGATGAAATGCTTATTGTTGTAGTCATAGCAGAATTCCAAAACCCTAATTTAAACACTTAGCTTTATATTACAATTTTGCAGCCGAATTCATCCAACTGCATTACTTTCTTTTAAGAGATAGTATATTGCACATCACTTTCCACAGCATGTGAATGAACTGAATGCAGTGGATATTTCAGGGTCTATCCTATGATGATAAATATCAATAAGTCTCACAAGATTTACAAAAGCATATTTATTAGTTACTTTGGGCATCATCTCTGCATTCAAAAACTGCTATCCTTCAGAAGGTCTCAAAGGGCCAAATGTTATTTACAGGTCAAAAAGTGTAGCAGGTCATCTAAATAACTTCCATCTTATCACTCCGTCGTAAATATATATAGTTTTCAATCTAGCAATAAGCATATTAATTTCCACCTTGTTATTTAGGCACTGGCAGTAAATAATTAAAAAATAAAATATGCTGAGTAGTTTAATGCCTATAAGCATAACGTATGCACCACAACATTTAATAGCCTTTTAAAGGATAAAGAGCATCACATGACTTGCTGTTCAAGGAAAATCAGGGGCCACTGTTTTATTTTACTTCATAGATTCTGGGATTATTGAGTCATTACATTCAAGGATATCTGCTGGGAATTAAAGAAGGCAGTCTAGTTAAACAAGAGACAGCAATCACCAACTATTCAAACGAGTTAAAATATGTTTTTCTTTTTTCCCCTTTGATTAGAGTGATTTTGTGAAACATTATTTGCTTAACCTTTTTACAGACAATCTACCCTTTCTAAAGCAGAAAAAAAGTGAGTCACCTGAATTAGAATTATGCTTATGAGATCCATTAGTCTGTATTTCCTTTAACCTTTGCTGCAATTTACTTCAGGGGTTTATAGATAGACATGCCATTTAGGTGGCATTTTAAACATACTGATTTTCAAACCACACATTAATTTTTCGAGTCATACTTAGGCTGCACAAGACCTTGTATGCTTATCACTGGCAGAGTTCCTACAGTACTTCACTTCTTAAGGTTTTCTTATATACATTGCTGTGTCTTCACTGATTTAGTGCTCTTGGGATGTCAGTTACAATCTATCATAGATTTCACATTCTAGGACTCCGGTGTGCTAATTTCTGCTTTGATGATCAATGATCAGTTGTTGCTGACATTACAGAGGAACTCGAAAGAATAAAGTAATGAAAAGGAGGTTGGCAGGCATTGCATGTACACCATAGTTGTTATTATTATGATTATGATGATGATGATAATGATAATTATTGTTATTATTATTACTGTTATTATGTTGCCAGTGCATAAATACAGCTAGTGCATATGTACATCCTTGAAAATATTGTTGGGCATCACATTAGTACCTGACTGCTTCTACTTATGTCTACAACAGAAACATAGGCTACTCACTCATGACCAACTCTTGTTGTTGTCAGATGCTGATTTTGGATGAGAATGCATGCAGACTGACCGGATGGAGTTTGAGTAGTTTAAATCCCCTGCACCACCACCTACCACCTTCTGTCCCAGATGCAACTGTTTTACCCAGTTTACGACTCCTTAATTTACTCCACTTTACTTGTTTCAGTACTCATCCAAAAAAACTTTGGCTTTGTCTTGGTAAAATGACACTATGGCATATAATGGGCAAGATGTGAGTTGTATAAATCTGTTCAGTAAGAAAAGGTTTATGTTGACAAAACAGAAATAGTGAAATACTCTTGAGATGTAAACAGAGATATTTGCATTTGCTGATAGTGATAATGGATGCGTAAGGCAGATGTGAAAGTTTGCCATCTGAAAGAGGCAATTAATGTACACTTGCATACTCTTTGAGGATTATTTTGAATTATTCATGCCACAGATAAGTAGAGACAAAAATTAAAAATATGCACGCCCAGTTTGACTGACAACCTCCTTAACCATATTCAAAAGCAGCAAGTCAGGCTGATGTAACTAAACAAATCTACAACATAATATGATGGCAGTTAAAACTCCATCAATCAGGAATGCTAACCTTTAGCTTACCTCACTAACATATATTTTCTAACAATGAAAAACATCATACAGTAGCTTTCTACACAGTGAAACAAATGCCGAAAAAAGTAAACAAAGCAAATAAAAAACAGTTAACTAATGTTTCCAAAATAAATGTTCAGTTATTTCCCTGGGCTCCACCTCAGCGTCATCTGTCACATTTCCCAGTTGTGCTTAAGTGCATATCCCACAATACAGGAACACCTTGTAGACAGCCTAGATAACAGTTGCTTTTTATGTTGTTTGCTTGTAATATAATCTGCTAACTCTGTCCCCATGATGTCGCTCTCTGATGTCTCCACTTTCCTTTATGGAAGGACTGCCTCAGTGGCAAATACTGATAAAAAATTATTTTGCAGTGTATCAAACTGCTATTTCAGCTCTTGAAAAGCACAAGTAATTTTGGTGCCAGAATACTGCAAACCTTATTTCAAACCAAACTTGTCTCAGGTAAGCTATGAACTCTGCAGTACTGTATGGTAGTTGTATAAGAATTTATTCAATACCAAGAGGTGTAGAAAAAGACATATCATGCCCACATGATTCCTTACTGCATCTTAAATTACTACCCTGTATGTGCAATAATTTATCATTTACACACCCCTAACAACAACAGTAGGCCCATGGGTTCCTACTAGCCAATACCAACAATCCTCAGCTAATTCTACAAAGATGTGAGAATATCTTTGAAACACATTTGCATTACGAATATGAAATTTGAGAACAATGTAGCAGAAGGTCACTATGGAGAGATCCCTTACTACTTATGGTCAGTAGCTCTAAATGGCTACAGCCTAGTTTCTCTTAAAATATTACATTTATTCTCACCAGACATCTTTTGCCTTCTATCCAATATCCTCTGTATTATTTCATCTGGTACTGGGGTAGGGTTTTGGTAAAACAATATTTTTAGTCATCATGATTGCTGCCCTGCAGTATTTAAAAATTAAGCTATTGTTTCAGTCTTTCAATTCCAGATTGTTAATGAAATACTGAAAAAGCAAAGTAACATCATTAGCTTAGGGTGTTTAGGTTGCAAATCATTAAAGAGACTGGAATAGTGTATGTGGATATATTACCTCAAAAGATTCTGACATGGTAAAACAAATAGTTTGCTTATTAGTTATTACAATGCACAAAACAGATAACCATGCAAAAATTAGGGCATAACAAGGACTTTGCCTACTCTATTTCCTAGCAACATGCATGAAAACAAACAAAATTTATTACAAATTTATCTATCTCTCTGTCTATCTATCTATCTATCTATCTATCTATCTATCTATCTCTGTCTATCTATCTATCTATCTATCTATCTATCTATCTATCTATCTATATCTATGTAACCTGGTTAACTACTTGTCTAGCTGTCTATTGTATTGCTGTAAACCCACACATATAAGGTTCAGTATCCTCTATAACTGCTGATTATCAGAAAGCATTGCAAACTAGCAAATATAAGAAGCTGTGTTTAATTAGGTATACATTCTCTTATATTTCTATTGAACTTTGACAGTTGCACACTGAACTTACAAAATACCATTGAAGGTCATGCCCTTCATGTTGTACACCCTAAGATCCATCTTTTGAAAACTTTTTTTCTAAAACATTAGTAACTGCTATCAAACAGTTCCTTATAAAATGCATATTTCCATCACATTATGAAAATCCAAAATACTAGACTTCAGCTTTTGAACAACAGCATAGCCCTTGTACATTTTTATCAAAAAAAAAAAAGATTTCAACTTTTACTTCACATAATGATTTTGGGAACAAACCGTTAAGGAAGAATTACTCACTGATGCTTTAGACTTGATAGTGCAGACTCATACAATAAGTATTTCAAAATCGCCATCTTACAATATTACCGAATAACAAAACAATGACTATATGTAACTTGGTAAACATTCACTCACTCATAATTTGATTTTAGACTCAACATTTCTTGCACCAAACATGGAAAATTCCATCTGTGAGACCTCAACAATTTCATGATGTTGACCACTAAAATAAAGGCTTAGATTAACTGCTAAGAACACTAATTGCCAGAACAAAATATAAAATAAATGCTGTCGATGGGATCTCTGCTACTGCATAACTGCACTGACTTTATCAGTTCTATTCCAAAAGGTTATTTTGGAAATTGTACATAATTGTGTATAGAACACAAGTATGTGCAGGAGGGTAGAGTTACAAACTGAAGGGAAAGGATGGCATAGCAGAAAGAAAGGAAAGAAGGAATTTAGTGAAGCAATGGACAGGAGGGCATCAGAACTCACACTGAGAAGGTCCTGCCTGAAAAATCAAATAGGGTTCATCAACTTGTTAATCAACCAATAGACAAGAAAGGCTGAAGACAAGGCATATTTATACTTCTAGTTAACCAACGAGTAGGCAATAGAGTATGAAGACAAAGCACAGTTAGACATAGCAATGCTTCAGGCACAATATGTCACAAAAAAATAGTAAAGAACTTAGTGTTTGGGTGGGTTGAGTGGTCATAGCATGATTAAAATACTTGCAAGAAGGATGGACAAAGAGGTCAGTAATAATATCTTATCTGTCAGGTCCTCTCGGGTGATAGAATTGCACCATTCTTTTCCAGCAACTTACTTCTGTACACAAGATCTTACATCATCCCACATATACACCCATACTCTCTACCCTTATCTGCCCATATAAAAATCTAACAACCCTTCGATCAGCCAATATGTTCATATCCCGGTCAACAAATGTAAACTAAATATAAAAAATAAATAAAACATCTACTGTGTTATGATTGGTTTACTTTTGTCATAGTTGTGAACTTGGATGTTCGTAGAAAGGAAAATAAATTATATATTCTTTTTCAGACCCTATATAAAAACAGTACTAGTAGCTACCCTAAAGTCCAACAACAAATCTGGAGAGAGCTTGTTCTCAAACTCTATTGGTAATTCTTGGAACACTCTTCCAACTGAACTTACAGCCCTTTCTTCTACCCCACTTTTCAAGAAGCAATTAAGAATCTTCCTTAAAGCCCAATGGCTTTGCCCCTACACAGATCCTGACTGACACTTTCTCCCCTAGCAGGACCATTCTTTACTATCTATCTTTAACATGCTATTTCAGGTGCCCTGATATTCTCTGTTAATTCCTACTGTAGCAGCTCACCTCCTAAGGTTTGGTAAACTTTATAAACAATGTTACCCTAAAAAAAAAAAAAAAAAAAAAAATGTTTGTTTTATTAATCCTTTTAATCAAAATGTTTAACTTATTTAGTCGGGTATGTTAATTTAACAGTACTATATAAATGTTCCTGTATTTGAAATGTTTTACCTGTCTGACATTATCTGTATTATATATAGTCAAGATTTCTGTCTTGTAAATTGTCTTAATGTGGAGCTTTTCTCCCTGGGCCTCCACTGATAATGGACATACATCCAGTCGGACTATCCCGGTCAATAAATGTAAAATAAATTAAAAAAAATAAATAAAACATCTACTGTGTTATGACTGGTTTACTGTTGTCATAGTTGTGAACTTGGATGTTTGTAGAAAGGAAAATAAATTATATATTCTTTTTCAGACCCTATATAAAAACAGAGTATGATTCCTAATTAAAAAAAAAAAACAAAAAACTTTTTCTTCATTAAAGTCTTCTGGCACCAGTAGCTTGATGCTTTGTTGCTACTGTGCTTAGCTTCAGCTATCTGGTCAGGACTGAATATTGCTGCAGGATTATGTATATGTATCATTTTGGAATGAAGATTCTCCCCGGGATTCATGAAGCTCGGCTCAAGGACGGTTTTATCCTTGCGCCGAGTATCCTCCTTACAGAAGGTTCAGCAGCGCCACATGAATATTTATGAGGGTGTGCTGTTGCACCCTTGATGTGCACAGGAAACGTGTGTGAGTGCAGGGGGCATATTTAAGTGCTCTATGGAGCCCGCCTCTAATAGTAAGCAATTAAGTAAGTGTCTGTGGATACTGAAATGTATGCTAAGCATACAAGAGTGTACATGAACACTGAAATAAACTCAAAGTAGTAAACACACAAGCACGTAGTGGAATGTTGAGCCCCATCCCTAGAACTATCACAATTAGATTCTTCTGTGTCCCTATTTTACATTTGTATTGCTTCATTATCAAAAGAGTAAGTGAAGCGCAACGTGTTTGTGCATTGCCACCCCATGCTTAGTGTAGCTTACACATCAAAATCATCCAAATTGAAAAGAACATGCGGAATCAACGTTAACATCAATAGTGTAGTGGTTAGAGCATCTGCCTAATGAACAGGCATGCACGATTCGAGTCCCACTCTAGCAAATATCATTCCATGAGGAATGTGTATATGAACATATTTATACATCCTTTTGCTGTATTTTTTGATTGGTTTACTTTTGTCATAGTTGTGAACTTGGATGTTCGTAGAAAGGAAAATAAATTATATATTCTTTTTCAGACCCTATATAAAAACAGTACTAGTAGCTACCCTAAAGTCCAACAACAAATCTGGAGATAGCTTGTTCTCAAACTCTATTGGTAATTCTTGGAACACTCTTCCAACTGAACTTACAGCCCTTTCTTCTACCCCACTTTTCAAGAAGCAATTAAGAATCTTCCTTAAAGCCCAATGGCTTTGCCCCTACACAAATCCTGACTGACACTTTCTCCCCTAGCAGGACCATTCTTTACTATCTATCTGTAACATGCTATTTCAGGTGCCCTGATATTCTCTGTTAATTCCTACTGTAGTAGCTCACCTCCTAAGGTTTGGTAAACTTTATAAACAATGTTACCCTAAAAAAAAAAAAAAAAAAAAAAAAAAAATGTTTGTTTTATTAATCCTTTTAATCAAAATGTTTAACTTATTTAGTCGGGTATGTTGGTATGTTAATTTAACAGTACTATATAAATGTTCCTGTATTTGAAATGTTTTACCTGTCTGACATCATCTGTATTATATATAGTCAAGATTTCTGTCTTGTAAATTGTCTTAATGTGGAGCTTTTCTCCCCGGGCCTCCACTGATAATGGACATACATCCAGTCGGACTATCCCGGTCAATAAATGTAAAATAAATTTAAAAAAAATAAATAAAACATCTACTGTGTTATGACTGGTTTACTGTTGTCATAGTTGTGAACTTGGATGTTTGTAGAAAGGAAAATAAATTATATATTCTTTTTCAGACCCTATATAAAAACAGAGTATGATTCCTAATTAAAAAAAAAAACAAAAAACTTTTTCTTCATTAAAGTCTTCTGGCACCAGTAGCTTGATGCTTTGTTGCTACTGTGCTTAGCTTCAGCTATCTGGTCAGGACTGAATGGACTGAATATTGCTGCAGGATTATGTATATGTATCATTTTGGAATGAAGATTCTCCCCGGGATTCATGATGCTCGGCTCAAGGACGGTTTTATCCTTGCGCCGAGTATCCTCCTTACAGAAGGTTCAGCAGCACCACATGAATTTTTATGAGGGTGTGCTGTTGCACCCTTGATGTGCACAGGAAACGTGTGTGAGTGCAGGGGGCATATTTAAGTGCTCTATGGAGCCTGCCTCTAATAGTAAGCAATTAAGTAAGTGTCTGTGGATACTGAAATGTATGCTAAGCATACAAGAGTGTACATGAACACTGAAATAAACTCAAAGTAGTAAACACACAAGCACGTAGTGGAATGTTGAGCCCCATCCCTAGAACTATCACAATTAGATTCTCCTGTGTCCCTATTTTACATTTGTATTGCTTCATTATCAAAAGAGTAAGTGAAGCGCATCATGTTTGTGCGTTGCCACCCCATGCTTAGTGTAGCTTACGCATCAAAATCATCCAAATTGAAAAGAACATGCGGAATCAACGTTAACGTCAATAGTGTAGTGGTTAGAGCATCTGCCTAATGAACAGGCATGCACGATTCGAGTCCCACTATAGCAAATATCATTCCATGAGGAATGTGTATATGAACATATTTATACATCCTTTTGCTGTATAACCTGCATAATAACATGTAAATGTAAACTAGAGTACTGCATGAAATGTTTAACTATTGTCATTCAATCAAAGTGGAAGTGTCATAATGAATAAGGCATCAGTAAGCAGGTGTAAGCACAAATAAGCAGTAGTAAACATATATAAGTATCCGTAAGCAACATTTGCATGGTTGTAAGTAGTGGCAACACACATTAAGCATAGTTGAAGCTAACCAAATTTAACAAACTGCAATTGGAAGTTAGCACAGCCTGCCATCACGCAAACACACACACACCTACTCACAACTGCTTAAAAGTGCTTTAATCACTCTGTATCCAATGGCCCTTGTTCTGGCAGCAATGAAATAAATGGCCTCTGCAAAGACAAACCCAGTACCCTGCACACCACAGCCAATGTGAATGTGATTTACCACTAAGCCATGGCAGATGTACATGAAACTGATGTTATCGCAAACATATCATCCAGCACAGTCATGCAACAGCATAGGAAATGTGTATAATTATGTAGCTGTATGTGCATGTGTATGTACAGATATATAATACACACACACACACACACATATATATATATATATATATATATATATATATATATATATATATATATATATATATATATATATATATATATATATATATATATATTTATAAAGAATGAACGTTGTGACAATAAAGCATACAAAAAGAATGAGAAGGGAATCAACAGCAACCCCAGTATTATTTAGTGCTGTCAGTGTATGTCATATCAAGCTGGGCAGGAGTGAGCAAATCACTGCTACCCACACCACAGGAAGGACACTACCAGTGGTAGCAATATTGTCGATCTGCTAAGTCTACTTTACAAACAATCACAGGGTAGACCCTGGTGGGACTACCAAAAATTGCTAGGGGGAGTGGACTTCCAACCGTTACACAAGCAAGGGCAGGTATGTTCAAGGACCAAATGGTTGGAGAGCCTGATGATACATGGGTTGGGACAACATACGTTTAGGGTCCCTAACGCTGGGGAGAAGGCAATGTGTGGAGGTGCGTCATGGCTGTGATAGCAACCGGAGAATGGATGGTTTGCATGTATGTTGAACTCGGGTGGGGTGGAGGAACCAAGGGTATGAAATTATGGATCTAGGCATGTCAGGGTTGGATAGCCTGGTTCTAATTGGACTTCCCTGTGGAGGTCAATGAGTTCATTATAAGTATATATGCATACACGCATGCATACATCTATATGTAGAAGTACATTCCCTGTAACACATTCATTCCTTTTGCAGACATAAATAACATGAAAGTGCCCCTACAAACCTCGACAGTAGATAGAATAATAAGTTGTACATAAGAGGGAAGAGATGAATCTGCAAAAAATGCAGAAGTGTGTACATTGTCCAAAGTCAGTGCTGTTCTCAAAAAATCAAATGTGAGGACTTTTTGACACACGGAAACATTCCTGTGATCTGCCTGCTATGGCAATGCCAATCACTAAACCGGTCCTATTTGTAATATAATTTTGCCGAACACATACATTATTAGCTCTCATGTGTAACGTGTGCGTTACCACATAGTCATAGTTATTAATTTATTGTAGTGTCATGTTAACGGGAGTAATGATGAAATGAAGTATAGAGTCTAATCTTGAAATAAAGACATGTGTGTCCCAGGTGGGACAACCCAAAAATTGTGAATAGTGTCCTATTGGTCACTCATTTCACCAATGTGTGTAGACTAAACTTTTGGGATGTCTGAGGATACGTGGAGTGAGTCAACCCATGGGATGGGTCTACAGGAGTAAGGAATGGCCAATGTATAGTGGTGTGGATACACCGTGTATCCAACTGGAGAATGGACGACTGCTGTGTCAGTGAAGTGTTGGGAGTGGGTGTTTGGGAAACTAGGATCCATCAGTATATGGGTATATATGTAAATGAAGAAGCACATCAATAGTGTAGTGGTTAGAGCATCCACCTAACGAACAGACATTCCTGTTCCGAATCCCACTGCAGCACATACCATTTTCCATTGGTAATCTGTATATGAACATATTTTGACATCTGTCTGCTGTATAACCTGCATAATAACAATTAAAAGTGAAAAAAACAAAGAAATCCAAATGGCTAAACCACCACTCAACACTTAAAATAAGAAACAATAATAAAACAGCAACCAAGGACTAAACGTAGGTCTTCACTATTTTAATAAAACACAGAACCAAACTAAGCACTTTCACCAAGCATAAACAGTGAAGACCTATGTTTAGTCCTTGGCGGCTGTTTTATTATTGTTTTCATATTTTAACAATTAAAAGTGAACCGGAGCGAAGTGTCAGTGTCATAATGAATAAGGCACTAGTAAGCAGGTTTAAGCATAAAAAAGCAGTAGTAAGCATATATAAGTACCAGTAAGTGCATTTGTGTGGGGGTATGCATTGCCTTACAGATATATATATATATATATATATATATATATATATATATATATATATATATATATATATATATATATATATATATATATATTATATATGTGTGTGTGTGTGTGCGTAGATATACACAGATATACAGCTATGATAGGAAAAAGCACACAAGAATGATATATGTTCACAGGCTATGCCAATGGAAGTGTGGGGCCCAAGCAAGAAACATGTAACATGTAGCATGACCTCCCTCCCCTTCCAGCCGGATAGAGGAAGCATACATACAAACCCACAAAGAATGTAAAAAGCCCACTGCTTCCCAGACCACAGGCAGGATACAACCGGGGGGGGGGGGGTATGGAGTGCACCCATGAAATCTAATCTTGGAACAGACAGGAGCGTCCCTTGAGGGAAACCCCAAAAATTGACATATAACCAAAGGAAGCTGATATGATGACCATTCTGGCTGGGGTATGCACATACCCGGAATACAAGGCTGGGAAAGCCTGATTACCCATGGGTAGAGACAATGTGCGACATGGGTCCCGTGAAGTGGAGAGTGGGCAACATGTAGTGGTGTGTTCAGATCCGACCTGCACCCAGAGAAAGGATGGGTGCAGTAGAGGAGGTGCGGGTGGGGAACTATAGGTAGCTAGTTATGGGTCTAGGTGTGCAGGTGTTGGCTGATGTGGGCCTATATGGACAGCCCCAAGGATGTGAGTAAAAATGTGTTCATTGGGCAGAGGTGTTGCCCAACGAGCAGCCACACCCTCTTCGAGCCCCACTGCAGCAAAGTCTAATCTACATGGCAGAGAACGGAATAACCAGATGTAGATGTATATATGTAGAGGAATGTATGTGCATATCTACCCATAGTGACATGGAGATATACCTCTCCCTCTCTGTAGTACAAATGTATACATACAGAGACAGAATACATATACATACCCAAATATAGATGTATACATATGCAGACACCCATATACCCATATGTTGTTAGATATACATAGACAGCAATATATAAATATATACATGTATGCATTCATATACAGATATATCTGTTTATAGACATGTGGATATATATATATATATATATATATATATATATATATATATATATATATATATATATATATATATATATATCTTTGTGTGTGTGTGTGTGTGTGTGTGTGTACTAGGATATGATACAGCAGTTATGAATTACATATGTTCACAGGCCATGCAGATGGGGGTGAGGGGTCCAATCAACAAACGTGTAACACGTAGCATCAATCACCCCCACCTAGACAGGTGAAACATACAACCACACAATACAAGTAAACACACCACTGCTTCCCAGACCACAGGCAGGATACCACCAGTGGGAGAGACCTGCCAGGTCTAATCTTGAAACAAAGACATCAATGTCCCTTGTGGGACACCCCAAATATTATTGATCATCAGAGTCAGTCCTTGTAATGATTCATCAAACCAGGCTGTAGACGTACACGGACCAGTAGGTTATGCAAGCCTGATAACCAGTGGGTCAATACAACGTCCGACATGGGTCCTGACACGTGGAGAGTGGGCAGTGTGTAGTGGTGTGGTTAGACCCCACCCACACCCACAGTAAGGATGAATGCTGTAGAGAAGGGGCAGGTGGGGGAACTATGGGTATGCAATTATTGGCCTAGGCGTGCAGGACTTGGCTGGTGCAGTTGTATTAGGACCACTCCAGGGATGTAAGTAATATTCCGAAATGGGCAGAGCTTATGCCCATACCTCTCAACCCCTAAGAGCAAAACCACTGGACAGAACATAAACCATTGGGGGAACAAATAGGGACAGAAAGCACATATTCCACTTAGAAAGCTGATAGAATAATAGCTATGCATTCGCATGACTCGGCTGACGGATATGGGGTCCTAAGCCCAATTAGTTGTCTGTATTTAATGGTGTCAGTTCCCAGGTATTTGCCAAACAGGTGCAGATTGTAAGAGGAACACATCAATAGTATGAAGCAAACTCTGGACAGGCCGCAAATTCTGTGCAGTCGATCGACATGCTTATGCCTAATGGGCAGACATTCCCGATATGGGTCCCACCATAGCACAGTCCAGTTTAAATGACTAAGTACGGTATGACCATATGTGTCACCGCACAACCCACTACACAACATCTACAAACACATGGTTGCAACACCCCACTGTAGGCATGTAAGCCGATGTAATAGGCATCGCAAGGTATTATTGTAGTCCTCACCCCCACCCAGGGGTCTGAGTGTCAGATGCAACACCAAATGCAGTGCATTTGCAAGTGCGGGAGCAAGCAGGTATAAGCCTGTTTGGCCGCCGGTATGCGAGTATCACACTGGTGAAGCAATGCAGAGGCTGAGTGTAAGAAACTGCAACCGGAGGTTAGCATTGCTTAGCTTCGCACAAACCCATGCACATCTGCTCACAACTGCTTTAAAGTGCCTTAATCACTCTGTACCCAACAGCTTGTGTTCTGGCCAGCAACAAAATGAACAGCTTCTGCAAGGCTAGAACTCAGGACGCTGTACATCATAGTCAGAGTAGTTAACCACTACGCCATGATAGCAATACATATAAAGGAGGTATCAGCAAACTAATCCTCACCACAGGGAAATCAAATCAAACATGTGAACTGAATCTATGTACAGTGTAATGTTCTATAAGCTGCCACAGATCATATATATGTGAATTGGTGTACTGCAGTAAACACAGAGATGAGGTGTCACTGTAATAAAGTTATGAAGTCCCCAGGACCCCATACAGTGTATGTACACATGAATGACAGGTACCAAACACATATATAACCTGTAATGAATAAGACATAGCTAGCCTTTTTGAAACCGGCCAATAACAGAAAAGTGCGGGAATCCGGCTCTACTTAAACCGAAGAGGCAGGGATACGGATCATAACTGGTTGTAGCATCCCCCTGCAGGCAGAATGGCTGGAGTGGGAGAAGGCACTCGCTTTAGAATGCAGCGCTGGGGCATCCAGGAGTCCAAATTCATGGTATGGCTCCTGGTAAAGCACCATGACAGGAGACTACTGCAGGGCCAGTACCAGGGCTCACAGTACAAAATGGAGGCCTGGGACAGTCTTGCCCATGACCTCACTAGTGCCACAGGTATCCCCTGGACTGGTGACCAGGTCTGGCACCACCATGCAGACCTGAAGCTGCAGAGGGGGGATGTCCTGGAACAGTGGATCCAGGAAGCAAGGCAGATGCAGAATGCCCCAGAACTGAGTAAGTTCTCCTTCCACTACGTAGTTAATAATTGCCTAGCTTGTGTATACCATGGATAGGTATGGCTAAATATCACTGTACTTCTCTGACAGCTGCAGATGAGCGTGCTGCAAACTAGTAAGCCTATGATGCTAGGCTGCAAAGGATGTGTCGCGAGGCAGGTTAGTAAATAGCCTGCATGTACTGTCATAACAAATACATGCAAGAGCCTCAGAAAGTGTTGTACCAGTATACAGATTTGTGTAATATGCTGCGAATAAAAGTCTCATCCCTGCATTGCTTCTGTTTACTCTGCAGTCATATGTTGTTGTACTGTTGCAGTTATTAAATAGTACTGTTGTAGTAAGCAGTGTTACCCACACTGTGGTATGCAGATAAAATGTGTATGAAGTGCTGTATAACAATGTTGGAAGTGCAAAAAGGTCAGTCATATTAGACTAAATACATTACAAAGCCTCACAACAATTGCCTGATAGCATAGTGTACAGTGATCTTAATTGTAATGCTTTTGTCACACACAGCAGGGCTTTGGATCCCAGGAGCACCAGTGAGTTGTATGCATAATCATTCCACACAACTGCACACAGTTTGTTAGAATGTTCAGAGAGAAAGCTGTATGCATATATACACTTAACAACTGTAGAGATTATGCTAGAATGCTCAAATAGAAAGTGGTATGCATATTCATACACCTCAACTGTTCCAATCTGCCCAGTATGTCCTGATAAATGGCCCACATCACCTGCCGTTTGCCCTGTTCCCCTGACAAATTATTGTGATGATCCAAGAAATGTAGGCAGCTGTAAATGACATATAACTGATAGACTTGTACATAGTCAGAGAATGTACTTGCAAACACACCTGTCATCCCAGCATCTCACCCAAAGTGTATGACAGCAGTCTGCAAACATGTTGCATTACACCTGCATCTTGTCAAGCCTGTATGTAAGACACAGGTCCCATACATACTAATCTACAAACATACCATTCTACAATATAATGCCATTGGGTAGTGTAATAATATATGTAAGGGACAGACCACTGCAGTGACTACGAATGTTGTGTAAACTACAAGGAGTTATTAGTTGTTAATTGAACTCTCTCTCTCACCCCTAACATATGTGCAAAAATAACCAATTTACACAACTCATTTGGTATATCTACACTCATAAACTTTGTTGGGACATATGTCCTATTGGTTTATAAATATTTACATCTGTTTCTATGCATGTGCCATGTTAAAATACCCCCATATTGGTGTCCTGTTGCTATCAATGAAACCTGCATGTTGTTGTAATGACCACTGTTTACCCATATTTGCATGTGTTCTGCCTGTTCTGCAACTATGTTATATCTGGTGCCCTGGGTAATGGGAATACCTATGCATGCTGTTATAGCTAATCATGAATGCTGTTGACTATTACTAACCCATATCTGCCTGAACCATGTTACAATATAGCTCGCATGGGAAGACCGGTCCCAGCAGACCCACCTGTCTCACCTTAGCTGGTCATGGAACCGGGCACCAGCATATCTGGGGCCCAGCCTGGGACCTCCTCGTCCATTGGCCCTGCACCAACTTCAGGTGGAACCACCGCAGGGGATGGGGCTCGGCCCCCCTTCAGCGTGTCACCCGTGGTACAGTCCAGTCCATGGTGCATAGGGAGCTTGACAGGGAGATTTGAAACCACCTATGCCAGCTTGAGGGCCAAGTGGCACAACTAGAGGGTGAGCCTGCCCCACTTACACAGCTGACAGCACAGCCACCTTCTGGGCTGTGAAGGTGCAGTGGTGACTGCCCATGGGTGTGGACCTCAGTCCCATTGTATCCATTTGTGGACTCATGAGCTTGCAACTTCCAAACACCCCTCCCCGTCCATGGAGCCCCCCCCACATGTGTCATATACTGCCCTTGTACATGTCTTGTTTATCTTGTCTGTCATCCTACCCAATCTATCATCCCTGATCATACCTACTCTCCTTCCCCAACATCCCACTCTCACCTAAAAGTAAAAGAAAATAAGGGCAATCTTTTCCCGCAAAAAAAGCATGCCCCATACATAGCTGTTCATTTCGCACACGTGTCCATTGGACACATGTAAACATTTCTAATTGGCGTCACAACTTACTATTGTTGTCCTCACCACACTCTCAGGGTTGTGAGTGTCCAAATGTACCGCTGAATTTATTGCATATGCACAGCCGTTGCTGTAGAAGAAATAGACAGCTATGGACCTTCCCTACACCCTTCCTGCACATTCCTAGCTACCTTACCTACTGTCTTTCCCTCTTTGTGCCTCTTTTTCACCACTTTCCTATCACTCCTTTTTTCTTTTTTTTTTAAAGAAATTAGCACGGGAGTAAGCTGGAGTAAGCACTTTTAAGCAGCAGTGAGCAGGTTACAGCCTGTTTGCGTGGGGGTAAGGACTGCCTACACAGGTTAAGCAATCAAGAAGGTAACTGAGTGTAAGGAAATGTAACCAAATGTAACCACTGCTTACCATCGTACAAACCCGCGCACACCCGCTCACAACTGCTTAAATGTGCCTTAATCACTCCATATCCAATGGCCCTTGTTCTGCCCAGCAACAAAATAAACAGTCTTTGAAAGGCTTGAAACCAGGACCCTGCACACCACAGCCAATGTGATTTTACCACTAAGCCATGGCAGATATACAGACATCGGATGTTATCACAAACATAGCATCCAGCACAGTCATTAACAGTATAGGAAATGTATTCCGTTATGTAGATGTATGTGTGTGTGTTTATGTCTATATATATATATATATATATATATATATATATATATATATATATATATATATATATGCATACATAGATATAGCTATATATAGATATATCAAGAACATACCATGTGACAACAAAGCAGTAAAAAAGAATGAAAAGGGAAACACCAGCAACTCCTGTATTATGTAGTGATGTTGTCCTATGTAATATCAAGACTCCCTCAGACAGACGTGTGTCATTAATACACGCAAACATTAAATATATTACTTTGAGCATTTCATTTACAGTAACAAAACAGGTCCTGTCCAATCATTATGTGAGAACAGTACTCTTGCAAGGTGCTGTGTGCAAAATCATCATCATTAAAAATTAAATGGGATAACCATAGAGGGACCGGTAGTGTCGTGTATACAATGGGGTTGTCTGCATCATGTGTACCTGGAACCTTTAGGAGTCATGTGCATACCAGGTTCGTGTGCCTGAGAGAGGGGTGAGGACAACAGTAGTATGTTGTGATGCAAGTTACAAAGGTTACATGTGTCCAGTGGACATGTGTTTGAAATGGACAGCTATGTATGTGGTGAAAGTTGTTCTGGGAACAGACTGGCCTTTTGTTTCCGTTTTTGTAAGGTGAGAGTGGGATGTTGGGGAAGGAGAGTACGTATGCTCGTGGAGGATAGGTTAGGTAGGATGACAGACAAGACAGCATACAGGGGCGGTATATGACACATGTGGAGGGGATACACCTTTGACGGGGAGGGGTATTTGGCAGTCACAAGCCCATGAGCCCCCAAACGGAAACAGTGAGACGGAGGTCCCATCCCATGGGCAGCCACCAAAGCACCGTCACAGCTGCAAAGGTGGCTGTGCTGGGGGCTGTCTAGGAGGGGCAGGTTCATGCTCTAAATGTGACACTCTGCTGTCGAGCTGGTGTAGCTGGCCTCGAAATCCCTTACTGAGCCCCCTACGCACCATGGCCTGGACTGTACTATGGCTGACAAGTTCCTGTCTGGACCTGCTCCCGGGGTGGCAGGCCCCATCCTCAGTGGTGGCTCCAACAGAAGGTGGTGCAGAGCCAACAGAGGTGGAGGTCCAAGGCTGGGCCCCAGACGTGCTGGTGCCCAGTGCCATGGCCAGCTGAAGTGGGACAGGTGGTTCCGCCAGGACCTCCAATCCCGTACAGCCTATGGTGTTGCAGTTTTAACACAGATAAAGCTTAGTAATAGTCAACAGCATTCAGGACTACTTATAACAGCATGCATAGATATTACCATCAACCCAAGACAACAGATGTCATACATTTGCAGAGGGAGCACAACACATGCATATATACTGCATGACATCAGTCCAAAGCGTAGATGACTTGTGACTGCAGCTATGAACAGTGGCCCTCTATTGGCATGTCACTGTGATAACCTCAGACAGTGACTGTCATACCACTGTTTCATGTGACGTATGTCCAATCAGGGATGCGATGGCAGTAACTCTCATCACTGTCACCATGTACTGACTGAAATCCTCACACTATGCTTCTACAGTTCACAGATGTGTATTCTGTGAGTAACACAAGAAACAAATGGATCCACACACTGACCAGACCACAGATGACCCTACAGATGGGGGTTTCCTCACAAACAGAGCACTGTCTTGTCAGTTATTAAAACATGCAGATTAGCCATTACCACACACAACTTGTTAAATTGGCAGTAGTCTGAATGAAGAATAGCTACACTTACATGCTGTAGTCATGTCTGGCACATCACCCTCCCATCTTTAGGCTATTTGCCACTGTGTATGTCATTTGAGGAATATCCAGATTTTATCTGTGATGCTGTTTACCAAACACCAGATCCAGGTTCCACTCACAGCATCTGTCATGGGCAAGCACCAACATGATGTTCCCAGATATTGTACTGTGTTGCCATGCAATTGGCTACAATTGGCTATGGGAATGTCACCACAGCTGTTCCGCATGCAATTAGCTAGCGGAGGACTGCAATAGGTGCAGAGGCCATCACCTGATTATAACCATCACTTACAAAACACAAGCTGCTGCTGAGCAAGTGTACGCCTCGACATCCACCAGAGAGTGTTTGTGAGGGACAGACAGAGGCAAAGTACAGTGCATGCAGTTACTCCATGTGCCACATAGCTGACATGTTGGTGTGCTGTAAGAACATATATGTGTGCTGGTGAGTGACATCTGCAACAGAGATATAGTAGACATACATTAGGTGTAGCACACATAGCTGTCCACATGAACAGATGCCATTGTCAACACAACTACACTCTCTAAGGGACTCAGACACATTGGTGCACTTTGGCAGGCTCACAAATACACTTCCTAACTACTTAGTTTGCCACACTACAGTAATGCAGAGGTATTACATGCACCACAGGGGTTATTCTGAGGTTCTATGGGCTAGGGCATATAAACGTGTCTGACATCAGTCAGTATGCCAATAGGAGTTAAACTAGGTGTGACTGTGGCTGGGAACATCATACCCCACATGCAGACACAAGGTGCCAGTACTGACATGCATGTGTGCATTGCTTCATGGATGTGTAGTGGTTGGCTGTGCAAGATGGCTGTACAAGGCTGGGTGAGGGGTAATCCTTGGCATCAGGCCACCTGACAATGGTCTGCAGTGTAGTTCAGGGGTGTAGTGTTTTCAATGTCCCACACAGATGGGTATTGTATTAACTGTTGTGTCATCCTGGTTACCATTGTGTGTGGCCATTGCTTTGCAATGCATGCCATGTCTGTGTTTGATAGTCATTGACATGGGCATTGCCTGAGATGTGCTCGTCCCACATTAATGTACAGCGACATGTTTAAGTGTGCCTGGTTTGCCTGGCACATGTTGTGTACACAGACTGTTATCATCAGATGTGCCAATCCTGGCCTGGTGTGGCAGGACCTGCTAATAGACAACAGGTTGACCATGCACCTGCATTGATAGCATGATACAGATATTCCCTGGTGTCAGTGGTATCTGTCCATACAGGGCATGTGTGTAAGGCTTTGTATGTCCTTTGTGGATCACATTTGATAGCACCACATATGTTGCAGGCGTCCAGTGGGGAACATAGCGAAGGCACATTGTCTGCAATTATGTGCCTATTGTACTGGTGGACAGGGTGCCATGCCCTCTGCAGCCCACTGCATTCACACCATGCCTACTATCTGTCAACAATGTGCAAGATAATAGCAACATAGCAGGATTTTCTTAGGCAAGTGCGTTTGTATATGCCACATGGGGTCAGACCGTATTCTGGTTAATAGTAGGAGGGCTTACTTTGTTCACCAGGCCTTTTGCCAGATGTAGGGATATGGCTTGTCAACACAGTCTCTTGGCTGATTGAAATTTGTAATCCTCGTGAGGTGGACATTGTGACATATAATATGGCCACCATATAGGAAAATTACAAAAACTGCTCCTCAACATGTCCAGTGGTTAGACGCTCACAGCCACCTCCACACAGGCTCTGACTGTCAGTCACACACACACACACTCACACACCTGCCACGTCTTGGAATAGAACTCCTATATGACTAGTTTATCACACTACAGCATTATGCAGTTATAATAAGGACTATGGAGATTACTGGGTGACCCCATCCCCAAAGGTGTATTTCACAAAGAATGACATCAGCATGGTTACCAAAGTAGGGCAGTTCAAATTTCCTACACGTGAGTAGCCCACAATGCATTGCTCACAAAACAGACAGTGAGACACACACAACTGACATGTGTGGGTATAGAACCCATGACCAAGATCTATATCACACTACTGTATGGAGATGTTATAGGATGCACCACTAGGATTACTAGGGAACTAATTTCCCAGAGGTGTATTTGACAAGGAATGACATCAGCAGGATCACCAATGTAGGGCATTCTAAATGTCTTGTGAGTGAGTAGGCTGTGATGCATTGCTCCCTACACAGGCATTGAAACACACAGAAAACACATAACTGCCATGGTTGTGGATGGAACCCTCACACAGTTCTAAATCACACTCCAGCAGTATGCAACTACCCGATGTACTACAGAGATTACTAGGTTACAGTGGTCCCAGAGGTGTATTTCTAGGTGGGTGACATCAGCACCCTTGCCAATGTTGAGTATGTGAATTGTAAGGAGTGTGCATACTCTAAAAAGCATTGTTCCCTTCTTAGGCAGACAGACACACACACAGTTGGCAAATCTGGGATTAGAACACCTACCAAACTAGCTTATCACACTACAGCATTATGCAGTTACAGGACACACTAGAGACTATTGGGTTGCAGTAGTCCCAGAGGTGTATGTCTAGGTGGGTGACATCAGCAGGATTGCCAAAAAAGAGCATTTCAAGTGTACTGCGAGTTGTACAAGTTTTTTACCTGTGTGTACCCACTGCTTACTGTCGCAAAAACGCATTTACACCCGCCAAAAAGTGTCTTATTCAGTCCTAAATAACATTATCAACAACCCTTGCAGGTCTTGAACCCTGGACCATGCACACCAAGGTCACTGGACTTACCACTAAGCCATCTGGGTTGTATACATGCTTCATGATTTTTATAATACACATTTTACTACAGGTATACTGAAAACAAATGGGACAGTCACTTTGTGTACATATGTACAGTACCCTTGAATGTACTGTACTCTGTGAAACAACATAGACAAGTCTACATATTTACAACTGTTATAACTAAATACTAAATACATAACACTTACGGGATGTGTACACACACACACACACAGATATATATATATATATATATATATATATATATATATATATATATATATATATATATATATATATATATATATATATACATATACACAGACACAGTTATAGCCATATATATAAACATGTCTGAACACCCTTTGTGACACAGAAGGGTTCCAGAGGAATTGACGTGTACACAAAACAGATGCAACTCTTGTTTTATAACATTTAAATCTTAATCAGTTCACCATATAAGGGATGGTTGTTGTGTATGTGGAGTTTGGGGTGGGGAATGATGGCTAAGGAAATGTACCCCGGGGATTGTGGAGTTTGGGTGGGGGAATGATGGGTATGGACATACACCCCGGGGACCACATCTGTATCACTGCTCGACAGTGGCACAGGAAAATAACATACCGAACAGTAGTTGTTCTTGACTGTCTATTCTTTTCTATTCCTAACTATGTAATAATTTGTAGACTCCACTCACCACAGATCACTACCATGGTGTGCAGCATGTTAAAAGACATAACACATGTGTATGCCTGGCTACAGGGTAGTCACACACACACAAACACACACTTGCCAGTATTGTGCTTACAAGTCTTGCCTATGTAAAGGTAACTAGTAGAGTGGTATGCGGTTGAGGTATGTGCCACAGAACCCATACAATTACACTTACTCTGATTCTGCTTCTGAGCTGGGTGACATAACAGGACTGATTACCTGCAGTGGGGAGGGGGGAAAAGGGTGGTTTAGCAGATGACAAGAATAAAGGCCAGTGCAAAAGGTTGTTTCTCTTTGGAAAGCGGTAAAACCCGGTGTCATGACAGGATGCAGACACAAATACACACAACCACACTCAGCCATTTGCTGACACACACACACACACACACACACACACACACACACACACACACACACACACACACACACACACACACACACACACACACACAGTTGCCAGTGGTGGGATCAGAACTCCTGCCTATCTACAGATCACTATTACAGTACTACGCGGTTATGAGATGCAACACGGACATTACACATTTCAAGGCAGTCAGAATGCCCTTCTAAGATTGAGGACATCAACAGGGATACTGACAGTTAAGATGTGCATAGCTGTAAACCTGTGTGTTTAAAGTAGGAGTCCATTACAACCTGTATGCACAAACAGGACACATCATCTGCAGGTAAGACATAGGTAGGCCTGAGAGATATAGTTGTAGCACAACAAGCCCTGAACTGGAGTATGTCCATCTGTGGAATGGACAACTGCGATCACTATACAGGGTTACAGTGGTCATGCTCATACACATAGAATCACAGGACTTGTTTGTATGCATTGACTCCAATTACACAAGGTCACAGTAGGCATGCTCATACACTTAGTAGCACAGGGCCATTTTAGGATCCACTATGACTACAACTACACAAGGTTATACTGGGCATGCTCATGCACTTAGAAACAAAGGGGTTATTTGGATACACTGACTCAAATTACACAAGGTGGCAGTGGGTACGCTCATACACTTAGTAGCCCAAGGCTGTTTGGGATGCACTCTGATTCTAACCACAGAAGGCCACAGTGTGCATGCTCCTACACTTAGATGTACAGAACATGTTGTAATGGACTCCTGTTGTAAACACACAGTTTTACAGCTATGTACATCTTAACTGTCAGTATATATGCACATCATACAGGTTTACTACCAGATACCTGTATGTGGCCCGTAAATTATATATCTGCATTGTGCTATATGATATACATGCATACATGTACATGATGTACTGCCATATATATGTGAAGTATACATAATCATGCATGTGTGGAAGTGACAGACAGGTTAACTAGGACACACAGGCAGATGCTAACTACAGCATGTATCACACACATTGCTGCCCTGACAGTCATACGTTGATATCAGGTTGTGGACAGTGGCATTATACTTGGAACAGTGGCATGTACAAGCATAATATGTGAGCCCCATTGTCTAATGGTACTGAGGTGCAGGTGTCAAAATTACCTCTCTCGGCTGTGTTAGTAGTTGACATTATTCGCAGGACCGCTCCACTAAGCATATCTGGCATTGGTCATCTACACAATGTCTGCTGCTGTCCATCACCTTAGATGTAGCATTTGATACCAAGCACAATACTGCAACTCGCAATGATGTCATGGTACGAGTGGCAACTGCTTGACCAAAACAATGAGCCAATGTCCTGCTGTAATCATGATGTTGTCCACTGTCTGTCATTCTGGGATGTCATGACTGAAAGAAGACATGCCTTTGTCACAGAGCACATGCATCCATGATTCAAGGGAGTGTGGATAATACCTAGGTCGCATTTACCCATATAGTGGCATTCCAAGGCAAAAGTCCTAAATACAGAGTTAACACCCTGACACCTACAAGACAACTGCATTGGATGCTTTTGCTAACCAGTGCTAGATGTGTGGCTTTTGTAATCCATTTGCTCAATGTAGACCCTACAGTGGGGAATACTGACATCTATTCAGTGAGAACACCTGACTGAAGGGTCTGTAGTGCACAATAGCACTACCACCATATAACTCAGATCCAGACATGTGGGCCATGACACTGCTACAGAACACTCCAGGTGGTGGTGTCCACATATTTAAAAAGGCTACTCACAAGTAAAGACCACTACTCCAACATAATTCATTACAGATGTGTCAGGTACAGGTGACAGTGGCAAAAGCTGCGTTCCATGTAGTATACTCATATATATCCACCACCATGTCCTCAGACTACCAACACACATCCATACATGTGGAATGAAATAGTATAGTAGAACACCAAATAACCTTTGACTGGTGGACTGTACCTAGTGCTACATCAACTGTGCAAAGTACCCATGTACTGACCCAGTTGCATAATGTGTTATGCAATGCAATAATATCACTGGTTGCAACCAGGTCAGTTGTACACATACCATGGTCCCTCAGATGTAGTCAGCATTAACACAGTTGACTGTTGTTGTACACCAATAAACAACACCCTCATGGGTGGATTTGACCTAGATGTACCTGCCCTGGATATGTACATCCCACACTCATACAACATAAATGAGAATACCATTGCTGTTGTTGTCCTTTGTACATACAGGTGGATACATTCATTATACACATGCACATAGAAGATAGGTCCATGGCTGCTGAATGCTAACAGTACATATGGTTTGATGTCTATGTTGACAGACGTAATATTCCCTCTCTACTGGTCACCCATGACACCTATCATATCATACAACAACCTATGTGGCAAGTATGTCATTACACACATCCACCTAATGCAATGCCTACAAACATACCCAAATAACAGGATCATAGGACCTACACATATAGCCTGTATTGACAGACTCAGGGAAATACAGCTATGCTCTGTATGTTCCTGAGTAGTTACAGGTGATATGTCCATGACATGTACAGCCATGTGTGCCCACAGCTCCTGCATATACCCCATGTCAACAATTGCAAGCCATCCATGCTGTGTGCTGTCTGGACATTAACCTTTTTACCACAATAGCCAGAACGTGCTGGGCGAGATGTTTACAAGCCACAGACCTCGCACATGCTTGAATAAGTGTAATGCCTAGCTCAAACAGAGCACATTGCTGGCACTCTTCAAGTAATCATGAGGTGTATGTGGCAAATATGACGTGTGTGTGGCAAATATGATGTGCTTACTGTTGACCATTACCGTGCCCTGGCTTCACAGTGGAACTGTCAACTAACAGTTGGTGGGATCATGACATGGAATATTGCTGTGTGTGTGTCTTGCTGATGTGCTGTTGGCATAAATGTACACTTGGCTACTCAGTGAAGGTGGTTGTGTGTCCTACCAGTACATGAATACAACATCCATTATGGTGTAATGCTCAGCTAGGTTTCACACATGGTGTGGGGAATGTGTGAAATGTATCCTCTTGACCTGCTAGTTCACTTACTGATGGAGACTGCATATGTGTACATGTATTGATGTGTGTTTAGATTCCATGAGTGTGCAATGCCTGATGTTGCAGTGTGTGTGTGTGTGTGTGTGTGTGTGTGTGTGTGTGTGTGTGTGTGTGTGTGTGTGTGTGTGTGTGTGTGTGTGTGTGTGAGTATGTATGGCTGTCTGGTCCCTGGAGTGAGGCTGCATTTTACTAGAGTCCATCCACTCAATGCAATCTAGTATCCATGTTGATGTCATCAATCTTAGAAGGGCATTCTAACTGCCTGTAAACTTGTACGCTCTGGGGTGAGGCTTGTTGTTACATAGCCTACTGATGAACCCCCCTCCCCACATACACTCACCGCAATCTAGTATCCCTGTTGATGTCCTCAATCATAGGCCATTCAGAATACCTGTACATGTGTAATCTCTGTGGCACATCTTGTAATTGTGTAGTACTATAATGATGATTTGCACATAGGCAGGGGTTCTCATCCCAACACTAACAAGTGTGTGTGTCTGTCAGAGTGTGTGTTACTGTGTCTGTGAATCCCTGTGTGTGTGGGTGTGTTATTGTGTCTGTGAATCCCTGAGTGTGTGTATGTGTATGCATCTTATTTTTGTTTCCCAATGAGAAGCCACCTTTACCCTTGTCATCTGCTACACCACTCTATTACCTCCTTCTCTCTCCAGGTAACTATACCTGTGATGTCACCCACTATGGATGTGACCGCTCTGGCCACAGTAGCTTACTACACAGCTATCATGCTCTTGGATCATTAGATCAGTAAACATGTTTGAATCTTAGGAGATTATAACTGTGATGTGGAAGCTACAAAGTGCATGCAGGTATTGTCATACAGACCTGTGCGTAGTCTACATTTACATATGCGACACTAACTGCAAGCACTGACATCCCCCGCCACATGCAATTACATCTGAAAGAGGAAGACAGAACATCAAGATCAACATGCAGATACTGTTGTTACACATGATACATACTGTCGAAAGTACAAAATGCATTCTAAAACTGTTGTACATGGTATGTCTGCTGCCTGTCAACACCACTCAACAATTGTAATCTACAATTGTCTTCCTAGTATGTTCACCCTGTGCATCAGACCATATGAGCATGTCCCTGCACCGATGGTGTGAATGACAGGGATGCGGCACAGGCATCATCATATGCACAGGGTGATAATGTTTGCCAGAGGCCTAGTCTGCACCATTGGATGACATCATGTGTGTGGGTTAGGGCCTTTGATCTCTTTGGGCATGTGTAGATGTTATGCGTGTGTGTGTTGAGGTGCCCTACATTTGTTTCTGGTGTGTGCGTGTATGCATGCACACAGGTCTGGCATGTGGCTGGCCTACATAGGGGTATTATTGACAGCTGCAAACTGTACAGGGCAGGTTTCACAGTTCACGGTATCGGGGCACGGCCACATGACCTGTGCCTGCCAGGGGTTGCATGGGCACTACCAGGCAGATGTCTGATGACACATGTCCACTGGAACTGTGTCCCTGTTGGCACCGTCCAGGACCACGTGCACATGGCCTGATGTGTCCTGGTGTGGACAGCACAGTACCAGCTGCACTGCTGCTGCAACCGCCACTATGGGAGTGGGCATGTGAAGTAACATGTTCAAGAAGACCTTCAAAAGGTGATGTAACTGGCCTACATCCACGTGTCAGATGCCTCACTCGCACCAGATGTTCCAACACAGACATTCCACGCTCAATGATTGACATGCCATGGTCAAGGACTCCCACTATGTCACCCAATTGTCTATCCAAAACATCTGCAAGATGATGGTGAGCATTTGCAATTGCCTGGTTGTTGTCAGTTAAAGAATGGTCAGCAGCGGTTTGAAGCCTCAGACCTTCTCTGTTGTGCCATTCAGCATGTGCCTGTGCCTCCATTACAGTCTGAAACATGTGTCTGGTGACACCGGCATATGTGCTATGTCTTGCAGGGGCATGTTGGCCAGTGGTCCTCCTATGAGCAGCACTGGGCACATGCCTGTGTGGGACATCACCAGTCAGTTGGCTGGGATCATGGTGTGCAGGCACATCTTCCATAGTCTCTACACTTTCCTGTTCCATGCTGCCACCCGCCAACTTTCCTTCTCTCTGGCCACTGGTGATGGGGTATGTGTAGGCTTGAGATCTGTGTGCAGAGATGAGGGGGATGCAGGTCGAATGGCAACCAATGGCACAGTTTCAGCCCCTGATATCCCTGCCTGTGCCTCAATCATACTTTCATCATCACTGCTAGAGTCTGTGGGGACACCATCAGGTGGACCGCAGGAGGGCAACACACCTACATCAACACCTGTGAGGGGCAGACAAGACTGTACATTACAACTTATGCAGCACAGTACACAGACAGACACAGACACAGACAGACACAGACACAGAAACAGACAGACACAGACAGACACTAACACATGCTATGACACCCAATGGCATGCAACATACATGTGATGTGGCAGAAGGCATTCAGCTTAGACATTTATGGTGGTAGTTATCATATATCCCTGAGTAGCACACAACAGCATACATGTGTTATGGCAGAAGGCATGCACCTTACACAATTATAGTAGAAGTTAGCATACATCCCTGTGTTGCACCATTTGTGTTAATAGGTTATGCCCCAAACCTGCAACACAATGCATGCACTATGCACCGTGGCACCACACTGCCATGTTTTGTACAACATACCACACATGTTAACAGAATATCACTGACCTTTGTACATCTGCCACAGATGCTTTGTGTTGGCCAGTGCCCTTATGTGTGAGGAGGACATGAGCAGAAGGTTATGTTGAGTGAATACTATGTTTGCCTGAGCCCTAGCTTGTATATCTCCCCAAAGCAGTGCATGTCTGTTCAACATTATTCTGTTTACCCCTGAGCTGAGTCTACAGACAATGTGCATGTCGCTGTACACACATGTTTGACATGGCTGACCCTACTTTGCAATGGTGCCACAGACCAGCACTGGTTAACAGTACACCAGCCTGATGTGTGGCATATGTCCTTGCCAATCACATGTAATATGACATGTCTTCTGCTGATGTGTTGAATGACATGCATACATGTTTAACACAATGGTGTCCTTTCAAATATACAGTGAGGTAATAGTGTCCCAATACAAGGACGTGTTATACTAACATGGACCTTCAGCTGACGCAATGTTGTCAGTCCATCCTACAGATATACAGTGACATACTGCACATTGAGCTGATATGCATAGCCATTGCAGGGCATCATGTGGCTTCACTATTGCTATACAGTGTGAGTTACAGACACAGTTCATAGCCATGACTGTGTTCAGATACAATACATATCTACTGTGGAATGTGTGATGCAGCTCACTGATGGGTATACAGATGACACCCCTGCACATCTCTAACCATATTGCTGATGCCTGGCAACTATGCCCAGACATGGCTAACTTTGCAGTAGTCCATGTCCCACATACCATCTATGTACCTCACACACATGAGGAGCAAGCATGACAGTGATGTCTGACACCAGCAAGGTGAATGTACTGTATCTGTGGCCTGATGTGGTGGCATGTGTATGTTGTGCAACACATGTATATATGTGGATACTGTATAGGTGAATGCTTTCATGTCGTGACGCACTCATGATGTTCAAGACATGTTATGTGGTGGTTTGATGTCATGCCTACAAAAGCTGTTTACAGGCCTGTATGATATTTAGTGTTTCACATCTGCAATATCACCCTTTACACAAAGACCATAGTTGTATTGTGTCAGTCCAATGTACAACAGGGTGTACACACATGTACATCACTTCTACTGTGTGTGCTGCTTCATTTCTCTGGCCAACTTCCATGGCCATGTGTAAACATGTTTTGTCCAATGGTTGTGATGGGCATCTATTTCACATGTCAGTGTTCTCCCATATGACATACACCCATAGATGTCATATGCTCCACTGAGGACAGGGTTATGCAGACAAAGGGTGGCATGTTTGGGATGTGAGTTATCATCTTTTGCAGGATAGTTAAGCAGTGTTGCAGTCAGCCTACTAAATGTCATGGGCATGTCAGATAGCACATGACACTGTGTGACATTCATAGTAAGGGTATATTCCACAAGGGTGAATCCTGTAGGCTGGTCATACTCCAGCTCCAAAACATTTAGAGTGTTTGCACACATATGCTCTCTGTACAGTACTTTTTGTATTCCCCACATGTGTAATGCTGATCTGTAGTACATATCCCTACAGTAAGCCACACCTCCACCATTGTATTCACAGCTGTCCACACATCTGGCAATGACAGTTTGTAAGGTTTAGTGTAGGTGTTTTATATAGTCTTCAATTATTCCACATAGGTAACCACTGTGATGCATTGCAGGTCTGACCTGTATATATTAACAGGGCCACCATACATTATGTGTACGTGTGTTAAATAGCCACATGGCAGATAGCATGCAATTAATATGATCTGTGCATTACTGAGCCTGATAAATAATAACAATCTCACCTGCAACAGGTTGCTGTCACTGCAAAACATCAGAGGTGACTAAATAGGGGTGTCACAGCAGTAAGATCATTATCCACACCTGTGTGATAGCTACAGGGTGCAGTGTGCATGTTAGCACATAAGCCAGTACAATAGACTATACTATGGAGTATGCACATCTGTGCATACGTAGAGTAGCAAACTATGGTATGTGGCATGTGTGCATACATGCCTTGCATATGATGTTACATTGCAAATTGTACAGTAACACATGTAACTATATGAAATATAGTTGTGTTATATGTGTAGTAGTGCCTTACCAGGCAACTCCAGGCTCAGGGGTTGTGAGACACCCACCTCCACAATACAAGCTAAAGCTTGTGGATGGAGTTCTGCAGGTGTCCCCAGGTTGGCCAGTAGCACCTTGGTACGTGTGTGTGGGGGCTGGGTGAGTGGCCCCCCACCTGTTGCACCTTGTTCCCTGGCAATTGCATTTGCACACTGTTTTGCCCATCTAATGATGTCGGTGCTGTGTCAGCGCACCTGCTGATAGGTGCGATTGTGGCCACCAACATCATTTATCCTCCTGCAAAGTTCCTCCAACTGGGCATCCCACTGCTGTGTATCCTGTGGCACATGGCTGAAGAGTGTTAGTTACATGGTTGTCAAGGAGGTATGGAATGAGGACCTCATCCTCCAAGCAGGTGTATGGTGGCAGCCTGGCACGCGGCATGCCTGGAAGACATAATTATGGAGACAGGTCACAGTACCTCACAGAGAAGTACAGCTGAATATACATGTGTATCACATTTATTAAGATTACAAATATGTCTTTGCAAATCTACAGACACTAACACCACTGACATGTTTAACTCATGCACATTTGACACATACTGGTGATTTGATGTTATCACCATATATGTGTGTGTCAGGTGATGACATTGCTCATACTCCATGTGGATGTTGTCTTGATGTGGGCATGTCTGTTTGTCTGTACTTGTATCTTTACCTATCAGCACATGCCTGGATGTGTTCACAGTAATGCAATGGACCTTAATGCTGTGTATATGTCACATATATAGTCATACACAGCCAAAAGGGACATGACATGTGACCCTGCAGACTTGCTCATGGAAAGTTTTACATGTATGTGTTTTGCCATATACATCTACATGGCACTGTACAGCAGTTTAGCATCCTGCCATGTATTACCTGTGTTGCACATGTGAAACACATGGGACAATGGCTAGCTTGATGGTATTTGCAAGGTTGGAAATCAGCTATAGAATGTATGGTCATAGTGAACTAGTAGGCGATATGCCCTGGGCCATTTATGAGCCTAAGCTGAACTGTTATCTAGCTGTAGCCAACAGACAGTTAGGTTACAGTGGCCAGTTCAAGCAGTGCCACAGAATTGATCCACAGTGTTACTGATATATTTGCCATGAAGTCATCACACCATGTCTCAAAGAGGGGCAATGTGCAGCTTTGCTGGACAGGGATGCATAGTATGGTAGGAGTATGTAAAGTGTATGGGACAGGGATCTGTCAGGCATCTTGTGATCCTTGTACTACTATGGTGGATGTCCATGAAGTATGTGTTTATTTGGAATCAGGATGTGTAAGTGTAGCATGTCCAACATCTCTGTGTTGGACATGGCTTTATTCAAGGTAGGCATCATGCTACATAGTGGAGCTAGGGATTGGGAAGGCCAGTGTAGGCCATCTGAACATGGCCAATAACCTTTAAATAAAATATGTGATCTATTATGGGTCACTTGAGTATTGAGTATGGCTGAACAATGATCTGTATATTCATGGATGGCACCCTGTCATGATTAGGGGTGCCACTTATGACTACCTGACTGGTGTGGTGAAGTAACTATCAAAGGAAAGACTACTGTCCAGCTGCATCCCATACACACACAGTTTCCATTATGTTGACTGCTGCCTAGGTGGTAGTTCATGGGTACAGGGTTTTTAACATAGGGGATGGTAATGCAAGACTTAGCTGTCAGATTGTGGCCATACGTCACCCACCACACATCTGACCCACAAAGGCCCTTCTGTATATTGCCCGCAGCACTCATTGAGTCAACTATTGCTCCTAGTTCATAGTCATTTGCAAACTTCAATAGGCAGATGCCTTCTGTGTTAGTCTGTGTGGTATAGATAACAATGAGGGGGAGTACCAGGAATTAACCCTGTATTACTGTAGCTGGCACTGGTTTGATGTGTGTGTATTAGTCAGACACCTTCTGTAGTGTTGGTTCTGCCAGCAGTCCAGTTGCCAACCACTCCTGTAACATAGGAATATGCACCTAGTTTACTGAGTGTAGCTGGAACAGAGTATGGGTGATGGTGTCATAAGACTTGGCAAGGTCATGATATGCTGTGTGAATCAACCTTACTGTCATCTACATCTGTACTGACTACATCAAATAAGTTGATCAAGGTTCATGGCCTTACAGACCAGACTCAACAGGGTAGTAGTGCACTATTTCCCATTATCAGTGGTGTCTCCCCCTTTGTGGGGTGTGATAACTGTTGCTGTGCAACATTCAGTGTATACACAGCCTGACATGAAGCTATGATTGAACATGATGTGTATGTGGAGAGCAAATTGCTCTGACATTTGTGTAGGATACACCCGGGATGTTGACAAGTCCCATGCAAGCTGTATGTATGGCTTTAGAGAGTGCAGCTTCTACCCGCATAATTGTTATTACAGGGGCTATGTAGTGTACATGGATATATAAATATGAGTACCTGTTGGTGGGGGGGAGGTGAGTGTGGGTTTAGGTTATCCAAGACCCTATCTGGATGAAATCATGCTATTTCTGTAGGTGCAGTTCCTCTCATGCCATACTGCTGTGAAGCACGGCAGGTCTTGTTGTTGCCATTATGATTCATGACACAGCTATAGAATGCTCTGTGGTTGGCCACATAATATGTGACTGATTAGTTTCACAGTAGCTTTGTGTGGCTTTATATGGTGTATCTGCATCTTACTGAAGTTGACCAGGGATCACCTCCACTCATGTGTGTTCGCTCTTGCAACAGTTACTACCTTATGTGGTACAGTCTAAGGCAGGGTACCACCAGTTTGCCTTCCTGTTTGTGTTTGGTTGAATCTTGGTTCTGTTTCAATGGCACAAACACTGCACTTATGTGAGTGCTTAAAGTGCATTTGTGTAGGATTCAGCATTTGCACATGCATTGCCCATCTGCATTGTTGCCATGACAGTCACCACTTCGCTCTTAAGAAGCATAACATTGGCTTTAAAGACTGACTATGGGTAGCATACTGTTAGCCCTATTTGTGTGACTATGGTGATCCAGGTCATTAGAGTTGATGAAATCCAACATGCATTGAGCACAGGTATTGGTACATGAGTCTTCCCAGTTCATAATGGGATTGCTGAGAGTAGCCATTATTATGGTTTTCTGTCTCAAACCTAATATTCCCCATTACAGCACAATATGACAGTTGGGAATTCTGAGGCATGGTGGGTTATCTGTCGCAAGGTGCAATTTGGATTCCACTTTGGCACAAAGGTAGTTGCTCAGCATACTGCATCTGAATTTATGCAAGTGCGAATAGAGTGGGGGTGAACATATCCTTCAGGAATAGGGACACACCTGTGGCCTGTGTGTTCCAATAAAGGATAATGGCCAAGAGGTGAGGTATGTGTTGCAATATGATCATGCAGGGGTGCTCTCCAGAGCATTGAGCCATATCTCAGTCACTGCACAGATATGTTCTCCATGTTAAGGATTGATGTAAGTGAGGCCATATTGAGTTTCTGAAATGTATCATTGAGTAGCGAGACCCGCAGTTTATTGCTTGGCTGTCCCAGTTACAGCAGTGAACTTTCACTAGAACTTTGCATGATGAAGGCACTATAGGGGAAGCATGAGCCCTAGCCAGTATCCAGATTCCAAGGGGTGACAGGTCCTGTCTGGCAAAGCATCATGGTCTGTCAACCATGTTATCCCAGGCAGAGAGATACCGGATACCCTTTGAATTACACCAGTACATTAGACATTTGTGGAATACAATCCTTTTGTCCCTGTACTGCAGTATCATTCTGGCCAATGGCAGAATGCTACCCAGGCCTTGAGACATACCAGCATGGGCTAAGAGACCTGACAGTTCCTACATCTGTGTTTCCATGCAGTCCAGACTACTGCATCACAGGTCCTGCACAACAACATGGAATATGCCAGAGCCATGTGTATAGTTCAAAAGGTGGTCTGAGTGTGTAGGTATGTGGCTAATCATGGCAGACAGGCAGCTAACAGTATGTTAGCCCTCATATAGCTTGGTGTGTAACATAGTGCTAGAGTTTGCATTCACAAATGAGTACTATTGGGCATGTTTCTGGCCATGTGTTCTGAGGTGTGGCACAATTATGCAACCTATGTCATACAGGTTTTGTATTTTGTTGTCTGTCTATTCCAGCTTGGGAGGTCTCTTGCTTGGCCAGATACTTAGAAGCCGCTGTGAATGTGTGTGATTTCTGGTGGTATGTGTGGGTGTTCTTACTGTGTTCTTGTAAGGGTATGTATTGGTCGTGGTGATGAGATGCATGTGTTAACCTACACCTCATGACTGTCCAGTCCAGTCATGGCTGTAGACTGGACTGCCTTCCAGCTTACTCCTGTAGCTGCATCCCAGACAATGTGTGGAGTGTGGTGTTAGTGTACATGGCATAGAGATTGCATTCCCCCAGGATGGCCACATACACAGAGCTGACATTAGTAAACACAGTAGCTGACTAGTGGACATGCCTGTATGAGCATTCAGTACTACAAGTACCAAGTATTGTATTTAGTTTACATATTGCTTATGAAGATGTTTTAGACAGTGATGCTCACAAGTAAATATTTGTGTTATGGACGTGACAGCAATGGCTATTACAGAAACATAGTAGCTATAGTTAGCAGCAATCCTCCTCTGAGGAGCACATCACATCCTGATAGTTGATTACAGATGATGCAAGTGTCAACAGGTCTGTATCTTTTTCTGGGTATATACTCACATATCCACCAGAACCATGAGCTCTATTGGGCATGGACACCCACTCCCCAAACAGAGTCAAGTGTCAATAGACTTTTCTGCCACTATCAACATGATCAGGATATAATCAGATAGTGTAAGCCATCACCTATGAAGTAGCTATTACACATGAGCAGTAGTCTCCTACATCTTATACTTCTACTGCAGATATTACACTGGAGTTACAGATGATATGCAACCTGTTTCATTACCAGTACTATGCACAACCGTGCATACAGTATTTGCAAGTGGCTGTTAGGCTGGCAATGAGAGGTTAGGCTACACTAACCTGAAAGTTCAAACAATGTGTCTCTACTCTCAGTATCCACTCTATGTAGGTGTGCACATAGCCATTTGGGCCAGCCCTGTAACAAGGGTCACTACACATTTGCATAACATGTACACATGCACAGCTGTAATTGCTTGCAAATGATACTAGTGAGGTGGATATTACATGTGTTATGTACATGGATAGTTACCTAGCTCTTCCAATTTTCTTTGCTATCATGCTGCTAAACTGTCAGATAAATACAAGTCATATGTATCCTGTTATTGAGTATTGTAATCGCCAACAGACATAACTAATGTTTGCATAACATAACAGAAATGCTATGTAAAATGGAATACAGATCTGCCTAAAATACTGTACATTACACAGTTACTGGTGCAATATCCCACAATGCAAATCATATTTGCACAGTAATCCCACCTTTGACATGTTCTTCTCACTAATACACCCATACATATGTCTACTGTTACAATATATAACATATACCCTGTTATAGCACATACTTGTTGGACCAACCCTGACACTGACAGTGGCTGGAAAAGAATTGGTGAATTCCAAGTCCATATATATCATCCCTTGTGGTGTATGAGGAGTTTGCCTTGTGACCTACAGCAGTACACACATAAAATACTACAAGCATTACTACTGCTCAACAATACATCGCTACAAGATAGCTATTTCCACTTTATGCATTGATTACACTGTAATTATTACAGAACAGGTACTACATACACAGACATACTAAATGTTATACATACCTTCTTAGTAATTTCAGGTGTTATTGAACCGTATATTAAGCGTTTTCGGTTTGTGTTTCGATCTTCTGTTTTGTATTTTGTACTATTCTGCAGGTAGATACAGATGGTTCGAATGTGTGACAAGGCATCCTTTTATAGTTAGAGATCAGTAACATGTGCTATCTTGATCACCAATTGGTGTTCCACAGTAGTTAATTACATTCACATCAGCTGTGCAGCTACTCGCTTAGCCAATACCATGGCAACGGTGGAGTATAACTGAGTACTCCACTTTGGCATTGTTCCCTTGCCTTACTTGTGAGGAAGACAGCCTGGAAGTGTTGTTTGAAATCTATTGCAACAGCTGTATGGAGACAAACAGAAATATATTGTGTGTAATGCCTAGAAGATTTGGTCTACATGTGAGTACTGCTGTTATATTTCTGAACATTGCTACTTGTGCAGGGTTTGTCTGTACCTAATACGTCTGCACACATTTCAATCTGAACAGGATGTTTGACCAGCTCATGGCTGTATGGCTATGCATATAATGATAGGGGGTTTACACTGTGCTCACCAGACATCTTTAGTTTGGTGTAAATGTGTATCATACTGTGCTGATAATCAGTAATTGGTAACACTTCCTAGTGTAATTACTTTTCAACCCTCTGAAACAGGATTAGTTCAAACAAACTATGTAACATCAGCAGCTGTTCCATTGTATAACACAACTATTTCACATAGGGTCATGTTAGTGTGTCTCTTGTCCAGCTATGTTAAGGTTTCAGCAGATGTCGTACAGTGGGTGAATAATTGGTTATGGTATGACAGTATGTATTGTTGCAATTAGTTTGGGTGTGGGGGAGATGTTGGTGGATGTAAATAGCAGATGGAAATGTGTAGGAACTGCTTTTATACATATTCTATATGTGTGTGGGGGTTCTTTCCCTATGTGAACTCCTATCTCTTAGTGGACTAATACTATGGTAATTGCAGGCTGATTCATTAAGGCACTGTTAAATGCTTCCTGTATAGCATGCAGCTATAGTTAGTCTTTGAATCCTTTTGGCAATTCATCAGAATGTAATAAAGTTTTTCAACATGAAAGATGTCTGTGTATTTTTGTCATGGATATTTGCAGTCATTGTAGTTGTGTTGGTGGCTAACCCTATTTGGATCTTGTCCATAGAACATATTTGCAATAGTGTATTGCCATATACTCTTCATATGTTATGTTCATATTGTTTGGGGGTGGCAGAATGTGTGATTGCTATGGTCCATGTTACCATGTTATGCTCAGATTTGAACACTTCAGATGCTGTATACACACATATATGTACATATGTATATATATATATATATATATATATATATATATATAGAGAGAGAGAGAGAGAGAGAGAGATAATATATATTATTGCATATGTTTATATGTACCTCCATAGATGTGTACATGTTTTTAACCTATCTATATATCTACATATATATGTATATATATATATATATATATATATATATATATATATATATATATATATATATATATATATATATATATATATATATAGATAGATATCGACATGTATCTATGTATCTCTCTCTATCTCTGTCTCTCCGTCTCTGTTTCTCTCTCTCTCTCTCGCTATATATATATATATATATATATATATATATATATATATATATATATATATAGCATACACCTTTCATTGGGTTCATGGTGGTTTGGCCTATTTCCACACAATCCTCCCTTTTGTGTTTTAACTTGTTTGAATACACAATTGCCATAGGTACATCTCAGGTAGCTTAGTGGTAGGTTACTCTGAGGATGGTGTACATGGTTGTGGGTTCTAATCCTAGAAGTGGTTATTATTTTACCACTCAGAACAGGCATGGGTAGGGAAAGTGTGATTAACGCACATTTAAGTGGTTGTAAGCAGGTTTGCCCATGGTCTGCACGACGTTAAGCAAAGGTTAAACCTGTGAAGTGCTTATCCATTTAACCATGTTTAAGCGCCACTTTTCCATCGCACAAACTCACGCAAAACCGCTTACAACTGCTTAAAAGTGCTTTGATCAACCTGCATCTGGCAGCCCTTATTCTGGCCCTCAAAATAAATGAACAGCCCTTGCGGGACTATAAACACTGCAGTCACTGACTTTACCACTAAGGTATCTGAGATATGTACGAATGTTATGGTGTTTAGAATATACATTTTACTACGAGCATTCCTCACTACTGAAAACTAGTGTGATAGTCAGTTGGTGTGCATATGTATGATACATGTTAATATTCATATGTTTGTGGAATTAAGTTTTGCAATGTGACTTGACAGGGTGTATTATGGGTGAGAATGGTTCTTGTTTTGTTTCTTTTTTATATTGTCTCCATGCTCCATGTATACCCCTCCAGTTCACTTATTGAACATCCAACCCAGGCTTTCCTTGATGCATAATTTCATTGCCCATCATTCTTCCCCCCCACCCCAATCTCCACATACACAACAACCATCCCTTCTATGGTGAATTAAGTTAATATTAATAGTTATGATAGCAGAGCTGCATGTGTTTTGTGTACACTTCAATTCCTTTGGATTGCTTCTGTGTCACAAAGTGTGTTCATAGATGTTTATATATATGGCTATAGATATATATATATATATATATATATATATATATATATATATATATATATATATATATATATATATATATATATATATATATATTATCTATGTGCAGACATCACTGACACACACACACACACACACACACACACACACACACACATATATACACACACATATATATATATATATATATATATATATATATATATATATATAGATCTAGGACAGTTGATCGAAAGACCAACTGTCCGAATCCAACCATACCAAACACCGTTTACCGAAGCTGCTTTCACCGAAAAAGCAGTTTCGGTAAACGGAAGGTAAAACACACACACTCACAGACACACACACACACACACACTCACAGACACACACACACACACACACACACACACACACACACACACACACACACACAGAAAAACAAAAAAAAAGCACACCATGTTTACACAGGGGGGCTTCACGTACTTTTATATTCTCACTCCGAGATCGCACTACAGAGGGGGGAAAGGGAATATTCCCTTATCCCCACTGTAGTCCAATCTCGCCCGCTACCACTTCCCCCAGATTCCCTGTACTTTTACGAAAGTTTCAAGAAAGCACTTTTTTCAATAAAAAGTGCTTTCGTGAAACTGTGACAGCCCGTTTCACTTTCGGTAAAACAGCCTTTCGGTAGACTGTCCTAGACCCACATATATATATATATATATATATGTATATATATATATATATATATATATATATATATATATATATATATATATATATTTAGTATTAATTTGTAAGAGTTATACATATGTAGACTTGTATATGTTGATTCACAAACTACAGTGCATTACAATGTACTGTAAATATGTATACAAACTGACTGTCCCATTTGTGGTCAGTACTGTGGAATGCTTATATTATAAGGTGTAGTCTAAAGACGATGAAACACGTATACAGCTCAGATGACTTAGTGGTAAATCCCATGACTATTGTGTGCATGGTCCAGGGTTCAACACCTGCGATGCTTTAAAATGTGTTTTACTCCAGAATAAAGCTCATTTAAGCGATTGTAAGCATGTTTAAAAATGTTTGTGTGACATTAAAGCAGCAGTTAAGCAAACTTTAAAACTTATAACCTGTGCACGCGTACATGGCCACATCTGCTAACTACTCAGGATATATACATTTCAGTGAAGTAACATCTCACTATGTGTTTACATAACATTACATTCTCTGTTGACTTTACCCTCCAGCACACATGGGTATATATGGGTGTTTCAAATGTTTATTATTCTGAAGAATGGAAATTGAATAGTGTCAACGTTTCACATTAACATGCCCTCTTTAGATCACTAAGTGCCCCTATCACCTTCCACCACCCCAGTCTTCAACAGCTTCCAGCAACTCTGCCTGGAATCACTTCATTGGCTATGCTTGACAGAGGCTCAGTTACTTCATCAACGGTGCAGAGAAAGCCAACACACTGCAGCTATGCTTCTAAATGTCCTTGGGCAGATAGCCAACTACCTATCTGTGAACCTCTAAAGTGCAGGCCATCACAGACATAATATGTGAATAAACAGAGCTTTCAGATCACAATATACAGTGAAAAATAACCATGTAGTCAGAAAACAGTTAAGTACAGCAAGAACATACAGAACACTGATACTTAATCACTCCAAAAGCCTATCTTGGAAGCTAGAAGACTTTTATAAGTTTAAGGCTTTCTATTGCTTACCAGTAGGTTACCTACAGGAAAGATGAGAAACAAGCACAGATGGGTGACATGCATGCAACAATACCATATCAGCTTGCATGTGTCAGCCTTAGGCTTTAGAATACTGGCCAAGGGTATTGGCGCCCCCATTGTGCCATTTTTAGGCAAGTCTCAAAGGTGATTCAAACCTCTGTAAACAGCACAATAGCAGAATCATTGAGAGTTATGCTACTCAGCGCCAAGGGTTGTAATCACAACATGCACGCACTCACAGCACTCCTCCGTTTGGACAATGTCGACATCTGTGCAGTAACTGAGACATGGTTTAAGGCTCCTGAGGGCACACCAGCACTACCGGACTATAACCCATACTACACATTTTGGCCACAGAACATGGACTGACACAGACATGGAGGGGGTGTATCCATATTCATCAGTGATACCTACACCTCCAGGTTAGTGGGGCAGCATGATACCTCTGAGATCATCAATGTGCAGTTATCATCAGCCACAACTGCAATGCAAACTGTGGCCTGCTACAGATCCCCCTCCATGACCCAAGACCACCACTCCCCCTACCTGGAGACAGTGGAAAACATGACAGTCCTACCGAACACCCTGGTATTGGTCGATGTCAACTACCCTACCATTATCTGGGAAATGTATTCGAGTACTCACATCCAGGCCCCGCTTCCTGGAATTTATCACCTCATATGCCCTGTGTTAGATGGTAATCTCCCTAATGAGAAGTGGAAACATACTAAAAGTGGTAATCACCAACATGGGTGACAGGAGCACCACAGTAGAGGTAAACCAGTCACTGGTTAGATCTGACCATGGACTTTTCACTGATAATTTCCACACCCAACCATTTTCCCCACCCAAGGAAACCACAGTGAATACCTTCCCTACAGCTAAATTCACACTACTAAAGACAGAGGTGGGAGGTTTCACAGCTCCCACGCTAAGGAAAAACACTGCTCAAGATACAGAAAGATTTACAAATGCACTCTATAAGCACCTACAAGGATGTATGGATCATGCCATCACTGGTAAACCAAGACTTGCTCCTCCTAGACAAGGACACCAGTCTGGTGGACCCCTGCAGTAAACAGGCTATACAACAGAAGTAGGACAGTAGTCCAGAAAAACAGCTACACCCAAGAAGGGCAGACATCCGTGACCAGTATTAGTAAAAAACAGAGGTTCCTCATGAAATCATCCAAGGCTAACATCAACAGGAAAATAGGCAGGAATTCAAAAGATAACCACAAAGCCTTCTTTGGCTATGTCAAAGATCTAAGTTGTAACACACAGATTTGCACTGTGCCGGTGCAATATAGCACAAAATATGCTGACCCTACTGATATCGCCAACATCCTTGCAGATACATTCAGTGCAAACTTCACCCCCTAAAGAGCCTACAACAATACCCGGAAAGTACAGTATCCCAGACATCAGAGACACACAGGTGGAAATGGCCCTCTCAAATGGCAAAACACAGTGTCAATGGAGGTAGAGGCTGTCCCAGACTGCATCTTGCAAACACTACAAGACATACTAACTCCCAACCTAATTTAGCTTTTCAACCTCAGCCTCTACACAGGCTACATGCCAATACTATGGTGCATAGCAATGGTTATTCCACTCCACCAAGGTGGAAACACAACTGACCATAGTAACTACCACCCCATAAGCCTGCCTAGCCTGGTCTGCAAAGCTATGGAGCGCCTCCTCATGGCACTCAATGACAAACACATTGATAATCTCCAAACACTTGACCTAACCCAGGTTAGCTTGGTTGAGTGCAGATCATGCCTACTGAACCTGTTTGACATCTTTCAGACAGTCACCAAGACATTAGATGAGGGGAGAGGTGGTTCACACATACTACCTGGACCTCGCCAAGGCTTTTGACACCATTCCCCACTCGGGTATTATTGATAACCTCACCAGCCTGTAGATAAACCCATACATCACAGGATGGGTTGCCAACAGGCTTACACACAGAACCCACATGGTAAGACTAGCAGCCTCCAAGTCCAACTCTTAACCAGTCACAACTGGTGTCCCACAGGACTCAGTCCTGGTACCCCTACTGTTTGGCATATACTTCTCTGAGGCACAGCCAAACACAGGTGGACTACGGCAGACCATGTTTAGCAATGACTGCAAACTGAGAGCGATAATTGACAGTCCAGCTGACACAGACATCCTTCAAGGGGCCTCACAGAGACCGACACAGGTTGTCAATGTCATGGACTACAGCTAAGTGCCTCAAACTGCATGGTCATTGCATTTTGGAAAACTAAACATCCACATATTAACACGTAAGTGGCAGACACTTTAATACAAATGAGGTAATAAGGTAGCTGGGGACTAAGGTAGATAGTGATCTCTCCATTGACAATCATATCTCCAAAGTAGTTAGGACATCCTTCTATGTAGGCCATCCAGTTACTAAAGGGTTCGCATCTAGACATATTAAGGTTATAGTGCTCCTTTACTCATCACTCATCAGTTCCATCATAGAGTATAATAACCCATTTGGGATGTACCTCAGAGGACACTTCTGACAGCTGGAAGGTCCACGAACATACCTCGCCAAGAGGATTAATGGCTTCAAACATATGTCATATGCAGCCAGACTGAATAAACTTCTGCTTTACTCAGTGGCATCTCATTTACTCAGAGATGATCTCTGATGGCCAACGAAGCCATGTCCAACTCAGGCTTAATGGATATGCTCCACCTATGGGAATCCATGTCACAGTGAGCCACACACTGTAGTGAGCTAAACCTTGCCACAACAATAACTAGAAGATGCTGGAGGGACAGATTCCTGTCACAGAAACTCCCCATGCTTTGAAACTACATCCCTAATTACATTATACCGAGCCCCTCACTAACACTCCTCATGAGAAACCTTGAAGAGTGGATGGGGAACAGTAGATATACCCCAGGGATCCTGCCATTGGCTCTGCTCCACAGAGGGACAGTTAATTAATCAACGGGGTGGCAAAAGCTGACACATTTTAGCTAGGCTTATGAATGCCCTCAGGCAGTTAGCCAAGTACCTACCTATGAATCTATACATACAGTATCAGCATATGCTGATAGCTTAATTTACTGTTCAGGTGTTGACTTACCTTGTGCCAATAGCAGTTGTGTGTGCAAGAGTTGAGGACTGCCTATGCTGGATGCACACAGTAGACTGCCTATACATGACAATTTACACATAGTCTTGTGTGTGTGCCATCCATTTTTACTGTGTGTGCAGGTGGTGAAAGGTGTCAGTCCCTAGGTGCCTACACTGTCAGAGTGTGTGTGCTATATGTTCCCTCCTTGCCAAGGTATGGGCATACTGGGCACGGCTCCATCTGCCTACTGGGGCTGGCTCAGGGTGTTCGTGGTCTGAGTACCTCTGTGCCTGTGGGGCCCTTGGCAATGGTGGTGGGCTGTGAGGGCCTTCACCATTCTGTCCATGCTGCAGCTGTTTCCACAGGATCATATTAAGTAGCATGGCATATACTATGAAGATGTGGGCACATGTGCCTGGATAGTACTGCAAGGTTCCACCAGACATGTCCAAGCAACAGAACCGTGATTTAAGCATCCCAAACACATGCTCTATGATGATTCTGGTTTGTGAGTGTGCCTCATTATGGCATTCTTGCATGGGTGCGTGTGCATTTCTGATGGGAGTCATCATCCACGGTTCCAGTGCATAGCCAGCATCCCCAACCAGGTGGCCATGTGGGATGTCCCCCCTGGCAAATACCTGATACAGCTGTGAGGCATGCCAGATGTGGGAGTTGTGATAGCTTCCAGGGCTGCCAGCACACATATGCATGATAATGCCCTGGGCATTGCACACAACCTGGCAGTTGATGGAGGAGTATCCCTTGTGGTTTATGTAGCACCTACACTGCTCACCAGGTGGTGACTTGATGTGTATGTGCATGCAGTCTGTTGCACCCATTACCTCCGGGTATTCATCCAGACGGTGGAAGAGACACATATTGCTGGCCAACTCCTCCTGTGTTTGGGGGAAGTATATGTGCTCATTGGCATGTGGTAACATGGCATCCAGGAACTGGTGAAGTACCCTGGATGCTAATGCCTGTGAGATCCCCATGATATCCCCAGTTGGCCTTTGAAAGGTACCTGTAGCTAATATTCTCAGGCTTACACATAACTTCGTATCCACTGGGATGAGTTCCCCTCTGTTTGTTCTGGCTCTGAGGCATGGCCAGCATAGCTCCACAAGTTGCTGTAGGGTGTGCCTGTCCACCCTGTAATGCTCTACTATACCTAGATCATGTAGCTCCTGGTAGGTTACCCTGGGTCTGAACACTCTTCTTCTCCTCTGGTGCCTGGGGTGGTTATGAGTATCATCCTCCACACCACATTCAGTCTCCAACACATGCTGGTGGATCAAAGCTGTGGCAGCCCCTTACATGTACATATTAAAAGTTCCCTGTCTGTATACAACAATGGTGCAGAGTGTATGGGAATACACAAGTGTGTGTGAGGTGCTTTCACACCTTATACTATTGTGCTTTGTATTCTGCTGATTTCATTGGGTGTGTATGAGCAATTACAGCTGCAGGGTATCTTAATTATGGGTTTTACAGTGAGTACTGCAAGTGTGGGGCCTTTAGTGTGGAGTTATGCTTGCCTGCCTTTATTAATCTGTTGCCCATTAATTAACTTTTATATCAGGATCCCCTCCAATTATCGGCATGCCTCCACCTGCTGTCCTTCTTGTTTTGTACTTTGCCTACCCAGTCATGTGTTGCAAAATGTGTCTTGTAGCTAATATAATGCAAATCTGCTTTGTTCTGCTGTGACACTTTACTGTTTTCTTTGCAGTACAGCCCCTCCTCTTTCCTGTTCTGCAGGTAGCTGCTTGCAGCCTTGGTAGCTGTTGTCAATGGCTCACTGTAGGTTCCTAGATGTTAATTAGTCATTTGTACTCCAATTTCCCTGCTGCAGCATTTCCTTATTCTTTTCCTATATTCTTCCTGTTTCAGCTCTGGTGCATTCCACGCAAACCCATTTACTGAGTTTAAGCGCATTTTATTCTCCGTTCACATGCATACTCAGTTACCTTGTGTGCTCTCAGCTAAACAAAGCTATAGCCAGTTCGACACACCCCTTTCCTGCAGCTTTGCTAAGCTACGGGACACCAGATTAGCAATGCTCCAATTTGCTTACAGCAAAGGTGACATACCCCTCTCTTGATGTCAATTCTATCTCAAGTGCACACCTTAGTGTTATAACGCTATGCTGTGAGGTCCATCCTTACACCAGCGGGGAATCTGTGATTCACTATTATTCCTCTCATTTGCATGGCTTTGCCTACTAATTCCTAGCTACCGCTCAAAAGCCTATCTTGGAAGCTAGAAGACTTGTATAAGTTTAAGGCTTTCTATTGCTTACCAGTAGGTTACCTACAGGAAAGATGAGAAACAAGCACAGATGGGTGACATGCATGCAACAATACCATATCAGCTTGCATGTGTCAGCCTTAGGCTTTAGAATACTGGCCAAGGCTATTGGCGCCCCCATTGTGCCATTTTTAGGCAAGTCTCAAAGGTGATTCAAACCTCTGTAAACAGCACAATAGCAGAATCATTGAGAGTTATGCTACTCAGCACCAAGGGTTGTAATCACAACATGCACGCACTCACAGCACTCCTCCGTATGGACAATGTCGACATCTGTGCAGTAACTGAGACATGGTTTAAGGCTCCTGAGGGCACACCAGCACTACCGGACTATAACCCATACCACACATTTTGGCCACAGAACATGGACTGACACAGACATGGAGGGGGTGTATCCATATTCATCAGTGATACCTACACCTCCAGGTTAGTGGGGCAGCATGATACCTCTGAGATCATCAATGTGCAGTTATTATCAGCCACAACTGCAATGCAAACTGTGGCCTGCTACAGATCCCCCTCCATGACCCAAGACCACCACTCCCCCTACCTGGAGACAGTGGAAAACATGACAGTCCTACCGAACACCCTGGTATTGGTCGATGTCAACTACCCTACCATTATCTGGGAAATGTATTCGAGTACTCACATCCAGGCCCCGCTTCCTGGAATTTATCACCTCATATGCCCTGTGTTAGATGGTAATCTCCCTAATGAGAAGTGGAAACATACTAAAAGTGGTAATCACCAACATGGGTGACAGGAGCACCACAGTAGAGGTAAACCGGTCACTGGTTAGATCTGACCATGGACTTTTCACTGATAATTTCCACACCCAACCATCTTCCCCACCCAAGGAAACCACAGTGAATACCTTTCCTACAGCTAAATTCACACTACTAAAGACAGAGGTGGGAGGTTTCACAGCTCCCACGCTAAGGAAAAACACTGCTCAAGATACAGAAAGATTTACAAATGCACTCTATAAGCACCTACAAGGATGTATGGATCATGCCATCACTGGTAAACCAAGACTTGCTCCTCCTAGACAAGGACACCAGTCTGGTGGACCCCTGCAGTAAACAGGCTATACAACAGAAGTAGGACAGTAGTCCAGAAAAACAGCTACACCCAAGAAGGGCAGACATCCGTGACCAGTATTAGTAAAAACCAGAGGTTCCTCATGAAATCATCCAAGGCTAACATCAACAGGAAAATAGGCAGGGATTCAAAATATAACCACAAAGCCTTCTTTGGCTATGTCAAAGATCTAAGTTGTAACACACAGATTTGCACTGTGCCGGTGCAATATAGCACAAAATATGCTGACCCTACTGATATCGCCAACATCCTTGCAGATACATTCAGTGCAAACTTCACCCCCTAAAGAGCCTACAACAATACCTGGAAAGTACAGTATCCCAGACATCAGAGACACACAGGTGGAAATGGCCCTCTCAAATGGCAAAACACAGTGTCAATGGAGGTAGAGGCTGTCCCAGACTGCATCTTGCAAACACTACAAGACATACTAACTCCCAACCTAATTTAGCTTTTTAACCTCAGCCTCTACACAGGCTACATGCCAATACTATGGTGCATAGCAATGGTTATTCCACTCCACCAAGGTGGAAACACAACTGACCATAGTAACTACCACCCCATAAGCCTGCCTAGCCTAGTCTGCAAAGCTATGGAGCGCCTCCTCATGGCACTCACTGACAAAGACATTGATAACCTCCAAACACTTGACCTAACCCAGGTTAGCTTGGTTGAGTGCAGATCATGCCTACTGAACCTGTTTGACATCTTTCAGACAGTCACCAAGACATTAGATGAGGGGAGAGGTGGTTCACACATACTACCTGGACCTCGCCAAGGCTTTTGACACCATTCCCCACTCGGGTATTATTGATAACCTCACCAGCCTGTAGATAAACCCATACATCACAGGATGGGTTGCCAACAGGCTTACACACAGAACCCACATGGTAAGACTAGCAGCCTCCAAGTCCAACTCTTAACCAGTCACAACTGGTGTCCCACAGGACTCAGTCCTGGTACCCCTACTGTTTGGCATATACTTCTCTGAGGTACAGCCAAACACAGGTGGACTACGGCAGACCATGTTTAGCAATGACTGCAAACTGAGAGCCATAATTGACAGTCCAGCTGACACAGACATCCTTCAAGGGGCCTCACAGAGACCGACACAGGTTGTCAATGTCATGAACTACAGCTAAGTGCCTCAAACTGCATGGTCATTGCATTTTGGAAAACTAAACACCCACATATTAACACGTAAGTGGCAGACACTTTAATACAAATGAGGTAATAGGGTAGCTGGGGACTAAGGTAGATAGTGATCTCTCCATTGACAATCATATCTCCAAAGTAGTTAGGACATCCTTCTATGTAGGCCATCCAGTTACTAAAGGGTTCGCATCTAGACATATTAAGGTTATAGTGCTCCTTTACTCATCACTCATCAGTTCCATCATAGAGTATAATAACCCATTTGGGATGTACCTCAGAGGACACTTCTGACAGCTGGAAGGTCCACGAACATACCTCGCCAAGAGGATTAATGGCTTCAAACATATGTCATATGCAGCCAGACTGAATAAACTCCTGCTTTACTCAGTGGCATCTCGTTTACTCAGAGATGATCTCTGATGGCCAACAAAGCCATGTCCAACTCAGGCTTAATGGATATGCTCCACCTATGGGAATCCATGTCACAGTGAGCCACACACTGTAGTGAGCTAAACCTTGCCACAACAATAACTAGAAGATGCTGGAGGGACAGATTCCTGTCACAGAAACTCCCCATGCTTTGAAACTACATCCCTAATTACATTATACCGAGCCCCTCACTAACACTCCTCATGAGAAACCTTGAAGAGTGGATGGGGAACAGTAGATATACCCCAGGGATCCTGCCATTGGCTCTGCTCCACAGAGGGACAGTTAATTAATCAACGGGGTGGCAAAAGCTGACACATTTTAGCTAGGCTTATGAATGCCCTCAGGCAGTTAGCCAAGTACCTACCTATGAATCTATACATACAGTATCAGCATATGCTGATAGCTTAATTTACTGTTCAGGTGTTGACTTACCTTGTGCCAATAGCAGTTGTGTGTGCAAGAGTTGAGGACTGCCTATGCTGGATGCACACAGTAGACTGCCTATACATGACAATTTACACATAGTCTTGTGTGTGTGCCATCCATTTTTACTGTGTGTCCAGGTGGTGAAAGGTGTCAGTCCCTAGGTGCCTACACTGTCAGAGTGTGTGTGCTATATGTTCCCTCCTTGCCAAGGTATGGGCATACTGGGCATGGCTCCATCTGCCTACTGGAGCTGGCTCAGGGTGTTCGTGGTCTGAGTACCTCTGTGCCTGTGGGGCCCTTGGCAATGATGGTGGGCTGTGAGGGCCTTCAAAATTCTGTCCATGCTGCAGCTGTTTCCACAGGATCATATTAAGTAGCATGGCATATACTATGAAGATGTGGGCACATGTGCCTGGATAGTACTGCAAGGTTCCACCAGACATGTCCAAGCAACAGAACCGTGATTTAAGCATCCCAAACACATGCACTATGATGATTCTGGTTTGTGCGTGTGTCTCATTATGGCATTCTTGCATGGGTGCATGTGCATTTCTGATGTGAGTCATCATCCACGGTTCCAGTGCATAGCCAGCATCCCCCACCAGGTGGCCATGTGGGATGTCCCCCCTGGCAAATACCTGATACAGCTGTGAGGCATGCCAGATGTGGGAGTTGTGATAGCTTCCAGGGCTGCCAGCACACATATGCATGATAATGCCCTGGGCATTGCACACAACCTGGCAGTTGATGGAGGAGTATCCCTTGTGGTTTATGTAGCACCTACACTGCTCACCAGGTGGTGACTTGATGTGTATGTGCATGCAGTCTGTTGCACCCATTACCTCCGGGTATTCGTCCAGACGGTGGAAGAGACACATATTGCTGGCCAACTCCTACTGTGTTTGAGGGAAGTATATGTGCTCATTGGCATGTGGTAACATGGCATCCAGGAACTGGTGAAGTACCCTGGATGCTAATGCCTGTGAGATCCCCATGATTTCCCCAGTTGGTCTTTGAAAGGTACCTGTAGCTAATATTCTCAGGCTTACACATATCTTCGTATCCACTGGGATGGGTTCCCCTCTGTTTGTTCTGGCTCTGAGGCATGGCCAGCATAGCTCCACAAGTTGCTGTAGGGTGTGCCTGTCCACCCTGTAATGCTCTACTATACCCAGATCATGTAGCTCCTGGTAGGTTACCCTGGGTCTGAACACTCTTCTTCTCCTCTGGTGCCTGGGGTGGTTATGAGTATCATCCTCCACACCACCTTCAGTCTCCAACACATGCTGGTGGATCAAAGCTGTGGCAGCCCCTTACATGTACATATTAAAAGTTCCCTGTCTGTATATACCAATGGTGCAGAGTGTATGGGAATACACAAGTGTGTGTGAGGTGCTTTCACACCTTATACTATTGTGCTTTGTATTCTGCTGATTTCATTGGGTGTGTATGAGCAATTCCAGCTGCAGGGTATCTTAATTATGGGTTTTACAGTGAGTACTGCAAGTGTGGGGCCTTTAGTGTGGAGTTATGCTTGCCTGCCTTTATTAATCTGTTGCCCTTTAATTAACTTTTATATCAGGATCCCCTCCAATTATCGGCATGCCTCCACCTGCTGTCCTTCTTGTTTTGTACTTTGCCTACCCAGTCATGTGTTGCAAAATGTGTCTTGTAGCTAATATAATGCAAATCTGCTTTGTTCTGCTGTGACACTTTACTGTTTTCTTTGCAGTACAGCGCCTCCTCTTTCCTGTTCTGCAGGTAGCTGCTTGCAGCCTTGGTAGCTGTTGTCAATGGCTCACTGTAGGTTCCTAGATGTTAATTAGTCATTTGTACTCCAATTTCCCTGCTGCAGCATTTCCTTATTCTTTTCCTATATTCTTCCTGTTTCAGCTCCAGTGCGCACCACGCAAACCCATTTACTGAGTTTAAGCGCATTTTAATCTCCGTTCACATGCATACTCAGTTACCTTGTGTGCTCTCAGCTAAACAAAGCTATAGCCAGTTCGACACACCCCTTTCCTGCAGCTTTGCTAAGCTACGGGACACCACATTAGCAATGCTCCAATTTGCTTACAGCAAAGGTGACACACCCCTCTCTTGATGTCAATTCTATCTCAAGTGCACACCTTGGTGTTATAACGCTATGCTGTGAGGTCCATCCTTACACCAGCGGGGAATCTGTGATTCACTATTATTCCTCTCATTTGCATGGCTTTGCCTACTAATTCCTAGCTACCGCTCAAAACACTGTCACAGCCCCTTGGCAACCCTTGCACCATGGTGTGGTGTAACATGCCTGCCATTGACTATTATGGGAAAAATCTTGATATGTGTTACATTGCAGTTTTATTCTATATTTTTCTATTTTTCTTGCGTTCCGGTTTGTGCGCAGCTGCCCTGTGCTTAAACGTTGCGATAGTACAAAAAATGAAATTAAATGTTCTTTTTATATTTTGTACATTTTTTATGCCAGTGGCTATATATTTAGCCATTGGCATATATTAACGATATAATACATGTGTTTGGCTGGCTGTCATGGCTCCGATTTTATGTTTGCAAAAATGTAAACCGTTGTTTTACGGTTTACATGTCTGCATGCTTACACTACGCCTGCACAACTTCCTGAATCGTTAAATACCTTCATTTGCATGCTACACTGCTGCAACTGGGGTAATTAGCATACAGGGGCCGGGAATTGTGCGGGCATAGTGTACGCAGGTAGTGCACATGGAAACAGCTCGTACCTGGATCGCTCGCCAGCCATATTTGGTGTTGAAATGCCAATGCTACGCCTGCACCTGGTGCAAGTTTCATGAATCCTGGGGACTGAGTTCTGTGTTGAAGGCCCTATGTGGTTATTAAACATTTATCATCAGAAAACATGACAAAATAATGATTCTTCAAGCAAAATGTTCTTTCATAACCTGATGAAAAGCTGTATAGATAGAGGTATCCCTGCTGTGATCCTTATATAAGTGATAGCTGCCTCTGAAATGTTTCTGTTAATCAATATTTTGAATGAGTGGTGTCAGATGCAATCATACCTCTCAACCTCTCAAAAATAAGGACAAATTGTAAATATTGCTCTTATAAACTTAAAAAATAGCTAGAATAAAAGGATCTGTGTTAAAGACTGAAACTCGAATGTATGCCATTATTTACTGATTTCATTCCTCAGATCATCCCAGTGATTTGTTAAAAAAATACATTTTATGAAGAAGAAAACAAAATTTTGAGGCAAAAATCTGGACATTCTGAGAAAACTTTGGACAGTTGAGTGATATGCTTGCAATGCTTGAACCCAATGAATAAAGGTAGGCCCAAACTATAGTCTTTTCAGAGACTCAAATGTTCATTTCATTTCACAGTGCAAAATGCTTTTTTGATGGCAAATTATAGCACATCTGCCTCACTTCCACTACTTTCATAAGGATACAGGCAAGACATTAATAACCATGGAGTGCCTGAGATATGTTTTCTTTGAATAAAGCCACTTTTTCCAGGTCGAATCAATTCAAGAAGTATTGTCTCTATGCTCTTTGAAAGAAGTTTGGGTAATATTTTCACATAGTAATTTCCTATATCCACAGTATCCACTGAAGATTAGGGTAAGGTTGTGATAACTTTACGAGATGAAGATAGAGAAGTTGCATCTTCTTTTGCATTTGAATAAATAAGTAACATTAAGATTCATCCCTTTCTCATTTATAGAATTTGGCTGGGAACTGATCAAGTCCATTAACCTTATTCAGTTTCACTACTATAACTACTGCATTTATTTCATGCTAATGAATGGCCATAAAAATATTTCCTTAGAAATTACTATCAATATTAATAAACGATGTGTAGGATTAAAATTTCATATTACTCTTGGTTATAAGCTGACTAGTATTTAATTTTGAATCACAGTTGAAATTCCTTCCTAGCACCTTTATCCTGCCTAACAATAACTGCTTTTGTAATCTCTGATTTTAGGAAAATATATATTTTAATCTTAATTGTTTGAAAAGCAAAGAGAAATATGTATGATTCTCTCCATAAAACTATCAGAAGTCCACTTTACCCATTAACTGTGACTCTAGCTGGAGATATCAAAATACTGGATGTTTATTTTTAATATCAGTTATTATATTAAGGAGTGTTTTTCCTATATGGCCTATAGAGTTCTTCTCATCTAGTCAGGCTTCCCTTTGCTCAGACACATTTTGACTCCTCCTCTCTATGTCATAATGTAGTCCTGTAGATGGTTCTCACCTTATTTCTTTCAAAGCCCTTATTCATGTTTATGACTATAATGTTACTTAGTGCATCTGCTCATCCAAACCTCTACATTTACATTGAGTCTTTCACCAGGGCTTGTCATTAAAGCAGAGTCATTTTGAATTCACAAAACAATATGGTACAATAAGACCATGTCCTTAATTTATATCTAAAGTAGCACATTTGTTGCTGTTTGAAGAATTAGCATATAGTCAATTATCTCCTTTGTTCACCCAGGTTATGGGAGAAGGTGACTCAGAATCTTTTTCTTTTCCTGTTAGGGATCACCACAGGTGAACAACGGTCCACAGGAAAACTGGCAGTAGAGTTTTATAGTGTTGTGTTGCCAGCCCAGTGCCCAAACTTCTACAGATGGCACACACACTCACTCATATCTAGGGACAATTTAGAGTGTCCAATCCACCTGCAGCATGTCTTTGAGATGCGAGAGGAAACCAGAGCACCCATAGGATCCTCACATGACTGCAGAGAGGACATGCAGACTCTGCACAGAATGCACCCCAGTCAAAAATCAAACCCGAGAACCTTTTGCTGTGAGGTGGCAATGCTAACTGTTGCACCACTGTGGCCACCCGAGAAGGTGACAGAGAATAAGGACCCATAAATAAGCCTCTGTTTATCTTATTTCAAATTAATAACAAATCTTTGTACATTGATTGATATTCTTGCATTGAAGATCCTGTTCAAATTATGGTCTAAAGTGAGGTTAAACTTCTCATACAATATGGCCAAGCAGGACAGGTTACTAAAATACTAATTTAGACATATCATATTGCAAACAGAGCTTTATTATTAGTCCTGGTTATTCATGCTGCAGATCATGTGCAGGCTTAATCTTATTGTGGCAGGTCTCATAACTAATTCATATACACATATTATCAACAGTCGATGTACCAAGGTATACTGGACATTATTCACATATCTAGGACAACCTTAATGAAAAGAGTATCATTGTGATGGCTGGCCTACTGCCATCGACATGTGATGGCCTACCCATTATTCATAGGGTTTAATTCTCACCACTTTGAGACAGTGTATCACCTTAATATGTGAGGCAAAAGGTTTATAGACCTTGAATCACCTCACTGCTCCAAATAAGCCTGTTGACCACCGGTGGGGTGGGGGGGGTTGCATCTCCTGTAAAATTGGTGTTAGCTAACAGGTTAAAAAGATGAAAAGTGCACATAGAAATCTAATTTAGTAACCAAATTCACCAAATGCAACATGGCTCCAAAACATAAAGGGAATATACACTCCTGCCTTGGTTATGGGATTATAACTTCCTCACTTCTATGAGCACTATGCACTGACAATTTATAGAACTCGGTCTTTAGCCTAGCACCACAGACCCCTTTCTCATCACTCTCTGTGAACTATGTGTCTTTTCCAGAGCATTTCACCTATGGTAAATTTCTTTCAAACAAATTTTCTCTCACACACACATACACACACACACGCGCGTACACACACACACACACACACACACACACACACACACACACTATACATGTTTTCCATGGATCTACCACTCTAGACTATGGGGCTAGAGACCCAAAACAACAGTTTATTTATTTTTTTAAGAATTGTTTAATCAGAAAATGACAAACGTCAGGCCCAGCCCATGTTGCAAGATTCAGAAATTAATACAATAAAACATTAGCTACAAAGCAGAGTTCAATGAGTAACATCTGTGATTATTGACTGCAATATAGAATAGTTTAAAAATGATTGAAACACAATTAAATGAATAATGATGAGAGATTCAGGACAGAAGACTGTAGTTATCAGTGAATGCTATGAACACAAACGCAAGTTTTGACTTGCAATAAGTAGAAGACAGCTATGAGAAGATGATAGATTAAAGGGAGAAGAGAACAGATTAAAGAGAGAAAGCAAAGTCTTAAGTTATGTGGTCTGTGTTAGGATATTTGCTTTGGCAGTTTTTCACTGGGCATGCCTTAAATTCTTTTCTGAACTTAGATTAGTTTGGAATATCCTTTAAGCTTAAGAGCATGTTCTTATAAGTGAATAAATAAAAAAACAATACTTAGGCAACAAAGAAGGCTATGCTGATACAGATTAAACAGTCAGAGGTAAATAATTCACACAGAAAGTAGTAAAAAAAAAAGTAATTTATTGAGAATATGTAAAGAAAATCTGACATGCAGTGAACTATACCTAGCTGAGAAACTTACGGAAATATCAGACCTAACTATTATTCAGATAAAGATTTTCTCAGCTAGCTTTCAAGATGCAGATTCCATGGTCTTCTGACCAAGATCAACTACTGACTGATTTTCTGAGGATTGACCCAGAATAAACTAAACCAAGGGCAAGTGTTTTTGCATGGGAGCAAGCCACCCTGAGCCCTCCCACAATCACTATCAATGAGATTGCACATTCTGTAGGGAAGCCACACTGAGCCCTCCCACACTGCCTATCAATGAGATTGCACATTCTGTGGGGAAAAAGAATATTCCCCTATCTGAGGACTGTCGATCTTGCAAGCCAGTTGACCATCTGTTTGCATCAACCAAACTATGTTGGCATTTGATCCTTTCAATCAGGAATCTGACAAAAAAATATATTTAGGCAGCCGCGGTGGTGCACCAGTTAGCACTGTCACCTCACAGCAAGAGGTTATCTGGTTTGATTCTCGACTGGGAGCCTTCTGTGCAGAGTCTGCATGTCCTCCCTGCAGTTGCGAGTGTGTGTGTGAGTGGTTGAGTGGTTCGGATGAACTACAGTGGCAGGGCTAACCACCTGGTGGTGTAAACCTTGGCTTGAGATAGTTACTGTTGAAAGAGACATCCCAAACCATGTGCAAAATGGGAAATTGGGAAAAAAGTGTTGAGGATGGATGGATGGATGGATATATATATATATATATATATATATATATATATATATATATATATATATATATATATATATATATATATATATATATGTTCCACTTCATATCATTGAATTATCATTTCATCGAATTTCAAATCATCGAGACCAAATCGTCGAAAACTCATTTCCTTGAAAACTCATATCATCGAATCTCAAATCATTGAAAACTATAAAGCAACTAGAAATAACATCCCAGACACTGTTTACTATGTTTATGAAGGGGGGCAAGCCCCCCTGCACCCCACACACCCCCCGTAATTAAATATACCAACTCCAAGGTCGCACTACAGTGGGGTTAGGAAATTACCTTTTTCCTCCAGTGTAGTGCGACCTTGGAGTTGGTATATTTATTTACGGGGGGTGTGGGTGGTGCAGGGGGCTTTCCCCCCTGCATAAATGTAGTAAAAAGTTTGTGGAATGTTATTTCTAGTTGCTTTATAGTTTTCAATGATTTGAGATTCGATGATATGAGTTTTCGACGAAATGAGTTTTTGACGATTTGGTCTCGATGACTTGAAATTCAATGAAATGATAATTCGATGATATGAAATGGAACCATATATATATATATATATATATATATATATATATATATATATATATATATATTTTATTTTTTATTTATTTATTTTTTTACACTTTTGTAACTGTCTAGCTCCTTCACTCTACAATAAGTGAACTGAGCACGTAGTATCCTCGACAATTCCTGCTGTAAAAGTTAAGACAATCTCACTACCAAGGAACTTCTACAGCTGAATTTCATTCCAGTTAAAAATGTACAAAAAAATACTTTTAGTTAAAACCTACTGTACAGAGCATATTGTATCCCTGACTATTCCTGCTGCAAACATTAAGAATCTCATTTCCAAGGGATCTTCTACAGCTGAATTCCACTCTAGCTGCAAAACAAAAAAAGAGAAACACCTTCAGTTAAAACCTATGTGTCAGTTTCTAAGAATCAAATTAAACGTCTTAAATATCTTGTTTTCCCTCACTACTGTTTTAGTGTCTTCTGTACTGTAGAGTTGAATCTGCTGGAAGAACACCCCGACCCCATCCCCACTCCCACAAACATAATGAAACTTTCCTTGGTTTCATTTATATATATAATGCTATATCTATTGATCTTCACATCTATGTCTATATCTATAGCTACAGTATATATATATATATATATATATATATATATATATATATATATATATATATATATATGTGTGTGTGTGTGTGTGTGTGTGTGTGTGTGTGTGTGTGTGTGTGTGTGTGTGTATAATATATATCTAGCTATCTATATCTATATCTATAGATAAAATATCAAAGAACCCAAAAGCAGAGTAACACTGTAAGAAGGCACAACATCCAAACACGCAAATCCAGTTATAAAACTCCTTTATTGTACAATGGTAAGCACTTTCACGGTTGAACAAAACCACTTCATTAGACAATGAATGATGAAACTAAACATCTTGTATACATACACAATGCAATCAATTAAAATTCCCTCCAAAACTCTTAAAGGAACATGAACAAAAATCAGCCCTTGTCTAGCATCTTCATTTTCAATACAGTCTTGACAGATACAGATTCATTCAAGCCATATTGTTTATGTGCTGCAAGTCTAAAAATCCACTGTAGTTCAATACTTTCAGTGTTAGACACAATGGGGCCTAATCTATTAAATTTATGCCTGACATGAAGCACTTGAAAAATGAACCTATGGTCAGATCCATACTCTAATGTGTGTTTGGCCAATGCACTATAAGTAAAATATTTCCTTGTGCAATAGTCATGACCCCTTATTCTTATTCTCAAAGACCAATTAGTTTTCCCCACATCAAAATGGAAACATGTAGCACAATGAGCCACATAAATTAAATCAGTAGTGTTACAATCTGCCAGACATCTCAGTTCCCATAATTTACCAGTGGTTGGATGTTTAAAAAACCTAGATTCATCAATGAACTCAAAGAAATTACAGGAACCACACTTGTGTGTTCCTGTAGCCACTAAAGGTGCTTTTTAAAACTTAGGATAGCACAAAAGTTGCTTCAAACTTCTTATATTTTTAAAGACAAACTTAGGTTAATGTCCCACTATATCACTAGTTTTAGAATCAACCAAAAAAAGTTGCCAGTTGTCAAAAATCACCTTTTTTATATTGTCAACATCTCTTGAAAAAGATAATGCAATAGATAATCTATCCCCAGACATGTATTTAGTATTAAAATCACCTGATACAACCTGTGCAGGCGACCTATCTGAAAAAAAAATGGCATACCTCGTCCACTACACTCAGCCTGTACTTTATTAAAAGCTTTAGAAATTTCATATGAGGAATATCCTCTCTGTATAAAAGCTCAAAACAAAAGATAAGTGATGCTCCACACCGTAAAACTTGACTAAACAATTTATTTAAGACTATGATAGCGACAAAACAACAAACAGAAATAAGAGGACAAGCGCTTTCAGCTACTAAAGCCTTCTTCAGATCTGAAGAAGGCTTTAGTAGCTGAAAGCACTTGTCCTCTTATTTCTGTTTGTTGTTTTGTCACTATCATAGTCTTAAATAAATTGTTTAGTCAAGTTTTATGGTGTGGAGCATCGCTTATCTTTTGTTTTTAGTTGTATTTTGCTGAGCGAGCTAAATTGGAGCATCCTTCTACTGTTTTTTATTTATTTATTTATTTTTCTCTGTATAAAAGCATCATGTTAATATTCCGTTTCCTTTTTAAAATCACATTCCTTATATGATAGCCATGACCAGGCCCGAGGAGAGGAGGGTGCTGACAGTACATTGCTCCAGGGCCTGTGAAGCTCAAGGGGGCCCAATGAAGCCCAAAAAACATCACGAAAACCGAAATGTGTCATTGTCTTGAGAAGAAGACGTCCTTACAAACTAAGACAAAGAACGGCGTAAGAACTTTCGCGTACAAGATCGCAGAGCACTGAGTGAGCTTGAAGCAATAGAAGGCCGTGACAATGATAAAATACTTTTGAGTGACATAATATAGTGCATTCAAGATTCAATGAACAAAAATTTGTGAAAGTGAATATCAATGAGTGTTCTCACGTGTTATTCCTAGCTTCAAACATCAACCTTATTGCTCAGGTTACTCCTCCTTGCTTTCCCGCCGAATCCCAGGAGGAAGAAGAAAATGGGACACGAGCTACGCCGAATCATCAGGGACTGCAAAGAAGACTTTACAGGAAAGTGAAGGAAGAAATAATTCCACAGGTAAAGTTCCCTGTAAATGCTGTAATTGTAGCATAAAGGACCCACTGACATTGCGCGTCTTATTGTCTACATTATCGAGAGATTCAAGACTATAAATGGCTTGACAGTTAACGGAAGTCAATAGCAATAAATATTGTCCTAACTTTAGAACCACTAACAAAATTCTCGATAGCAATATGGCAAATTTCTATGTACTATATGTCTATATGTAACAAAAAGAATTTTAATCCAGTCAGCTTCCAAGCTGAACTACAAGCTTGTGACTAGTCTTCCTTGAAACAACTTCCACTGGCTTAAGCTGTATCCTTTTTTAACACCAAATTCCTACAAATCCTGGAATACCATGCACCTACTAGAACTATAAGAACTAGCACCAAAACATCTCCATGGCTCACCAAAGATACTAAACAAAAAATTAGATTAAGAAATAAGATCTGGTCTAAATGGAGAATCACTAAAAATCTAACTGACCACCAGAACTATAAACAGTTAAGAAATGCCACTAAAAGATCAATACTCCTTGACAAAAAGAACTACTGCTTTAAACTTCAGCATAAACATCAACAAAAACCTCAAATTTATTTTATTTTTATTTATTTTATTTTACATTTGTTGACCGGGCTAGTCCAACTGGATACGTGTCCATTTTCAGTGAAGGCCCGGGGAGAAAAGCTCCAAAACTAAAACATACTAAAAACTATACTAAAAGTAACACACAAAATACATCTAAAAACAAAAATATACTTAAAAATATATAAACATGTGATGCTAATGATTAGGAGATGGCATTAATATAGAGTAATTCATCTTCAGTTTAACATAGTATACAAAGAGAAATGTAAGTACAGTATCTGGTAGGTTTTGTGCATGGTAAGTAGTACTAAGTAGTACTAAGTAGTGACTGAGATAGGAATTAAGAGTGAAGATTTGAGTATAGATTGGGTACTTAAAGATTTAAGGTAGAAAAAAAAATAGGTTATGTGGGTAGCAGATAGATTAGAGAATAACAGCTAGGCAGGGTTAGTAGAAGAACATAACCAGTGGTTGGAGAAGAAACATTTTAGGTTAGTTTTAAATAGTGGGAGAGAGGTTAGGGTTGTAAGGTCTTGTGGTAGTTGATTCAATATTTTACCAACTGAGTTAGAGAATATGGAGTCACCTGCTGAGTTGTTAGATAAGGAAGTATGAATCAACATTTTGTTAGCGGAGCGTAGATTTCTCAAGTTGTTATAAGGTTTTATGAGGGAAGAGATAATAGGGATATTATAGGGTTGGTATAGGGCTTTATGGGCGATTATAAGTTGGTTAAAACGTAATAGGTGAGGTAATTCAAGCCAGTCTAGTTGTTTTAGGTTCAGACAGTGATGAGTCCTGTAAGGTGTATTTGTAGCAAATCTGGCGATGTTGTTATATGCTCTAGCTAGTTTGTTAAGATTATTTGTAGAAAGATTGTTGAATATTGGGGAAGCGTATAATAGGGTAGAAATTAAGTGGGTTCTAGCTATTGTGGTTCTGGCAACTGGTGTCAAGAAGGGTTTTATTCTATAAAGGGATCCAAGTTTTTTGTTAGTCAATTTTATTGTAGTGTTTATGTGAGTGTCAAACTTTAATTGATTGTCAATTGTGATTCCTAGGAGTTTGGTGGTGGGGTCAGGAGAGATAACAGTATTGTTGTTTGATGTAAGTGTAAAATGAAGTGGGGGAGACAAATGAGAGGGTTTAAAGAGCAAAAGTTTGGTGGTTTAGGGGTTGAGGAGAAGACAGTGGTTGGAGAACCATTCTTCTATAGTGGTAAAGGCTTTTTGTGTGATAGAATGAAGTTCAGTTTGGGATGAGGCAGAACAGATGATAGTAGAGTCATCAGCATACTGAATACAGGTGGAGAGTGGAGTAGAGCGATGAAGGTCATTTATGAAAATAGAAAACAGAAGTGGACCTAAAATAGAGCCTTGAGGAACACCTAGGGAGGTGGGAAGGAGATCAGAAAGATGGTTTTGCCAGAGAACTGCTTGTTTACGGTTTTCTAGGTATGATGTAAACCAGTTCATAGCAAGATTGTCCAGTGAGAGGGACTTCAGTTGGTGGAGGAGAAGTTGATGATAAACCATGTCAATGCTTTAGATAGGTCTACAAAGAATGCTGAGGAAAGAATATTGTTATTACAATTATTGTTGATAGAGTTAGTAAAAGATAGCAAGGCAGTGGTAGTACTGTGAAATGGCGGGAATCCATGTTGGCAGTTAGCAAGGAGATTATACTGAAGTAGGTGAGTTATTAATTGTTTGTGGATACATTTCTCCATAATTTTAGCAAGTGGAGAGAGTAGAGCTATAGGGCGATAGTTGGAGAACTCAGTAGAGTCACCACCTTTGTGAAGTGGGATGATGTGTGAGATTTTCCAAATAGATGGAATGGTGCCTTCTTTTATAGTTCTATTGATCAATATGGAGATTGGGAAGGCAATGGCTTTGGCTCCTATTTGGAGGTATTCTGCTGGTAATTTATCAGCTGAGCGCGTAGTAGGTTTTAATTTTTGAAGTAAGGAGGAGATATAGGAGGTGGGTATAGTTTCAAGGTGAAAAGTGGGGGTGGAGCTTGGGCTTGGCAAATTGGAGGTATCAGGGTTTAGTTGATTTGCTAGATTTAATATAGTAGTAGTAAAGAAAGTATTAAAGGCATTTGCTGTTTGTATTGGACAATCAGGTTTGGAGTCGAGTGGATAAGGTGTGGCAACTTTGCCTGGGGAAAGTAGTGTGTTAATAGTAGACCAGAATTTTTGTGGCTGTTGAAGGGAAGATTGCTGAAGTTGGATATAAAAGTTCTTTTTATCTTGTAGGATGGCTTTTTTTGTTAAGTTTCTTTGTTGTCTAAAAGTTTGGTGATCGATAGTGTCTTTTGTGGTACGCCATTTGGCCCAAGATTTATTTCTATTATGGATTAGTTTCTTAGTTGAATTTGAGAGCCAAGGTGCTGGTTTGTTTTTCATTCTTATGGAACGCATTGGGGCATGATGGTCTAGGATTGCTAGGAAAGAGTTATTGAAGTAATTACCTGCTTCATCAATAGGGAGTGACTTAAGGGGAGACCAATTGCATTGTTTAAGTTCGGTTAGGAACAATTCGTTGTTAAAATGTTTTTTGCTACGGGCAGTTCTGACTGGAGTGGGGATACTTAAACTTGTTTTATGTCTAATAATGTATATTAGAGAGTGGTCACTAAGGTCATCTGGGAGGGTTCCTGTTGTATAGTTTTGTGGTGGATAGTTTGTTAGTATCCAATCCAGGATGGTTTCTTTATTATTCAGTTTATTTGTTCTGGTTGGAGAGTTTATAGCTTGTGAGAAGCCATACAGGTTAATCAGGGTGGATGGATTGGTGTTGTTACATAAGTACCAGTCAATATTAAAGTCTCCTAGTAGTATTGTTTCCTGAGGGAGATTTGAGGAGAGCCAGTTTAATAAGTCTTCTAATAGTGGGTGATTTTACCTGGGAAGATAGGTGCAGATTATGTTAACTGATTTGTGTGAGTTAAGTTGGAGTTTAGTAATAATTATTTCTAAGTTGTTGTCTAAGGGTAGTTTATGATTTATTTTGTTGATTTGTAGTCCTGTTTTGTAGAGAATTGCTACCCCTCCACCTTTTTTGTGCGGTCTTGTCTAAAGATACAATAGCCTGGGGGAATAATTTCAGTATCTTTTATTGTGGGTTTGAGCCATGTTTTGGTTAGACAGAGGATGTCAAATTGCTGGACATCTAGAAGAGCATGAATTTGTGGAATTTTGTTGCATATACTATGTATGTTTAGATGGGCTATAGAGAGTGATTTGGAGGGTTTGGTTGGTGGTAAAGGGATTATATTAGGTTTGTTGCAGTTGGTGGGGGCTGGGTGATGGTTTGGGCCTGGGTTGGGGTGAATGTCACCATGTGTTAAGGAATGGATTAGTATAAAGTTGTAGTACTGGAGAGGTTTACAATGATAGTTGCATAATTTTCTAATATTTAGAATTGAGTATCTGATGTGAGTTAGGCGGTGATATTTGGCTTGAAAGTACCTGGGCTTGTAGATGGCATTAAAAAAGCTTATTGATGAAGGTGGAGAAGTTGTTAGAGTTTGTTGGGAAGGGATAGTAAGAGTAGAGAAGAGGGGTTGTTCATAGGACAAGAGGTAGGTAGTGGTAAGAGTTGTCAGGAGTGCGAGTACTAGCAACCATTGGTATTGGTTAGGCATGGTAGTAGAGTGTAGTAGATATTAGAGGAGAATGAGAGAAGTGGGGGTTGACTTTATGTAGGATAATACAGATAGTAGTGGGAGGAGATTTATACTTGAGGGGAGTAGAGGAATAGATATAGGGTGTGGCTGTTGTAGATTCTATGATTGGCTGTTGGTAAAAGGGGGTGGGAGTATGAAGGTATAAGTTAAGAGGTACTGGGGGCGGGTGAGAATTGGGGGCAGGGTAGGGGAGCGGAGTGAGCCCGAAGGGCGAACGGAGCAGGAAGACACAAGAGAGTATATTGCTAAGGAAAACAATCTGTGGAGTGGAAGAAGGAGCAGGTAGGTCAGAGATGGAGTGCAAGTTTAGTTGTTAAATTCAGCTAATGTGTAGAGTTATAATATGTTACTAAACTAGAGTGTGGTATAGGAAAGGTGAGGAGGAGAGGGTAAGAAGGAGCAGGTCAGGAAAGAGACTCTGTTTAAAAGACTAGTAAGTGAGGTATAAGGGAGGTTTGAATTTTCTGGTCAGCTATAAATAAACTCTTACACCCAGGCCACAGCAAGATTCCAACCCCCACAGGTCTCTCTTTAAACTCTTCAAATGAGATTGCTAATGCCCTCAATACCTGCTTTACTGAAACTTACCTCCTTCTAACTCTAACCTCCTATCCACCCTGACTAGCATACCACCCCCCTTTCATCTAAAGCCAGTTCCTACATCTCTCATCTTTACCTTACTTACTAAACTTTAACCATGTACCCCCTCAGCTGATCTCCTACCAGCTGAATATCTGCAGATTGCTGCAAAAGTACTATCCTACCCTATTTCCATGCTTATCAACAGAACCATTACCGAAGGCCTTATCCCATCTCTCTGGAAAATCTCTCACATTATCCCACTTCATAAAGGTGGTAACTCCATCGAACTTTCAAACTCTCGCCCCATTGCCCTACTTTCTCCTCTAGCCAAACTAATGGAATAATGTATCCACCAACAGCTACTTGATCACATTCTCTTAAATAGCCTTCTATCAGATTGTCAGCATGGCTTTAGGACTTTTCATAGTGCCACTACTGCTCTCTTATCCTTCTCCGACTGCATTCACAAACATTGTAAAAATAATAAGCTCTCTGCTGCACTTTTTATTGACCTATCTAAAGCCTTTGATATGATTAACCATTAAATACTTCTAAACATACTAAAAACTCTGTCATTCAGCTCACAGGCACTAAAATGGTTCAAGTCCTATTTAGAACATAGACAGCAAGCTGTCATCTGGGACAATAACCTTTCCTCTCATCTTCCTATTACTTTGGGGGTCCCACAAGGCTCTATCTTGGGACCTCTCCTTTTCTCTATATTCATTAATGATCTACATCTAAATATTCCTCAAGCCGGCTGCATTCAATATGCAGATGATTCTACTCTAGTATGTACTGCCTCCTCTGCTTCTGAACTCCAAACCATTACTCAAACTGTATTTAGCTCAGTTGAGAATTGGTTCCTACAACGTTGCCTCGTACTAGATGCCAAAAAAACAAAGCTACTGCTTTTTACCCCAACACTTAAGTCTTCCCCTATTCACCTCACTGTCAAGACCAATAACGGCACTATCATTGCACCAGACCCAACTACCAAACTATTAGGCATAACAATTGATCAACATCTTAACTTTGATTCACATATTAACATGACTATCAAAACTGTAAACAGAAAACTTGGCTCTCTCTAATGAATAAAACCTTTTCTTACCCCTGAAACCAGAATCACCATTGCCCATGCCCACCTTATCTCTACCCTCCCCTATGCCTCCCCCATTTATACAAACCTCTCCAAAAGTAACCTTAATAAACTGGCAACCTCTTATAACAACATTACCAGATTTGCCACTGGCTCCCCATTTAAAACCCACCACTGTCTAAATCTTAAACAGCTTAGTTGGCTAGAACTTCAAAACCAGCTACTTTTTCAACAACTTATCATCACCCATAAAATATTACACCAGCCCACCAACACTCCTATTCTCAGTAACCTAATCTCTTCCTATAGTAATCTCACTACCCTTCGCTCAGCGAATAAATTACAAGTAACCATCCAGAAATCCTTTAACAAAGCAGGAGACTCCCTCTTCTCTAATTCAGTTGGGAGAATCTGGAACAGGCTTCCCAGCAATCTACAGTTACTTTCATCATTACCACTCTTCAAGAATCAAATAAAACTACTAACTGCACTAACCCAGATTAAAACTAACTTTAGCATTACTGTTTTCACCTTCATTCAATAACCAAACCTGATTACTAATGTCACTCTTTGGCTTTAATCTTCTCCAGTCTTCCAGTGCCTGCAAACTACCCTGTATTACATAAAATAAGAACATTCCCCCTACTCCAGGCACCTGCATTTCAGCCTTATATGTATTTCTTTCTGTTTTACTAGTGGGTATAATCCTGAACATACCCAATAACCACCTTAATCTATCTTACCTTTCCTACTTTTCTCTAAGACAAATGTCTATCCCTTTACCTAATCATCTGCTTGCATTGGAAAAAAGACTTTCTGAAATACTATCAGTGAAGAAAATATATATGAATGTTTTAATTGATGTGTTTTTTGGTCTTCTGTCTTTATTGTCTGTTTCATTTTTTTCATTTATTCTTCTTATTCTTTGTAATATTGTTACTTAGCATAGTTTGGAGCTTATCTCCCTGGGCCTCTACTGAAAATGGACATGTATCCATTTGGACTAGCCCAGTCAACAAATGTAAAAAATAAAAATAAAAAATAAATAAATAAAAAATAAAATTATAGGTACTGGCCTTAAACATGCCATCTCAAAAATCTGGAGCTTAAAAACGTAAAAAAAAACAAAAATGCGATGAGATTAATAAAAAAGGACTGCAAACACTGTTTCAAGTTGGCATTAAATGCAAAACAAGAGAAACTGACAAAAATGAAACTTTTGATTTAGAACAAGGTGAACCAAATGCAGAACTGAAACAAAGGACAGAATCTCATGAAAGCAGTTTGGATTTTCAAAAAACATCAGATCAAGTAAATCCTAATGTGATTCTTACACAAAAGGTGGATGACACGAATGTGTATTTGGACAATGGAGGATATGAGAGAAAAGGAGATTTGAAGGAACACATGAATGTTAGTGTTGAAAAGAGAAGTGAGGCAATGAGTACATCAATGTCTACAGAATCAGGCCATGGTGAAGAAAAGAGTAACATTGGGATTGACATTGGACTTCTTGTAACAGAGGTTCCTTCTCAGCTGGATATAGAAAACTGTGTTATGAAAGGCCATATTGGCAATCCTAAAACATTTTCCAAAAATATGAATAACCAGGTTTTTCCAGAAAGCATGCTAACATTTCGAAATTTGAATGGTGAGAAACATGTCCGAGATTGGCTTGTCTGGATTGATGTCAAACAAGCTTTATATTGTTTCCCTGCCGATTATTTTGGAACAATCTGTGTTGCAACATTAGCTCCGCATCCAACTCTATGCTTGCATCATCAGAAGGATAGTCAGCTGCTGGAAAATGGCAAAAATTATGTAGTCGCATCCCAGAACATGAGAGAAGCAATAATCATAGGCAATGCTATCTGGCTTGGCGAGAATTAGAAAGATGCCTGTCTTCTGATAAGGGCATTGAAAGTTTCTTAGTGGCATAAATTGCAACAGAATCTGTCAAGTGGTACAGCATTATGAAATAAATCACTGATGTTATACTATTCCTTGGGGAACGTGGGCTTGCTTTGCCTGGTAGTAAAGAGAGCATTGCTGACAAGGACAATGGAAATTTTTGGGGGCTAATAGAGTTGTTGTCTCATTGGGATCCAGTTCTAAAAGAGCATGTGTTGCAAGTTAAAAAGTCACAAGAAAAGGGGGAACAACTTCAAGTGTATTATCTCTCTGCTGATTCTCAAAATTAGTTAATTGCTGAATGTTATGAACTTGTGAAACAACACATTTTGCAGGATAGAAAGACTGCAAAGTACTTTGCAGTGATAGTTGATTCCACACCGGATGCATCTCATGTTGAGCAGACAACATTCCTGCTATGTTATGTAATTTAAAATAAATCCCAGTTTGAAATTGTAGAAAGATTTCTGAAATTTGTTGACTGCAGTGACAAAACCAGATCTGACATAGCACAGATGATTGTAGATACATTGAACGAACATGATATTCCACTCTCTGATTGCCGAGCACAGAGTTATGACAAAGCAGCCAACATGTCAGGAAAATATAAAGGTGCACAAGCAAGAATACTTGAGCAATATCCAACTGCTATATTTTCTCCATGTGGATGCCACACATTCAATTTGTGTGGAAATGATGCTGCAGAATGTGTTCCTGAAACCATAACATACTTTGGAACTATACAAACTGTTTATAACTTGTTTAGCTCTAGTCCTCATCGATGGAAAATTTTGCAGAATCTTATTGGCTGTTTTCTTCATGGCATATCTAGCACATGGTAATCAGACCATGTTGAAAGTGTAAAGCCCTTTGTAGCCCATCTGCCTGGCATCAGATTAGCATTAGAAGACCTCTTGAAGCTGAACCTAACTGCCAAAACAAGAACAGAGATTAATGGAGCTTTGTCTTATGTGGCATCATTCGTTTGTGTGATAATGTCTGTTGTATTGAACAAAATATTAGATACAGTTGATATCTGTAACAAAGTTATCCAATCCAGAAATAAACACTGGATGTTGAAGTGAACAACATAAAAACCTTGATTTCAGAACTGACAGATCTCCGCAACAGCTGGAAAAGTATGTGGAGTGAAGCTAAGCATGTTGCTTCCAATTTACACATAGAAATTAAACTATCTGGAAGTTGTGGTGATGCAAAATGCAAAAGGAGGTTCCATAGTGAAGATGTCAAATTGTTTTAACAGCATGAAATGGATGACTTCCCTGAAGAAGCGTATTTCAGAAAGTCTGTTTTCTATTTAATATTGGATAATGTTATTGGTGGACTCACAGTTCGTTTCAATGCTGCAGTGAACATTTCTGAGAAGTTCAGCTTCCTCCGGAAGTACCTAACAATTCCTGTAGATGAGCTGAAAGGAAAATCAAAATCACTGGCAAATCAATATCCTGCTAATATCAGTGAAGATCTTGTAATGGAAATGAGTCCTCTGCCAGCTGTCCATCGATCATATTTTGGAGAGAACCAGCTGAGCCCATTGGAGCTGCTGAATTGCTTGAAAAAGTAAAAACTGGAAGGATTCTTTCCAAATATATGCGTCGGTCTGAGTATTCTGTTGATAATTCCTGCCACTGTCACCTCTGCAGAGGGCTCATTCAGCAAGCTAAAGGTGGTAAAAAATTTTCTAAGATCCACTATGTTACAAGCACGACTAGTAGATTTGGCAAGACTCAGTATAGAGTCTGATCTAGCAAAACAGATTCATTTTGATTATGTAATTCAGAGTTTCACTAGGAAAAAGGCCAGGAAATCACCTTTGTTCAGCAGACAATAAATGCTATTATAAATGTCTTTTACTATTATAAATATATTACTTTATTATTACATGTATACCTATACATACTTATCTAAATGTATCAATGTAATCTATGATTGTTATAAATAAATAATAATATACACACTTACATGTGGGTGTAGAATTTTGTATAAGGGCCCACACACCTTCTTTGTACCTGGGCCCGGATTTTCTCTTGGCGGCCCTGGCTGTGACACCCTCATCCCTTGATCCACCATAATGTTGGAAAATACATAACCAGGATGCATGCTGGTATGATGGAGGAAAAAGGGAGTATAGCATGGCTTTCTATACACTTTAGTTGAAAGACTGCCTTAATTCAACATAATAGAAACATCTAAAAACTTTATCATACTTGCAGATGCATTGGATGTAAATTTCAAAAAATGACTGCTATTATTTAATTTTTCAAGAAAACCAATAAACTCATGTGCATTACATCTACATCCAATGAAGAGGTCATCTACAAAGTGGCGATACAACACTACTTCAGATGTATTCAAAATCATAACAATATTGGTATAAGAGTTGGCGCAGCTGGTGCCCATAGCAACGCCAGCTGTTTGCCAATAATATTTGTCTGCAAATAAAAATACATTATACTCCACAACTAATTCTAAAAGCATACTTAAAAAAATCAATCCTATCACCTGAAAACTGTCTGCTTTTACATAATGCATTATTTACCATACAAATTCCATCCTCATTGGGTATACATGTAAATAGTGAAGTTACATCCAGCGTAGCCAATAATTCAAAATCACATTCTCCCTGTGTTCTTATGTATTCATAGAGATCAGTTAAAAAATGTTGTGTGTCACGCAATACTATTGGATATTGATTCAGAACTATCTTTATTTGTGCATCCAAATAAATGGACAATGGTTCAGTCAACCATCCACTTCCAGTCACAATTGGCCTAAAGGGAGGAAAAGTAGCATGCTTATGGATCTTAGGAAGACCATGCAGTTGTGGTATTAATGGTTCATCCTAAGTTAGATATTCAAAAAACTGTTTCTCAAATAAGCCCATATAAAAGCACTCACTTATCGCAGCATCTACACATTGTTTCATTTTTTCAATATCACATAGCTGAACTTCCTTATACGTAGATCTATCAGAAAGCATAGCAATAACAGTAGCATAATAATACTCTGTATCAAGTATCACAATCGGCCCCCCTTTATCAGAGGGGCGTATCACAATGTCAGCTTTTTCACGCAATTTGGTCAGAGCTCTCAACTCATTCTTAGATAAATTAGGATATCTCAATGTTTCACTCTCACTTAAAAGAATGTAAAAGTCTCTCTCACATGCTCTAATAAAAACATCTATATGGTTGGGCATGGGCGGTACAAACACACTAGGCTTCCTGAAGTTGACATTGTTCATTGCAGTATTATTATCATCAAACATCAATTTTAAAAATAGATTATGAGCAAAGAGTCTCAGTTCAATAAGTGTTTGACTAATGTCAAACTTTGTAGAAGGAATAAAGCCTAAACCTCGATTTAACAACAACTTATCATGTTGTGCAAAAGTGTACCTGGAGATATTCCAAATCAATCTGCATCTCTCAAGTTCCACATCTTTTTCAAAGTTTGGTTTGGAAAAGTTGATGGTGACTCTTTCCGTTTCTGAGCTGTACGCCAATAGTCCTGTTCAACAGAATTCCATCTCACTGAATGAAATGGAAGAGGGAGCTGTGGAAAATCATGTTCCCACCTTATAGGAGTAATTATCTTGCATCGAACAACACTGTTTGCATTAGAGGCATTCATAGAAGTATTAGAATATGGATCTGACCATAGGTTCCTTTTTCAAGTGCTTCATGTCATGCATAAATTTAATAGATTAGGCCCCATTGAGTCTAATACTGAAAGTATTGAACAGCAGTGGATTTTTAGACTTGCAGCACATAAACAATATGGCTTGAATGAATCTGTATCTGTCAAGACTGTATTGAAAATGAAGAAGCTAGGCAAGGGCTGATTTTTGTTCATGTCCCTTTAAGAGTTTTGGAGGGAATTTTAATTGATTGCATTGTGTATATATATATATATATATATATATATATATATATATATATATATATAAGGTGTTTAGTTTCATCATTCCTTGTCTGATGAAGCGGTTTTGTTCAACTGTGAAAGCGCTTACCATTGTACAATAAAGAAGTTTTATAACTGGATTTACGTGTTTGGATGTTGTGCCTTCTTAGTGTGTCTCTGCTTTTGGGTTCTTTGATATTTTATCTACAGACTGTCTTGCTTTGCCTTGTTGGGACACTTTTGGATATCTATATCTATATCTATATCTATATCAATATATGGGTGTTGGACAGCTGATTGAAAGGTCACAATGCTGATGTCCAGGAAATCAATGTCAAAACATTGACTAAACAAATAATGACGCATGTTCTGCATGCTCTGGGGAGTATTCTGGAGTGGACTAAACCAACTACAAGTGTTTTTCCAGGACAGCAATCCCCTCTGAGTCCTCCACATTTTCCTGAAATTACATATACACACAGTAACTTCAAGACTGGCACCACGCCTGGCACCACACCTGACTGCCCTGTTTAATCACAGCCTCACTTCAGGCTTTGTTCCTACTGAATGATGCACTGCTATGGTCATCCCACTCCACAAAGGTGGAGCGACTACAGACCCTGGGAACTATCACCCCATTAGCCTGACTAGTCTGATATGTAAGGCTATGGGGCACATCTTCATGGACCTTATAACTAGGGACATAGGGAATCTCCAAACTCTGGACCCCACACAGTTTGGATTTGTGAAAGGTAGATCAGGCCTGCTTAACCCGATAGTCTTCTTCGAGTCTGTCACCAGAGCTGTGGATGAAGGCAAGGTAGTTCACACAGCCTACCTTGATCTTGCCAAGGCCTTTAACACCACCCCTCACTCAGGAATCATAAATAGACTCACTAAACTAGGCATACACCTCTTTGTCACAAGGTGGGTCACAAACTGGCTAACTGATAGAACCCACATTGTGAAAGTAGCGGATTCCATATCTGATTACCGACCAGTTACAAGTGGAATCCCACAAGGATCAGTCCTGGGTCCTCTCCTGTTTGGCATCTACGTCTCTGAAGTTCAAGCCAATATAAAGGGATTTTGGCTGACCAAGTTCTCAGATGATTGCAAAATGGGAGCAGTTATTAACTCTCCAACTGATGTAGACATTCTTCACTGTGACCAATGACTAGTGCCAGAACCATGGCCTTAAGCTCAATGCCAAAAAATGCATCATCATTCACTTTGGGAAAAACTCGGTTCCCATGAACTACCAAATTGATGGTAGCCCACTAAACACCGAAGGTGTGATAAGAGATCTAGGGATGCAGGTTGACAGCAACCTCTCCTTTGACAACCAAATTGCCACTGTGATCAGAAAGTCATTCTATGTGGCACATCTCATTACAAAGCGTTTTTCATCCAGGAAGAAAGAGGTCATAGTCCCTCTCTACTCATCCCTCATCAGACCTATTATAGAATACAATGTCCATTTAGCATGTACCTCACTAGACACCTACAACAACCAGAAAGGCCACAAAAATACCTCACTAAGAGGATGCTGGGTCTTAAATACATGCCCTATACATACAGACTCAAAAAGCTCCAGCTATACTCTGTCTCATATCGCCTACTTAGAGGCGATCTTTGCTTGACCTACAAAGCCATGTCTGACCCAGAGCTGTTAGATATGCTACATCTGAAGAAATTGCAATCCCTCTGTACCACACACTCTTGGGACTTCAACCTCATTACCACAATAAACAGAACATGCTGGAGGGAATGGTTCCTATCCCAGAGACTACCCATGCTCTGGAACAGACTTCCCATTTACATCAAGCAGAGCACCTCACTAGCCCTCTTCAAGAGAAATCTTGATGAGTGGATAGGCAATAGAAAATTCTCCCTGGGATCACTTCAGTGGCCTTGCTTGATAGGGGCACTAGGCACTAACATCGGACAGCAAGATGCCAGGGAATCTTTGCGGGCTAGGCTTACATAGGCTCCAGGGCCGATAGCCTAGTACACAGCTATGAACCTATGAACCTATGACAGCACAATCCTTGGGGAAAGGGAGTATTCCCCTTCCCAGTAATTGTTGATCTCTCACACCTGTTGATGATCTGGCTGCATCGACCAAATGGTGTTGATATTGTATTCTTTTGATCTGGTTTCTCACACCCATAGATAGATAGATATAGATTTAGATATATAGATATAGATGTAGATATATATATAGATATAAATATAAAAATAGATGTAGCTATATAGGTATCATACTACTGAAGGTGAAGGTAAATTAACACTTTAGCATACTTTAGTCTAGCAGTGTAAAATTTCCCTGTAAAAAAGCAAATGAAGCCCATAACAATAAAATTAAATGCTGTGACTCACCTCTATTGGATCATAGGAAGTTACTAGTCTATTGGCCCTGAGGTCCTTACAAGCTTAGCCAAGAATTTAGCCCATGTTCCAACATGTCAGCACCCTATGCCACTGTCCAGCAGGCACATAGGTGTAATCCTAGGGGTGTATTTTCTGTTCCCCATCCAGTTATACAGGTTGTGCTTAAAAAGGTTTAATGAGGTATTCTTCTTTATGTGTAAGGGGAGTCTATTCCACAAAAGGGGGAGTCTCTGGGACACAAATTTGTTCCTCCAAAAAGTCCTACTGATGTCGCAGACTGGGTTGAAGTCTTGTTTGTGAGTTACTCGAGTGGAGCCTGACTTGCGGATCTGCAGCAATCCCATCAGGATGGGGTCTGAGATTGCTTTATATACCAGACAGAGGTCATCTCTGAGAAGTCTATAGGAGACTGAGTGGAGGGACAGGGCTTTTAGCCTATCTGTGTAGGGTAGATGTTTGAGGCCCTGGATTCTCCGGGTGAGGAATATCTGGAGTGTCTCCAGCTGCTGCATGTGCTTTGTGAGGTACATGCTGAAAGAGGAATTGTATTCGATAATCAGTCTTACAAGGGAAGAATACAAGGATGTTATGACCATCTTGTTCCTGGATGAGATGCCCTTACTAATGAGGTGGGCCATGTAGAAAGCTTTCTGTACAACGGAGGCAATATGATGGTCAAAAGTCAGTTTACTATCAACCTGGGTTCCAAAGTCCCTTACGACTAATTATGTGCTTAGTGCCTTATTATCAATGTGATAATTTGTGGAGATGGCATTTTCCCCAAATGGGATGATGATGCATTTTTTGGCATTCAGTTTGAGGCCATGTTTCTGGCACCAGTCATTTGGGAGAGACACTCTTGGAGAATGTCCACATCACTAAGGGAATTGATGATAGCACACAGCTTGCAGTCATCTGGAAACTTGGTCAGCCATATCCCACTAGATTTGGCCTGCACCTCTGAGAAGTATATCCCAAAACAGCAGAGGCCCCAAGACTGATCCCAGGGGTACACCGGTTGTTACAGATCTACTACTTGACGTGGTTTCCCCTATTTTGACTAGATGGGTTCTACCAGTGGGCAAGTTTGCTACCCTTCTGTAACATGTGGATCGATGCCTAGTTGAGAGAGTTTATCTATTATACTAGAGTAGGAAACAGTATTGAAGGGCTTGGTCAGGTCGAGGTAGGCAGTGTGCACTGCCTTCCCCTCGTCTATGACCTTAATGACTGTCTCAAAGAAGTCGAACAAATTTAACAGGCATGACCTCCCCTTAACAAAACAAAACTGTGTGGGATCAAGTGTCGCGAGGTTGCCAATGTCTTTGTTATTGAGGTCCATGATAATCCCCTCCATAGCCTTGCAGATCAGGCTAGTAAGGCTGATGGGTCTATAATTTCCTGGATCAGTGGATGTTCCACCTTTGTGCAAAGGGATGACAGTAGCTGTCCTCCACTTGGCTGGGATGAAGGCAGTACTCAGGCTTTGGTTGAATAGGGTGCCTAATGGTGCTGCAAGTTCCTGCCTGAGTTCATATAGGATGCAGCCTAGGATGTTATCAGGTCCCATGGAGGCTGTATGTTTTGCCTTTTTGAGGGCAGTGATGACTTTCTCCCTAGAGATAAGGAGAGAGGGGGCAGGTACTGGGGATGTCCTGTTTTACCGATGGGGGACAGACGAGTGAAGTTTTCACTGAAACTGTCTCTCAGCAGGTTGGCTATATCTACAGGGTTTGTGTATTTGGTGCCCTTGACCACCAGTTCTGAACAGATCTGTGTGCTTCCCTTGAGACTGCAGACATATATGAAGAAAACCTTGCAATTCTCTTTAGTGGATGTGGCCAGTTTGGACTCAACGTTTGCTTTGGAGAATTTCATTAGTGCTCTTATTTGCTTGTTCAGGCTAAAGAGAGATTGCTTCCAATTAGACACCTGCTCCTTCTTAGTCCTGGACAGAAATGTTGTCCTTATATTATAGAGTTTATTTATTGTAGATGTCTATACCCGCGGTGGTGGTGCTGCGGTAGCGTTGTTGCCTCACAGTAAGATGCTGTCTGGTTCGATTCTCAGCTAGAGCGTCTTCTGCATGGAGACATGCATGAATGGGCGTACCTTCATTGAAAGTTGTGCGTCAGGGCTGGTAACTCAGTACGTAAAAATCAACTACCAATCATTAGTGGACCGGAGTTCCGCTGTGGCAACCCCTAACTTGGAAAAGCCGAAAGACACAACAACAACAACATTTATTGTAGATGTCTACCAGACAAGTTTACTCTTCCTTGAGGAGGATGATTTTGTCCTGTCTGTCCATGCAGCTATATAAATGCTCATATAGTACTTTTGTGTACGTTTGGACATATGTGCCAGTTTCTGTGGAGGGGGAGGAGGCTGTGAAGCTGTTTATACCTTCCCTCAGGAGGTTGTAATCAGCTTTGGAGAAGTTTTTTTGTTTAACCCTAGCTAGGGGTGGGGTTTGGGGAGATGGTGACTTCAAAAGTGACTGCTTTGTGGTCGGATCTTACCAGGGACGATGACTCTGTAGGGATGCTGCAGTGATGACTCATGTTGGTTAATGCCAATTCCAAGATTGTTTCACCTCTTGTGGGGGTATCAACCAACTGGTCCAAGGCATTTGAATTGACAAAATCAAGGAATCTCTGGGCATTTGTGTTTTGGCATGAGTATTTATTCCAAATTTTCCAATCTATGGTTGGATAGCTAAAGTCCCCCAGGATCAGGGTAAAGGGTTGAATCTTGATAGTCGAAGAGGTCCAATAGGTGGAGTGGGCATCTTGAGTCAGAGTTGGAGGCCTGTAGCTAGCTATGGTTTGAATAGGGGTCTTGTCAATTGTTAACTGCACCTGGAGTATTTCCTCTGCATCATACTGTTTGACCAGCCTAGAGGTGTGTATGTCTTTTATATATATTGCAACGCCACCTCTTATTGTTTTACTGCCCACAGATTGGGGTCTGATTGAATGATAGGATTTGTAACCTGATATGGCTGTGGTGCTCTCCATAGCTTTGAACCAGGTTTCTATGACTGCAGAAATGTCAGCTTCTTCCAGGGTTAAGAATGTTTGCAATGAATGCAGTTTCATGTTTAGACTCCTAGCATTTAGCAGTATAACCTTTAATTTATGCTTTGATGAAATGTTCATGTTGGTAGTTTTGACCTCATGGCATTACCTAAAACAGGCACTATGGGGGAGGCAAGAGCCTTTGCCAGGAACCTGAAGCCCAAGGGAGACAGATGCAGGCCATCTCTGGCAAAGCATTGTGGCTTGTCAGTCATGTCATCACAGGCTGTCAGGTACTGTATCTTTTTTGAATGACACCAGAAACTAAGCCAGTTGTTAAAGTCAGTCATTTTCTGTTTGCATTGAGGCATCATTTTGGGTGATGTAGGATGTGCTTAAGGCTAAGGACATACCTGCCTGGGACACATACTCAGTGAACTCGATCATGTCTCTCTTCATACAGTCCAGGGAGGTACGTGTCAAGTCATTCACTCCAACATGGACTATGACAGAGTCATAACAGTACTTGTTGAGAGTCTTTAATCCATTGATGATATGGCAGATTCTGGCACCTGACAAACAACTAACCATGACTTTCTCCTTATCCAGTCTGGTGAGAGGCACATTGTATGTCTCACAATGGAGTCTCCTATTACTAATATGTTGGGTTTATGTTTAGGTCTTAGTGGCTGTGAGACACAGATGTGTGGACTATGTGCCGTGTGTGGTGTGGTGGGCAGTGGAGTTTGCATGCATTTATGCCTCAGAGGTCTCTGTTGTTTGGGTATGCTTTTATTGAGAGCATCCACATATGTGGGAGTGTGTTGTGTAGGTGTGGGTGGTGTTTGAGGTGTGGTGTTCGTGTTCATGTTGCCAACCTTCTCAGTGCCAGACATACTGGTTTGTGGGGGAGAGAGCAATGACACTAGGTGTTTGATGTATTTGCATCTCTCACAAATTGTGTTCCTATGTGATAGTAGTAGAGGGTTGCCTGTGTACACGAGGCAGTTGCTACACTGTCTCTGGATGCCCAGACTGGCAGGAGAAATGTAGGAAATTGCCCATCTGTATTTGTCAAAAACTGAAAAAGCTAACAGGGTAAAGGGAGGAAGGTCTGCGAGTAGTACTACTAGATGATAACACAAGTGCTATTAGGGGAAAATTTGTAGCTGTAGTACCTCAAAAAAAGTTACAAAGCATGCAGCTGAAGCTCTGGATGCCACAGACCTGTATCTAGACTGTGCTGCTCAATTTTAAGGTTAAAGACTCAGTAAGAAAAACTCACAATGAAGCACAGATTAATCACTTACAGTCAAAAGAATGGAACTCGCAGTATGAAAAAATGCAGATAAACAGCAACGCAGTATAGTAAAATGCAGTTAAACAGTAATGAATTGCAGTAGATAGGAAGGAAATATAGTTAATCAGTAGATTGCTTTGAAACAGTAACTCACAAGTCACAAGTGTAACAGACAGCCAAATAAAGCAGCACTTCAGTAGAATACTGTCATAAATTTAGTGAGGCTACCAACAAGCAGTAATAAATGCGGCAAACTAAATGCAGTTGCATTCCTAAGCACAAACAGCAAAATGAAGTAGGAAGAGGTACAGTTTTTTTTTTTTTTTTTTTTTTTTTTTTTAGTAGAAAGTGAAGAGACAGAAGACATTGATATTCAAAGTTCAGAAGCTAAAGGGATGGGCCTTTACTACATTCTCACTACAGACAGAATGAGCGGATGTAATGTGACTGGGGAGAGTGTCCAGTATCAACGTTGTACTAGAGGTGGGCAACTAAAACGCACCAAGACTTAAGACCACCACAATAGCTGGGTGGGAGGATGAGACAAAAGAAACAGTTGTACAGATTATGCAGATATACAGTAAAACAGAAGTTCAGAAAACAGTTAAAAATAAGTACTTATCTTTTTCCAATATCACAGCAGAGCAAATGGCAGAAGGCCTCTCACTGCAGCTTTGAAAAGCTTCAGCAAATAAGTACAACTGGTTGAAAACACTGGCTATTAAAGGTAGAGAAACAAAAACCAGCCCAATTATCCAATCAAAAATAACAGTGTTGCAGGAATACTTTTAACTTGATCAAACTAGACTGATTATTTCTGCCACAAATAAAACAGTTAGGTCTCTCTAGACAAAATATTTCACTACAATCTCAAAAGGCACAAACGGTAACAGATATTCAGCTCTAACAGACAAAAAAGGAGACTAAAAAAACAGTTGCACAGATTATGCAGATATACAGTAAAACAGAAGTGCAGAAAACAGTTGATAATGAGCACTTATCTTTTTCCAATATCACAGCAGAGCAAATGGCAGAATGCCTCTTACTGCAGCTTTGAACATTTTGAGCAAATAAGCCTCTAGTAGACAGAGTTCATGTATCTTGTCTTTATATCCATAAACATTCTACCTTGTTGATTGATTTTCATGAAAACCATTTGTGGAGGGAGTACCTGCATTACATTAAAGTATCTGATTAACCATCACCTTATCTCAGTTGGTCTCCAGTTACTATATTCTTTGTGGCTCCAAATTCAAAGGCACTTTTGACCCAAGTGAAATTATTTCCCTTGGCTGCTTTACTCTACTGTAAGATACAATGCATTTTTTTGAATTTCTTAACAAAACCTGTCTAGTATTTCATCCTGGTTCAATATTGTACTAGAAAGAATAACAAATAAGCTTCTACTGTGTTAGAATCTGGCAAAGTGTGTTGTCTTTCGCTGTTAATGTCAAGCAAATATATAAGCACGTTTCAACTGTTTTTTTTTTTTGCTCTAGGATTCAGTGATAGCGCCTAACTTTTTTCTACTGTGTTAAAATTTGGCTAAACATTGATTTCATTCTGCTGTTTAGGTCTAGTAAACATATTAGCAAGCTTATAATGACTTTCTGCATGAGGGTTCAGTGATAGCACCTAACATTTTGATGTATGTACTGCACAGTTACAAGTAATTTTCTATTGCATAGCCATCTGGTTAATGTTTTTTTCATTCTGACAATGTCTAGCATATATATATATATATATATATATATATATATATATATATATATATATATCTATGTTGAATGACTGAAATTACAAAACTTCTAACTCATATGATCCGGGACCATATGTTAAGTGTTTTGTAATCCCAAACATTCAAAAAAAGAAAAAAACAAAAACAAAAAAACAAAACAAATTAAAACACATATGCAGGGGGGCAAGCACCCCTGCCCCTCACACCCCCCCGCTATTAAAATATACCAAACTCTGAGATTGCACTACAGCGAGGAAAAGGGAAAATTCCCATTCTGCCTTGTATGGAGATCTCCATTTAAATGTTCGAGGTTTTAGAACTTTGATCATATGGTTTCGGACATGAAATTCGAAGTTCTGAAATTCGATCATTTAAGTAGGACCCAATATATATTTATTTATTTATATATATATATATATTTATATATATATATATATTTATTTAGACACATATACACACAGAAACATACACATGCACACACACACACACACACACACACACATATATATATATATATATATATATATATATATATATATATATATATACAGATATATACACACACATACTTATATTACTTATATTAGCACATCTCTACTGTCTTCTTCTCTAAGGTTCAGTTGTAGCACCTGGTTTGATGTTTTATAAACACCACAGTTACTGGCTAGTTTAGTCAGTAATAATATGACACAGTTCAGTTTGTGAAAAGAGTTGAGTGATTACCTAGTTTTTTCATACCTGTTAACATTAAAGCTGTTTATTCTAAAGTGTTTAATGTCACATTTATAGACTGTATGTTATGAAGCTAGAGTGGGAACAAAATGAGAAAGGCGTTCTACCTGTCCTACTAAAATCTGGAAATCTCCATCTCAATAATCACAAATTTGCACACCAACACATATCTTCTGTTAGCTGCTTTATTTTCCATCTGTCCTTTTCATCATCATCATCAACCCCCTTTTCCCATTTTCTACATGGTGTTGGGCTGTTTTGTCACTTGTCTCTATCCTTCCCTTTTCAATATCACTCTCCTACCTTCTTCAACGCTCTTGTCTAACTAGGTCTTCATTCACACAATCCATCCACATCTTTGCTGGATGCCTTCATTTCTTCTTGCCGTTCTCCTGTCTCTTGAAAATATTCTTCAGCAGTTTTCCTTTTATTTTCCTGCACATGTGTCTGAACCAGCATAATCTGGTCTCTGACCTTTTGTGTAATTAGAGCTACTTTGACTTCTGCTCCTATGTCCTCATTTCTTTGTCTGTTATATAGTGTACATCCTACCACCCATCTCAGGCACTTCATCTCCATAACCTCGAGCTTTCTGAACTGCTCTGCCTTTACTGCTCATATTTCTGTATCATAAAGTAGTAGTGGTCATATCATTGTTTTGTACAACTTACTTTTCAGCTTATTGGGAATTCTTCTGTCTTTCTCTAACCCTGAATCTGTGCCAGTTGTCTACAGCCCCCTTCATTCTAGAACTGACCTCCTCATTCAGACTTCCCTTCTCCTCAACCACCCCTCACAGATACTTGAAGCTGTTAACCTGTTCCACTGTTTTCCCCGCTATCTTCATGTTCATATTTTTCTGATTTCCCCCATTTTCTGCCATGACACCTGTCTTATCTGTACTCAGTTTCATCCCATGTGCCTTCAGTTTTACATTTCACTCCTCTAACCTTTGCTGAAGTTCTTTCCCACTGTCTGACTGTAATGCCACAATATATGCATACAGCACTTTGTTGATGTGTTTACCAGTGTAAGCAGCAGGGAGTTCAGAGCTGAACTCTGATTCACACCCACTGCCACTGAGAACCCCTGTGAGACCTAACACTGTTTGTTATTGAGTTACCGGGCCCTTTACATAGCTTGCACTAATTCTACCAATGTTTCTGGGACTTTGAACCACCACAGAACTGCCCAAATCAGTTTTCTTAGGACCTTCTCATATGCGTTCTTCAAATGTAGAAATGTCCATTTGGAATCTTTCTTCAATTTTAGTTTCTTCTCAAGTATCTGTCTCACTGCAAACATTGGGTCGCTTGTCTTGCATCCTGATCTTGATCTGAACTATTCATTTCCCACAGCACTGTCTACTGCTCTGCATATTTGTTTATCAATCTCCCTTTCATGCAGTGTTATAGGAGTTTGATACCTCTACATGGCCCACAGTTGTGAATGTCCCCTTTGTCCTTGAACACTGGAACTAGTATGCTTATTTTCCAGAAACTGGGATACTCCTTTCTCTTCATACTGCTATGAGTACACTAAGGAGACACTTTTCTCATATCACTCCAAACATCTTTGGCTGTCTTATTTTCCAGTGTAAAGGCTATAAAGAACAAATTTACAACTGTGAAATATAGTCCCTTACTTATGTTGGCCATATAATACTTAATGCAGCAGAGAACCAGATGGATAGCAATTTATCTACCCAGTCAACCACCCAACAACCCTAATAATTTTAATCTGTTTCTCTCTCTCTACGTACTGAGCACAAAGTATTCCTGATGATTCCTGCTGCAGAAATTAAGACAATTTCACTACCAAGGGAAAATCTTCAGCTGAATTTCACTCCAGTTGCAAAAGCACAGAAGGAGAAATGTATTCAGTTATACCTATGTATGGCAGTTTCCAAGAATTTAATTTTATTTATTTATTTGCAGTTTGTTTGCCAGGATAGTCCATTGGGCCACAAGGAGCCCATTTTCAATGGAGTCCTGGGGAGAAATGCTCCAGAAAAATACTAATACATAGTACACATTGCACATATACATTACAGATTATCTCATAGGAATACAAAGTAAATATGATAAGAAAAGGTTAACAATGATATAATACATCAGTATAGTTCATTAAACAGCAATAAAAAACACTTTTTTTAACAAAAGTAGTAGTATAGGGTAACTTTTAAGTAGTTGGTCAAGTAGTTCAATAAAGCCGTGGAACTATAGGAGGCAGTGATGGCATATTTAGTTCTAGGAGAGTAGGAAGTGGTATTAGAAGTATTAAGTAGGATGGGGACAGGAGCACTTCCTTTGTGAAGTTAGGTGTGAGTGCAGCAAGGGTTTAAATGAGGAGAGACTGCAGGTGATGCGGATAGGAGATGGTAGAGAATTCCAGAGGTGTGCAAAAGAAAAGGACGTTAGGTGATTCCCAGCCGGACATGTGGGTTTGTGCAATTTAATTAGTTTTTCAGAATTAGATCTTAGAAGTCATTCTGGTTCATGCATTTCAAAGATAGTGGCTAGGGAAGGACAAAGACAGGAGTTGTAAATGAGTTTGTGTGCTTGTATGAGTTGGGTATAAGCGAGGAGGTTAGGTAGATCAAGCCAGTTTAGTTGGTGAAGAGAATTACAATGGTGAGAAATGGCTCTGTGACCTGCCGCAAATTTTGATATCTTGTTATAGCAAGAGGAGAGTTTTGTTTTGAGGGAGGATTGTAGGTTGGTGAGGATAGATGCAGCATATAGGAGGGATGGGATGAGATAAGCAGTGGCTAGTATGAGCCTGGTGGAAGGAGAGATATAACGATTATGGCAGTAGAGCATACCAAGTTTTTTGTGGGATTTTTTGATATTTACTTGAAATGTTTGTCGAATTTTAGTTGATTATCTATGAATGCTCCTAACAGTTTAGTGTCAGAGACTATTTCTAGGGGAGTAGTGTTTTGCTGTTGATTATGAATGAGTGTTTATCTAGGGAGGAGGTTTTGGAGGCAGTGAATAACATAAGTTTAGTTTTGGTTGCATTAAGAGCCAGATAGTTGTCTAGCATCCACTGCTCAATAGAGGAGAAGGCACTTTGGGTAAGTATATTTAGAGTGGGGATAGAAGGGGAGGAGCAGATAATGGTAAATTCATCGGCATATTGGATTAGGCTGGAGTTTGGAATGGCTTGGTAAAGTCTTTAATGAATATATTGAATAGTAGGGGGCCTAAACTGGAACCTTGGGGGACACTTGTGGGAGTATTAAGGAAGGGTGAAGTGGCTTTATTCCATTTTAATGCTTGTTGTCTGGTTGTCATGTAGCTGTAGAACCACTTTTTACAGGAAGGGGATAGGTTTAGTTTGGAGAGTTTATTAAGAAGTAGGTTGTGGGAAATAGTGTCAAATGCCTCGGAGAGGTCGAGGAGAAGGGTGAACACATAATGGCTGGAATCACGGGCTTTGTTAATTGTTTCAAGGAAGGAGAGGAGGGCAGTGGAGGTGCTGTGACCGGGTCTAAATCCATGCTGTGTGGGGGTAAGAAGCTGGTTGTTGATGAGATAGGGTAAGAGTTGTTGGTGGATACATTTTTCAAGAAGCTTAGAAATAGGGGATAAGATAGCAAAAGGGCAGAAGTTTGGAATGTCATTATTATTGCCTCCTTTGTGTAGAGGAATAATAAAGGCTTTCTTTCAGAGCTAGGGGACGTGGCTTTCTGAGATAGACCGATTAATTAGTATGCTGATAGGGAGAGCAATGGCTTCTGTGGCTACTTTTCGGAAGTAGGAGTGAATTTCATCAGGGGCATTGGAACCAGGTTTTAATTTTAGTAGAAGCATTTTGTATGGTGGATATAGAGATGGGATTGATAGAGAAGAGTGGAGTTGGGGGCAAGGGATGCTAGGGGAGGAAGGGATGGGTGCAGGCTTAGGAGGTGTCATAGAGGTGTTGGTAAAGGATGATGTTAGCTTGCTTATGGAGTCTACGAAGTAAGAGTTAAATTGGGTGGCTAAGTCCATGTCAGTGGCATCTGGGTTAGGGCAAGGGCTTTATTTTTTTCCCGGGTTGACGAGAGATGAGATTCCTTTCCAAAACAGTTTGGGATTGGTGTTGTGGTTGGTTTGGAGAGTGGAGAAATAGGCCTTCTGGTCTGAAGAAATAAGTTTTTTTTACTTTATTTCGTAGTGTTTTATATTCATTAGGGTGATAGTGGTTTTATTTTTATGGTAACGTGTCCAGCCTTTGTCACGGAATCGCATAGTAGCTAAGGTGTTTTTGGTTAACCATTGTACAGGGTTATTTTTTGTACACTTTGTTTTTAGAGGGGCAAAGGAGTTAAGCAGGTTTGAGTTAAGGTAGGAGAGAGCATTATCTAGGGGAAGAGTCTTTAATGGGTTCCAGTTTGTGCTTTTTAGTGCATTTGAGAAGGTTTCAGAATTGAGTTTTTTTAGGCAGCGAGTGGAATATAGGTGTGAGTTAGTTGCATGTTCACATCCCCCATGATTATGATTTCATGAGTAATGTTGGTGGAGACCCAGGAGAGAATACCTTCAAGGGATGGGATATTGTGTCCATGGGGAATATAGAGGGAGAGAACAAATAGTTTATGCTTGTTTAGGTGGTGTAGGGCTGGTATCATTTCTGCCCTGGCAAATTTGGGAAAGGGTTTGGCATAGGGGGTGACTAAGAGGGATACTGAGTAAAGGAGTACTACACCACCCCCCTTTTTTGTGGTCTGTCATTCCTTAGCATGCGGGATTTGGGAGGAGTTAGTTCAGCATCTTTTATGTGGGGCTTAAGCCAGGTTTCTGAGATGGAGAGAATATCGGGCTGGTTATGTAGAAGCTAGGCATGAATGTTTTGAATTTTATTACATAGGCTCTTAGTATTTAGAGCTGAGAAGTGGAGGGGTTTACCTGTTGCTTGCAGGGGGTGGGGTTGGGGGGGGCTGGATTCAGTGTGGTAGAGGAGTCTGGGTATGGGTGGATCTCCCCGAAGAGAAGGATAGAGATAAGATGATGGATGAGGTATTTGGTTTGTTTGAGTTGTAGTATACAGGTAGAGAGTTTTGTGGACATTAGACTAGTGTAGTTGGCAACAGTGTTTTTAGAGTTAGGTAGGAGTCTGTAGGGGAAGAGCATGCTAGTGTTGAGGGGGTAGAGACTGGAAGATATAAGGGTAACAGTAAATGTGTACTTTGTAGAGGATGGGGTGGGTGGAAACTAGCTTAAGATAAGTGTAGGAGATGTGGGGATATGTGGAAATTGGGGGTAGGGTAGGGCAGTGGCATCAAGTGGCATCAGAATCAAATTAAACTGCTGCAATATCTTGTTTCCCTCACTTCTGCATCAGTGTGGTCTGTGATGTAGAGTTGAATCTGCTTGAAGGACACCCCCACCCCCACTCACACTCTCAGGCATTGTACTGCTTAAGTTGAAGCTAAATTAACGCATTAGCATATTTTACTCAAGCAGTGTAACATTTTCTGTAAAAAGCAAATATAGCACATAACACTAAAATTAAATACTGTGACTCACTTCAAGTATGTCGAGTACAAAGACCATTTTTATCTATAAACATTCTACCTCATTGATGTTTTTGGTAGAAAACCATCTTTGGAGGGAGTAAAACATTCCATTGAAGTACCTGTTTAGTTGAGCCCATGCTATTCTCAATGGCTATGCTTGGGATCATGCCACTGCCCTACCCTACCCCCAATTTACACATACCCCCACATCCTCTACACTTATCTTAAGCTAGTTTCCACCCACCACATTACCACTAATCACAAATTAGTCAACCATCCAAAGTTTTACCCTTACTTCTCACACAAACTAACCACTTCCTATATTTTTCATTCTTTCAGGAGGATTCCTTCTACATTGTAACTCAACAGCTCCTTTCATTTCACCCAACCCATAAACAGTCAAACCATATCCAGCCTTCAGTCAGTACCCTGTTTACATTTTCAGTAACTGAACACTCTCATAATAATTATCATACTATTCAAAATACTACAATTCCTTTCCCTCCTCTTTCTTGCACACATAACCAACTACCATGTACCTCTCAACACCAGTCTTATGGTCAATGCTCAGTCCACAGCTATCATTGGCAATTACTCTCATATTTCATTCAGCTTAGCCCACAACCTTTACAACCTGTCCCAGACATATATAAAAGTAATTAATCCAACCCACAAATTAGTCAGAAAGAACAAATTTAAACCAAGTGGTATTGTATATTCCAGGTACCCCTACACAGTCTGCAAATATACTACGACATTCACCTCAGTCCAGGTCCAACCACAACAGCTTCTCCCATAATGGTCCACACAACCATTAGTAATGTAACACCATACTCTGGCAACTCAGATAAAACAAGTCTAAAATGTATAAATAATAACCTTAGAAGTATCTGTAACAAAGTAACTGAACTGCTTGTTTTCATATCTCATTACAACCCTGACATCCTTGGTATCACAGAAATTTTGCTAAAACCCAAAGTCAAAGATATTGAAATCCTCCCTCCAGGATATAATATTTTTTAAGTAGATGGTAAATCCAAAACAACAGATGGGGTATCTATTATATACTCAAAATACCTGAACATATCACTTTATCAGAAAAATGCATCCCTCATTCAATAATGCAGAGATTCCTATCACCTTACTCAAGCTAAACTCTTATAAGACCATATGTACCATAGCCTTATATATTCTCTATGGCAATAACATCAGCACAGCAAAGGACATACTTCCTGGGCCTTTAACAATATACCCCAAGAAACTGTCATCCTTGGGGACCTTAACATAGACTGGGCCCAAACTGTATTTGATACCCGCACTAACAGTATTAACCTGTATGGGTTCATAGGTTCATAGGTAGGTACTAGGTTGTTGACCCAAGGGCCTACATAAGCCTTGCCAACAAGGTTCCCTGGCTTACGCCACCCAAGAAAGTTATTTTCCTGTGCCACTGTCAAACAGAGACACTGAAGTGATCCCTGGGGTGTATTCCCTATTTCTCATCCACTCATCAAGATTTTTCTTGAAGAGTGATAATGAAGAACTTTGCTTGACATAGATGGGTAGCCTGATCCAGAGTATGGGAAGTCTCTGGGACAGAAATCTATCCCTCCAGCATGTCCTGTTTATTGTGTTGACAAGGTTTAGATCCCTAGAGCATGTAGCTCGGAGGGATTGGGATTTCTTTAGGTGTAGCATGTCCAACAGCTCTGGGTTTGACATAGCTTTATATGTTAGGCAGAGATCACTTCAGAGTAAGTGATATGCTATGGAGTAAAGCTGGAGTTTTTTGAGACAGTCAGTGTAGGGCATTTGTTTGAGGCCAGTAATCCTCTTTGTGAGGTACATCTGTGGCCTTTCCAGCTGCTGCAGATGTCTTGTGAGGTACATTCCAAATGGGGTGTTGTACTCTATAATGGGTCTAATGAGTGTCGAGTAGAGGAGAACAATGACCTCTTTTTTCCTGGATGAGAACCCTTTTATGATGAGATGCGCCACGTAGAAGGACTTCCTGACTACTGTGGTGATGTGGCTATCAAAGGAGAGACTACTGTCCACCTGGGTCCCAAGGTCTCTTATCACACATTCGGTTTTAAGTAGATTGCTGCCTATGTGGTAGTTCAAGGGTACAGAGTTTTTACCAAAGAGGATGACACTGCACTTTTTGGCATTGAGCTTGAGGCCATGGCTCTGACACCAGACATCTGTCTCAGCAAGGCCTTTCTGTAGGATGTCCACATCATTTGGGGACTTGACTATGATTCCTAATTTGCAGTCATCTGCGAACTTTATTAGCCAGAGGCCTTCTGTGTTAGCTGTACTTCAGAGAAGTAGATACCAAACAGGAGAGGTCCCAGGACTTAACCCTGTGGTACTCCACTTGTCACTGGTTGAGGTCAGATTTGGAATCTGAAACTTTTACAGTGTGGGTTCTGTCAAAGAGCCAGTTGGCAGCCCATCTTGTGACATAGGGATTTATATCTAGCTTAGTGAGTTTAGTTATAATTCCTGAATGGCTCATGGTGTTGAAAGCCTTGACGAGGTCAAGATAGGCTGTGTGAACCACCTTACCCTCATCTACAGCTTTGGTGACTGCCTCAAAGAAGTTGATTGGGTTCAGGAGGCATGATCTGCCTTTCACAAACCTGAACTGGGTGAGATCCAGAGTTTGGAGGTTACCCATGTCTTTGTTTATGAGTTCCATGATGATGCATTCCATGGCCTTGCAGACCAGGCTCGTCAGGCTAATAAGGCGATAGTTCCCAGGATCAGTGGTGGCTCCTCCTTTGTGGAGTGGGAAAACTGTTGCTGTGCGCCATTCATTGGGCACAAAGCCTGATGTGAGGCTATTATTGAACATGGTGCTTAGGTGGGGAGCCAGTTCGTTCTGAAGTTCGTGAAGTGTATGGTTTCTCTCAGCTTGTCAATACAGCAAGAAGATGTAACAAGTCCTCGTTTAAAGCCTCTACTCTAAACAAATTCTCTCAACTTAACCCAATAATATCAATAGCTATGGCACACTATCTGACAGTCTAAGTGACCAGCTGCCCTGTTTTGTGAACTTGTGCTTATATACAATCCATTAAAACATCATGCATACAAGGATGTGCGAACCTATCCCACTTTCATCACCACTCTCAAATACAACTGAAATATGTTAAAAAAAAATCTTCTTTTAGACAAAGCTACCTTGAAGAATAATAAATAAAAAAAAAACATTACCAATATACTGAATGAACATGCTACTATCAGGAGAAGAAGAGTTAAATGTAATCCAGTAACACGGCTATGTCAAAGCAGTAGGCAGCTAATAGTGCTGAGAGACAAGGCCTGGAAAGCATGGCACACCAACTAATCCCAGGAAAAATTTCTACACTATAGACAGATAAGAAATAAAACCAAATGCAGTATAAGGCCTGACAAAAAACTCCAATACTTTAATTTACAGCAGGTATGCCAAAATAATCCTTAAAAAATCTGGTCATCTGTCCAGAATCTACTAAATCTAGGACAAAGTCAACCACCCACTCCCTCCACAGATGCCTCTTAATCAGCAGTCACTAATAACTTTAACATATACTACTTTCAAGCTGTCATCTCACTTTTCAAAGACAATCCCACCATGAAACCAATACCCCACAAACAAAACCCCATGCAAGCTCATTTCTTACTCAAAGTTGCCCCTGCCTCCATCATAAGAAAATATTTCATAAAAAGAAAAGTAAAATCTACAAGCTATGTTGCAGACAACCTTCCTCCTGAATTTCTAAAAATTGCAGCTGATGCTCTGTCATATCAAGTATCTATACTAATAAATAGATTTATTCTAGAATCTCATGAAACAGCCATTTGGAAGAAGGCATATATACTTCCTGTCCTGTCCTGTCACCATTATCTAAAATATTATAAAACTGTATACATTCCTAAGTACTTCAATACCTTACCTTAAACAATCTTCTATCCTCCATACAACATGGTTTTCATGCCAACCATAGCACCACTACTGCTCTACTTCACTTGGCTGATACCATTAATAAAAACAGAAATACCAGAAATCTAGCACTGTCCTAACTCTTATACCTGCCCAAAGCATTCAACACCATCTCTCACCATAAATCAATATTAAAACTCTCCTCCTTGGGTCTCCCCCCTCCTCCCACTCTTGGATTAAAAGCTATCTAGCATAAATATTTGAAGCAATGAAACTGCAGCAAGAATCCTCTTCATGTTTACCCTTTACTGTAGGAGTGCCATAAGGTTCCGTACTTGAACCTCTTCTGTTTAACATATTTATAAATGATCTACACACTGCTTCCAAGCATGCCACTCTTATACAGTAAGTAGATGACTCCACACTCATCTGCACATCCTCTAATCTATGAGAACTTCACAAAATTAATCAAGAATACTTTTCATCCATAGAATCCTGGCTACACAACTCACAACTCCTACCTAACCCCCCAAAAAATGAAATTACTATTTTTAACCCCAAAAACATTCTCTCAAAGCAGATTTTGTTTGTACTGCATGTACTGGAGCTTTTCTCCCCAGGCCTTTGTACAAAAGGAGTTTTTTTTTTGTCCAGCTGGGCTTCCCCATCACCAACTATAAAATAAACAAATGCAATATATATAAAGTCCATGAACACAACCCAGTGTGACTACCAGAAAAGGTGCATGGAACAATCTGAAGCCAACTGTAGAACATAAATATAGCACTAAAAAATGTTGTAATGTCAAAGGGATAGCAGTAAGCCAAAAAAAAAAATCCCAACAAGAGCCAAAAAACACAAAAATTTCTTAGTGTCTAAATGGTCAAATAATCCAACAGTACAGCGGTCTGGCTGAAGTAAAACATTTAAACCAGTTTCGCCCACTGGCGTCATCAGTGCAAACCAGGTTTCCACAGTGCTTATATAGGATCTCATTTAAAGATACAGAGTCCAATGTACATATATAAAATTATCATTCAATTACTATAACCCATAATAATATTCAAAGATCCCTCCAAAGGCAGATGTCAGTAATAAAGAAAGAATATATAAACAACTATATTAACAAGAATATATAAACACTAGAAATATGTGCATAAAAAAGTTATTAAAATACTGCATATATAAGCTATTTAATTTACCAATATTCATTTAAACCAGGTTGAAACATAGCTCATAGGTTCACTATCCATAGTTTTTCTTCGTTATCCAATATTCAGTGTTTAGACATAACAGGAAAACTGTTCCCAACCACCATGTCAGTACCCACAAAAATAAAATAGGCAGAAGCATGCTCACACTTATGCTTATAAAGGACACTTCTGGGGTGTTTACAATTAATGTCATTAAGATGTGTGGCAGTATATTATTTTAAGGGCCTAGAAGTTTTCCCCACATAAAAACTCCACACTGGTAGATAGCCATATAAGCAACCCAGTCCATACTACATGTAATTAAATATCTGATCTGATATACTTTATAAGTATTTGTAGATGTAAATAACTTTGTCTTAGAAATCACTTTACAATATACACAATGTCCACAGAAAATGCTGCCCACTGAGGTCAAATGCCTAGTAATGGCCCATTTTTGGCCTTTCTTAAACCAAGAAAAATGTTCTCCTAAATTCTTGCTCCTACAATAGCTGAATTGGAAATATTCCACAAGACAGTGATTAAAAAATGGATCTGTCTTTAATAAATGTCAAAATATATTAATGACCTCATGGATCTTAAAATAATTTGTATCAAATGTAGTAATCAAAGTAGGTGACAACTGGTTATCAGCATCCATGCCACTTGTGGGTGTAGAATGCAATAACCCATGTCTATTACTATGAGAAGCTTCCTCTTTGGCTTTTTTATAAGACTCTGATTGTAACTCCCACTCACAAATCTGGCTTCCATTTTATTAGCTTCCAGTTCAAACTCTCTTCTAGGACTGCAAATTTTCCTCAGTCTCAGAAACTGTGCCTTGGCAATGTTCTGGATGATGTGGCTAGGGTGGCAACTGCTCACCTCCAATAATGAGTTTTTGATAAAGGGTTTTCTGTAGAGACTAGTGGCAACTGTACTATCTATTAATTTGGTGACATTTACGTCCATGAAATAAATATTAAATAGGTCAATCCTATCTGAAAAATTCAAACCATATGAATTGTCATTAAGATATTTAAAAAATACATGCCACATGCCTAAAGTTCTGGACCAAATGCTTCAACAGTCATCAAGAAATCTGTGCCACATAGTTAAATCACACTTAAAAGGATTGTTTACACTGTAGATCAAAAAGAACTCTACATAGCCCATAAATAGATCAGCACATATGGTGGAAAAAAGTTGCCCCCATTGCAGTGCCCTTTATTTGAAGCAATCATCTTTATACCAGAAAACCTACCTGTGTTCTGGTCTTGGCATATATTAAAATGTTTGGATTTGTTTTTTTATAGATCAGGTCGTAGTCCATCTGTTGGAATTGGATCCATGCATTTTAAATTCCTCAGTCTGATTTTATGTTTCCTTTATTTGACTTGGCTTGCCTTACAGCTCTTTCAAGCTATTGCACTACTGTTTTTTTTTTAAATAGCGATGTATCATAAGTTAAGTACACAGCACTTTTCATGCATTATGTTACTTGGCTAGCAATTCTTTTTACAACCCTTAGTAGTAAATCTGTACCTTTGTATAACAAATATATGTTCACAAGATGGAGATTTATTCCATTAGCCTTATTTTGGATTTCATCCTATAGGGAGAACAACATAGCAACTGTTATTCTTGAGACCATTACTTTTTTCAACGGTATTATGGGTACTTCTTTGCGTAACCTCTTTATTTAGACCTTGCAAATCTATAGAAATGCAAAACATATTTTTATTTGCAATTATGGCTATATTATTTGCTGTCCTGCTTGTGAGTAGTTGTTTGTTAATGACACCTAATCTTTTTCAGCTCCATTTCAGCTTTAAGTGTAAGAGATGCAGCTACTTTTCTGGGGACTAGTATAACTGCCAGTGTGACAGGTTTTATTTGACTGTGGAAATCTTCTCCTAGTAATCTTCCTGTGTTTGTGAATAAATCAGCATAGTCTTGTCTGCATCATTGTTTGGATCAGCACAACATCTGAGACATCTCTGTCGCTGTGTGATTGATTGTCTACATATGAAGTCTTTTCTTTTACATAGTGAATTTGTATTACTATTTCTAGCTTTTTCCAAACCATATAGATCAGCAAAAAAATGACATATTTCTAGAAGTGCTACTATTTGAAAAATCATTTGTACTTCTAATATTTGAACACAAATGTCACTTTCTGACCTAGAAATACCACATGGTGACAATAACAGGTTAAATATGTGCACAAAGCTCTCTTCAAAGCCATCTAGCCCTAGCTGTCTCAAAATATATTGAGTCAAAATATTGGGCTCTGTACCTTTATATGGTCTTATAATAATTGCTATTTTTCCATGTTTTACTATTTTTTCTTCTTCTTCAACAAAATCAAAAGAGTTAAATACCTTTATGGCCTCTTCCCCAGTACAAATGCAGGAATGCACCACACCATATTGATCTTTTTATTTTTTAGTTAAAAAAGATAGAAGAGATAGGAGTGTGGAGGAGTTAAATATTTCTGCCACTCTTTCACAAGGATTCCAGCTGAGGCCTCCAAGAGAAGGGCTATGAAGGGTTTCAGTATAAGGCTGAAACCTGGAATAGTTTAGCTCAGGCTGCCACCAATGGGAGGACTGGTTTCATCACCATTGCAGCAATCTGAGGCACTGCAATCCTGACCTTCTAGGCTGATAGGAGGGTGAAGTTAAACAGCAGTCACCTCCTTTGTACTATAAGGAGGTTTTATGCTAGCTGCACATATTACCTGAATCTGGATGCCATCCTCAAATGTTATATATTGCTCTTTTTATCTCTGTAAGATCTGAAGATATTAAAGTGAATAGGCAACTGCACAAGAGGAGATTGAACTCCTAAGAGAACACCAGAAAATGTTACTTACATCAGAATGAACAGATTTTAATATTAACAGTAGCAGAGAGTAGCATCTTTTGTAAATCACTGCCACCTCTGTAATAACTACCATAGGCCAAAGATAGCAGTATAACTGTTGAATGTTACTAGTGGATGTTTGTGCTTGCATCCTGCACAAGTGAGTCTGGATATTAAGGCTATGTTCCCACATTACAAGGATGCCTGTGGGTTCAGGCCCTCTCATTTGTTTTACCATAATGTTTCAGCTGAGGTGACTGTCTTGTTATCACCTACACAAAGATGACCCCTCTACAGATCTATGTAATTATAGACCCATCAGCCTCACCAGCCTTATATCATAGCAGAAACATATTTATGAAGACATAGGCAATGTAATTGATCTAGATCCCAGTCAGTTTGCTTTTGTGAAGGCCATGTCCTGTCTTCTGAGCATAGTAAACTAGAATGATACAGGAGCTATGGACAGTGGTCATTCTGTGCAGACTGCTGATCTCTGTCTGAACAAGGAGTTTGACTCTATTTCCCATGCTGATAGTATTAAAAAATTAGACAAGCTTAATGAAAACCTAGATATTATGCTATGGATTGCAAACTGGCTGCAAAATAGATCCCACATTGTGAAAGCTGCCTATCCCCTCTCTGAATGTAAAATTGTAATTGTAATTAGTGGGATGCTGCAAGGAATAATTCTGGATCCTCTCCTGTTTTGGCACATATTTTACAGGCATCCAAGCAGATATCTTGAAAAGTAACTGATCAAGTTTGCTGATGACTGCAAACTGGGCATTGTTATCCACTCAACCATTGATACAAAACAGCTCCAGCAAATGTTGGAATATTCACACATATGGTGTATCAAAAACAGACTCAAACTAAATGAAAAAAAAATGCAGCATAGTACTGTTTGAGAGAAAAGTTGCTCTCTTCTCCCATCTTGTAGTATAAATGAGTCTCTTTTTCAGACAGGTAAATGATAAGACACCTAGGTACTTATATGGATAACTATCTCTCTCTCACTCTCTCTCTCTCTCTCTCACACTCATTCGGTCATCATCTTTTCTCCATAGTCAGAAATTTGTCTATCTAGCCAAGTTAATTTTCAAGATCCAAATAAGTCAGTCTACCACAGACATATTATTGAATATAATGTCCCTTTAGTATTTACACATCCAAGCATATTACTCAACTGGAAAGGTCTCAAAGATTTCTAAACAGGAAAATTAAAGGACATAAATCCTTCAAACAACCCAAAAGATTAGCATGACTCTTTTTATACATAGTAAGCCTACAGTTTGCTGAGAGGTGACAAGTATCTTGCTTTTCAAGTCATGAAAGTCTCAGTCCTATTTGACCTCCTATTTCTTCATAAAACCAGAGGCTCAACAAACTCACTCACAAAGGACCTAAATTGATACCAAGAAATAAACAAGACTTGCTGGATATATAGGTTCCCATCTCATTGTATTCCTAACCTATGGAATAAGTGGCTACTACCTATCAAACAAAGTGCTACTTTGGCTACATTTAAAATTAGTCTTTATGACTGGATAGGTAGATACAAATTTATATCAGGGTTATAGTGGTCAGCACTGCTTGATTTGGGAGGTAAGTAACATTAAGTGCTTGAAAAAGGATAACAAAAACTTTTAAGTTTATCTGCTTAAAGGTGTATATGGCAAGGCAGCCTACAGTCCCCATGATCGCTTGCCTAATATGTTCCTATGTTTCTATTATGCTAGCTACCATATTAGACATAGGAATTATGTATAGTCAACATGTTTTGGTGATGGACATCTGTGTCATTCATGTTCTTTTGTTTCCTTTGTTTATAACCTCTGATTGCCAGGTGTATTTGAGCAATATATATTTTTTTCGTATGTGTATACTTTTTTTAAGATCTCATTATTGTCTTGGACTGCAGATCCCAATACTTTGTCAATGTAGTTCATCACATTAATTGTTTGCCTTTTGAAATGCAGGAAATGATGATGGGTTCAGGGCCCTTTCTCAGATGTGTTTGCCAGTGGTGTTAACTTATGAAGTGTGTTTGCTGTTAGTTCATGTACATTAGCTGTAACTTAATAGTAAGACAAGTATGTATGAGCTGCATGTATTCATTGCATTTGAAATTTTTATCTTCCCACCCTTTTCATCATTATCCTTTCTATTACATACATTTATTTGGTTTATTACTTTGGTTCTCTCCCTTTAGTTTACTATTATATGCAGCAGCATCGCAATCTGGACCTACCCCTATGCCAAAGCCCTTGGACTCATACAGGTAGAAATGGCAGAACTATCACCACTACTATCAGAAGCACCCAACAGATCTGGATCCCAGTCAGCCATAGTCATCTTAACATCTCATACCCTCACTGTACCACCCACTTCAGGTAGCCTTGCATCAGATGCTAGGACTGCAGCAGTGTCAGTGGTGGTGCACCTTTGCTACCCTTTGTTAGCTGGCAGACATTGTGTGGGATAATATCACTATGAGGATGGACATCTGAATTGTCTCGATGAAGAACATTATTTTGTGAATGATTAAGTTGTGTGCCTGTCCAGAACTGTGTTCACTATTTGAGGCATGGTCCAGTGGTAATTGTGAATAATCTTCTATTGTGTCACAGCTGGCATACATTGCAGCTACAGACCCAGTTCTATCCCCCATCCTGGTGATCCCCTCCATTTTGTGTCCATGCCTACCCATAGCTTGTTCAGTCTGCTCCTTGATATTACCTTCTCTATGTTTGTCTGATGTCTCCTTCACAATTTTATTTGTTCGACTTCTACTACACACTTGGTCAGCTGTGTCAATCTCCCTTTGCTACCTACCTAAACTTACCTTCTTAGTCTTCCTCTTAAATTCCTTCCTTTCCCAAATTGCTTTCTATTTATGCATAAAAAATTAGCAGCATTCCCCCCACAAAAAATTACCTGACTTTCCCCACCTCTATTCTACCTATTCCTTAGTCACTCGCCTTCTATTCTGACATTGGTTGCTTCCAGTTTTTTCATCTCTTTCCCATACTCCTGTTACCACCCTTTAATCTGGTCAAAAATAGATACATGCATCTCACACATGTTTATCTAGAACTTCCAAATCACATATCTTTTGTGATTGTATTGTGAATTGTGGGTCACAAACAGCACCACTGATGTCCATAGACAACAGAGGAGAACTGGCACTGCTTGTTGTATAGCAAAACGCTGAGTATCCTGTTTCATAAATCCAACTGCAAAGTACAACTGTCATGCACTATATATATTAGCATTGGCTAGCAGTTGACACATACAACATAGGGTACAGCTGTCAGTATTTGAGGAAATCCCCTTGAAACGTATTACTCGAATAAATTAGACTCCAAAGTTTCTGTCCTGAGGAGTTGTTGAATCTCTTATTTTTTAATTCTGCTAGTGAGTAACATCTGAAAGCCATATGTTTGCTTGAAGCCTTTTGCATTGATGCTACTGTAGCTCAGTTTGTAAATAAGTTGCATTGCACACTAAGAATGAGGATGGCTTTGGGTTCACATCCTTTCAGGGTTCTATGTTGTCTTTCATTCTGCAAGTTTGTAACTTCTTTTTTTTTTTTCAAAACAGGTTTATTGTTTTAACATATAAGAGAAATATCATAACAATTTTATACAAGTAATTAAAAATAGGTATTATTATAATATTTAAAAATAGGTATTATTATAATATCAATTCTAACTGCTCTGGGTTTCCCTGAGTTCTTTTGCCTCACTGCTACTGTAGCTCAGCCTATAAAGGAAGTACTTTACATTCACAAGAAGAAGGTTGCTGGTTCAGATCTCCTCACAGTTGTATGCTTTTTAATTATCTCTTTTATTCTGCAAGTGTGAATCTTACAAATGTCATGTGCTTCCCTGAAACCTTTTGTCTCTGTACTGCTGTAATTCAGCATCTAAATTTGATGCTTTCCACAATACAGTTGAGGAGGGTGGCACGTTCATGTCCCTGAAGGGTTGCATATAATTGCATACTTGTTATAGCAGCCTGCTTTTCCCTGACATTTGCATTATAGTACAGGTAAAATTAGACTCTGTTAATGTTGTGCCTGCATTCAGCCAACATATTGGTGATTTTCTCTTCTTCACCCGTTATGTGTTGTTTTACATTTTAGCTTCAGTTACCTGACATTTATATCTGTGTGTGTAATGCCTTCATGTTGTGTTCCACATCCATGACTGTCTTAGCATCTCCCTATTACCTACATTGTCCTCCAAGCTACATCTTATTTCACATTTCTACTTTACACAAGTTATGTTTTCTGCATACATATATTACCAGGAGAAATAGATCAGCACACAACCCTCATGACCTTGTAGAGGCTGCCACATACCTTCTTTCTCTTATCTTATATTGCAAGATTGTGGTGTGCACCTTCAGGGCTTGTGCGAAATGAAATAACATAGTTGCAATTTGTAATTCTTGTGGCTACATCATTCTTATTTATGTTCTTCCCACAATTCTTGTTGCAGTCTCAGCTAGGAGCTGTAATGAGCTGCTGGTCTTCCACACTTGCCTGACCACATTCATTGTTATTGAACATAGGAGCTCATCACACAACCACAGTAAACAGAGAAGGGGTGGTTGCAATGTTTCTGAATCACAGGGGAAGCATCTTAAATGTGTGTGTGTGTGTGTGTGTGTGTGTGTGTGTGTGTGTGTGTGTGTGTGTGTGTGTGTGTGTGTGTGTGTGTGTGTGTGTGAGTGTGTGTCTGTGAGTGTATATATATATATATATATATATATATATATATATATGTGTGTGTGTGTGTGTGTGTGTGTGTGTGTGTGTGTATGTGTTTAGCAGATACATTTCTTCAGTTTTGACAGCTGTTTCCCCTTTTCAGATATGCTGTAATGTTTAACGACTTATTAAGTACAATATATGCATAGCAGATGTGCTCTGACCCCCATGATGGCTAAATGTCAACTGAAATCTAAAATAACTGTCTACTATATGACATGCTAATCGATTTTGCAAAAATGACACTCTCCACTTACACAAGCACTAGCGGATGTCCTGCATCCCATTAATAGCCCCATATAGCTGTCTCAGAAAGAATCCAGTTTCCAGTCTACCTCCCCTTTATGTTTAAATAGTAGACATTTGACCATAATATATTCAGTGCTTGCTTAGAAGTTAATTAATAACCATGATAATGAGTGTGGCCCTCGTGGGATACTCACCAGGGATATGTGCAGACCCTGAATTTGCCCACAGATTCTCCAAAAGACAGAGGTAGACAGTAATGCCCAAACTAACATACCCTCCCCCACATAACTTCCAGAAACTTCCTAACATATTCTGTCTTAATAAACACCCGTCTTAATAAACACCATGGCAATTGTAACAGTGATTGGGTGGTGTACCTTGCAACATGTACATGTGGCTCATTTTATGTTGGACAAACATCATGACCACTTTGTTTACGTTTGTCTGAGCATCGTAGTGACATATGAACCAAGAGAGAGAGACAAATGCTCTATACAGACATTTCCTACACCACAACTCAGCCATATTCCAGTTTATTGTTATTGACAGGATTCTTGGTGACAGATGCAACAAGCAAGGATGGCATTCAATCCTTACTAAAAAAGAGAAGTATTGGATCATTAAACTGGGTGCTTTGTTTTCACCCGGTTTGAATGACCATTTATAATATTATGTGTTTTATTTTTATTTCTATTCTTTATTTTTTATTTTTTATTTGTTACATTAAATATTAATAATGTGGCTTTATTGCATAACTTTTCATTCTCTTTTCATTTTCCACACAGGAAACAATTTGAATGTTGGGAAGAACACTTTCAGAAGAATCCTATTGGATGGTTCATGTTATATATAAATGTGTGAAACTTCACAGTTGTAACTACTTTCATTCCCACTGAGGAAAGCTTGCTGGCTAAAACTGGTCTGGGATGTATAGTTTACTTCAGTAAAATACTTATGTATTTAATTTATTAGTCTTTTAAAGGCCCTGATGGTCTTTAACCTAGTATATCCTTTGAACTAGGTATGCAGTGTAGATAACAGAAGAAGGGACTAGTCTGATAACCCAGTTGCACCAGAGCACTGTATGGTTAAATAAATTTGCTTAGAAGTGCTCAGTAGGCAAATGTTGGCACCCTGTGTATTACTGGAAGCAGCTCATTAACTGCGCATAGCCTCATTCCTCTGCACTAAGTGACAGACTTATTGATTGAAAACATGTTGATACTATTGTTCAATACTTCAACACTTTTTCTTAAGATGTCAGGGGTCTAGAAATAGCAGATATAAAATATTTGCTTTAAGGAAGGGCCCAAGACAGCGCATATTAAATACAGAAATATGAATCTAATTATAGTTGTGCAAAATGTTATGACATATTTTCAGTACTGGATTTCTAGTATAGCTAAAGTGTGCTCTTTTAGTGAATGAATGTCTGCCTGGATTCAGATTGTATGAACAATATTAAGTGTATTCATTGTAGCACAAAAGGTTTGGTGCATAAATTCAATTGATATGCAATATCTAGTCTTGTCTCTGTTCCACATGAAAGGCTAATGTTTCTTGGGCAGTGCAAAGTATGACTACTTTTATCCTCTGAGTGACTCATTTACTTGTTAAAATTTATGCAGCTATCAGATAATCAGACCTAAAACTATGATGCAGTTATTCATTATGCATACAAAATGGGTACTTCATGACCCTTAAACACTGTATTGGTTTGTGCAAATTGGTATGCAAAGGGCACACTCATGTCAGTATGATTGTTACATTCCATAATAGGATAACACAGAAACAGTAACGTGCACTTAAATAAAAACAGCATTTGCTGAAAAGTATGATTACATTCTAAAATCTGAATAAAATTTGCTGTGGAGCATGTAATCTTAGCACCATTAAGAAGTGGTCAGAAAACTGCATAAAATTGCTTAATATGCAGTTAATGTTTCTCTTTTGTGGTAGAAGCAATGTATTAATTTCTCAGCTGTATCTAATTTTCAGCTATAAGCCTGCAGTTGTAACAGTTGTGTAGTAAAATATTATCTTGAATGGGTTCATTACCTGCTCACCTTTAAATGAATGGCAGACTTAATTGCAGAATCTTTACAGTGGACTAAATGGTGTGTTAACTAATGGAGCATGGAAAATGTCCACATTTTGGTGAAATGCTAAATGTGCTAACAGTTGTGCAGCCCTTATGTGCAAATGAGTTACTTTCACTGTTCATTTTTTCATTACAAATTTAAAGTTCTTCATATATCTTTGACAATTTCTGCTGCAATTTCTGCTGCTTTTTATTTTATTTTTTTTCATGTTCCAAGTCACATAGTCATTTGCAGCCATTAGAAAGAAAATTAGTAGCTATAGCTACGGTGTCTATGGCCTACAGATGGGAGCTGTACAGCATATTCACTTCCATTAAATTATTCAAAAATGCTGACTCTGTTTATAGAGCACTTATGTCAAGTACTGCATCATTGCATATTTTAACAATAATCACTTAATCTTATTATTCTATTTTAAGAAATACAAAAGCAGTTGATTGTTGAGAATTACCTTGTCATGGGTTTATAATTCATGCATTGGCTCGGACTAATAAATGAACCTACAGTTTAGAACTTGCATGCTGCAGTTTCTGCTTTTGTTTTTCTTCCCATTTCTTTCTCTCATTACACTTCAGAGATTATGATCTTTATTGCTGCACTGTTCTTTTGGACCTTAGTTATTGTGGACACACCATTGTTTGCAAAATAAGAAAAATGACCCTTGCCAGCCTCTTTCTACTGTCTTGATCATCCACTTTCATAGCTGCACCAACTAATCTGATTCCATGTACAATTTTGTATATGGTACATAAACTTTAGCTTATCAAATGTACTGTAAGTGCTATTGTAACACACACACATACCCGTTTTTAATTTACAACTCCATATTTTAAATCTTTTTAAAGAACTCGCCACTTGTTTATAGAGAGCATGGCTTCTATTTTAACTTGATTTGAGAATTGCTTTTAACAGCAGTGCTCAGAAAACAGACAATACACTTGGTTTGATGCAAGAAGTGAGAATCAGACACATTGAAAGTCGGCCATCAGGAAAATTTACCATTCATTTTTTATTGGCGTCAGGCTTCATTCTGCTGCAGGATATATTCATTTCATCTTGAAGGAAGGTCTTAAAGACAGGAAAAAAAAAGCTGCCAAGAGTAAAATATGCAGTTTTTGCACCAAGTTGCATTTAGCAGAGTCTGTAAACAAAAGCAGGATTTTTTAAATAAGGACCCTAAGAAGGGTCAATGGACTTTGTGAACAACCAACAATATTAATGTAGTCTTGAAACCCTGTACTGAACATTTTAAAATTCAGTCACTGATTTTTACATGCCATTCGTCAGTCACATGCCTGCTGCTATAGACATAAGCTGAGAACATATACAATGTTAATTGCTGCTGGAAGTGTTCTCCCAAATGTTTGCCAGGATGTGAAATTGAGCACATGAAAGGTAAGTCTTACCAAACTGAATGTTGCCATATTAACCTACTGTTTTCAGCACAACATTCAGTCAGCATTTTATTTTTTTAAGTGTGCGTCCGCGCGCAAGCTTGCGCGTGTGTGTGTGTGTGTGTGTGTGTGTGTGTGTGTCAGCTACTTGAGCAGAGACACAAAGCATTGGTTGGACAGAGGGGGTGCTGGGAGGTCTTGGCTTGGTCACTCAGCTGAGATTTCAACTCTATAGCTGTGACAGTGAGAAGTCTTATTGGGGATCTGAAGGAAGATGGGGTTTTAGTCTATCTGTGTAAGGTAAAAGGTTGAGGCCAAGGATTCTCCTGGTGAGGACCCCCTGTGGTTTCTCTAGCTGCTGCATGTGCTCTGTGAGATACATGCCGAAGGGGGCATTGTAATCAATAAATGGCCTTAGAAGAATATAGGGATGTTATGACCTCTTTGTCCATGGATGAGATACTATTACTTAAGAGGTGCACCATGTTGAAAGTGTTTTGTACAATGGAAAGCAACATTGTGGTCAAAAGTCAGGTTGCTATCAACCTGGGTGCCCAAATCTCTTATGATTGATTGTGTGCTTACAACGTTTTTATTAATGTGATAATATGTGGGGACATCACTTTCCCAAAAGAGGACGATGATGCATTTTATGGCATTCAGCTTGAGGCCATGTTTCTGTCACCAGTCATTTGTTTGGGTGAAACCCTCTTGGAGGACGTACACATCACTTGGGGAATTTATGACCATGTCCAGCTTGCACTCATCTGCAGACTTGGTCAGCCATAGCCCACTGGCTTTGTCCTGAACCTCAGATAAGTATATCCCAAATAACAGAGGCCCCAAGACCAATGCCTGGGATACTCCGCTCATTATGGGTCTACTGCTTGAGGTGGCTTTCCCTGTTTTGATTAGGTGGGCTCTATCAGTGAGCCAGTTTGCTACCCATCTAGTAACATATGGATTGATGCCTAGTTGAGAGAGTTTATCTATTATGTTCGAGAGGGGAATAGTGTCAAAGGCTTTGGCAAAGTCAAGGTAGGTGGTGTGCCCTGTCTTTCCCTCATCCATGGCTTTGTTGACTGTCTCAAAGAAGTCACCCAGATTTAACAGACATGACCTCTCCTTGACAAAGCCAAACTGTGTTGGGTCAAGTGTTTGAGGGTTGTCAATGTCCCTGTTAATGAGACCCATGATAATCCATTCCATGGCCTTGCAGATCAGGCTAGTTAGGCTGATGGGTTTATAATTTCCCAGATCGGTGGATGCTACACCTTTGTGTAAAGGGATGACAGTGCCTGTCCTCCGCTTGGCTGAGACAAACCTGCTACTCGGGCTTTTGTTGAATAGGGAGCCTAATGGTGCTGCAGGTTCATGCCTGAGTTTATGTTCGATGCAGCCTGGGATGTTATCGGGTCCCATGGAGGCTTTATTTCTTGCCTTTGAAGGGGCAGTGCTGACCTGTTCCCTAGAGATTAGGGGAGGAGCCAGGCACTGGTGATGTCCTGATTTACTGATGGGGGTGCAGAGGGTTGAAGTTTTCAGTGACTCTGTCAGCCGGTAGGTTGTCTATATTTACAGCATTTGTGCATGTGTTGTCCTTGACCACCAGTTCTGAACAGATCTGGATACTTCCTTAGAGATTGAGGACATATGTGAAGAAGGCCTTATGATTGTCTCTAGCAGATGTGGCCAATTTGGACTCAAAGTTGGTTTTGGATGATTTCACTGGTACTCTTATTTGTTTGTTCCCGCTAAGGAGAGATTGCTTCCAGTTGGACACCTGCTCCTTCTTGGTCCTGGACAGCAACTTTTTCCTTTTGTTATATAGTTTATTTGTTGTAGATGTCCACCAGACAGGTTTACTCTTCCTTGCGGAGGATGATTTTGTCCTGCCAGATATTCCTGATTCCATGCATCTATACAAATGCTTGTACAGTACTTTGGTGTAGATTTGGACATTGGTACCAGTTACTACAGGGAGGGGTGTGAAGCTGTTTATACCATCCCTCAAGAGGTTGTAATCAGCTTTAGAGAAGTTTTTTTGTTTGACCCTAGCTAGAAGGAGGACAGGGGACACGGTGACTTCAAAAGTGACTGCTTTATGGTTGGATCTTACCAGGGAGAATGATACTGTAAGGTTGCTGTAGTGGTTACTCATGTTGTTTAATGCCAAGTTCAAGTTATTATCACCTCTTCTGGGGGTATCTGCTAGCTGTTCTAAGGAATTTGCATTGATAAAAGTGAGGAATCTCTGGGCATTTGTGTTCTAGCTTGAGTAGTTTTTCCAGTCTATGGTTGGGTATTTAACATCGCCCAGGATCAGGGTAAAGGGTTGAATCTTGATAGATTCGAAGAGGTCCAGATAGGTGGAGTGGGCATCTTGAGTAAAAATTGGAGGCCTGTAGCTAGCTATCATTTGAATAGGGGTCTTGCCAATAGATAACTGCAGTGTGTCATACTGTTTGACCATCCTGGAGCTGAGTCTGTCTATAATATATATTGAAACTCCACCTCCTTTGGCTTTGCTCCCCACAGTTAAATCAGGTAAGGCTGGGGTCCTCTCTGCAGCTTTGAACCAGGTTTCTTTGACTGCACAAACGACAGCATCTTCTAGGGTTAAGAATGCTTGCAATGATTGCAGTTTCATGTTTATACTCAGAATTTAGCAGCATGACCTTTAATTTGTGTTTTGTTGAAATTTTTATGCTGGTATACGGACCTCCTGACTTTTCCTAAAAAAGGCACTATGGAGGAGGCAAGGAGTTTCGCAGAAGCCTGAAGCCAAAGTATGACAGAAAAAGGCCATCTCTAGCTAAGCATCATGGTCTGTCGATCATATCTTCCTAGACTGTCAGGTACTTTATCCCCCTGGAATGACACCAAAAACTAAGCCAATTGTTAAAGTCAATCATTTTCTGTTGGCATTGTTACATTGTTCTTGGTGATGGTAGAATGCTGCTTAAGGCTAGGGACATACCTGTCTGGGACACATATTCAGCAAGCTCAATCATGTCTCTCTTCATATAGTCCAAGGAGGTATGTCTCAAGTCATTCATGCCAACATGGACTATGACAGACTCATAACAGTACCTGCTGGTGAGAGACTTGAGTATATGTGTGATATGGTCGACTCTGGCATCTAACAAATAACAAACTGTGACTTTCTCCTTATCCAGCCTGGTGAGAGGCACATCTGTGTGTCTCACAATGGAGTCTCTTATGACTAATATGTTGGGTTTATTGTTAGGCCTTAGAGGTTGTTAGACACAGGTCTGTGGACTATGTGTGGTACGTGGTATTGAGGGTTGCGTAGTTTGTGTGTGTTTTTGCCTCCGTGGTTTCCTTTGTTTAGTTTGTTTTTATTGAGAACTTCAGCATATGTTGGTGTGTGTTGTGTAGCTGTGGGTGGTGCTTGGGGTGTAGTGATTGTGCTAACAACCTTCTCAGAGCCAGATATACTGATTTGTGAGGGAGAGAGCATAGACTCTAGCTTCTTAATGTAATTGCATCTCTCACAGATTGTGTCCCCAGGTGGTATTAGTAGATGGTTGTCCATTTACATGAAACAGTGGTTACAATGTCTCAGGATGTCCATATCAACCAAGCTGGCAGGAAAAACTGTAGGAAATTGTCCCTCCATATTTCTCAGAATATGTGGGAGAGAGGCCAGGGACAGCTAAGGGGTAGACCTAAAGTCCAAGTGCTTAAACCAAAACAAAGATGCTTAGAATAACAATTTAAGCAGGCTAAAAACAAGCAATAATAAATGCAGCAGAAAAGATGCAATTGAACACTTTAGAGAACAAGTAGCAGAAAAACCAAAAAGAAGTAATAGAGTAGGAGGAGGAAATACAAAAACTGTAAAAGCAGCTGAACAAAGTGTTTTTTTTTTTTTTTTTGAAGAAAAGAAGATAATTAAGGTTAAGAAACTAAGGTGGTTGGCCTTCCCAAATGTTGTCTCTGTGTTAGGTGGAAAGAGCTAATGAGACTGGACTGGGAGCAGTGTCCCATATCAAATTTACAGTTGGAGCGGGCAACTGTAAAACCACCAAGTTTAAGAACAAGACAACAATAGAGAGGGATGGTGGGAAACAATACTACAACTACTAGCTATGCTATTTTAGACAGAAAACACTTCAGAAATGTTTATCACAACAGAAGAACAGAAGTGAGACATTTAATGAAAGTTTTAAAGAGAAAAATGAGCAAGGCAAATGTTTTAACTGCAAACAAATCAGTATTATGATATAATCCATGGCAGGACAATCAGAACAACAAATAGATGCTTAACAAATGGAGAAAATTTCCAGTTAATACGTTTCACACAGAGAAATTTAGCTAAAAAAGCTTTACAAACATTGAGGCAGCAACAAAAATTATTTAACATGCCCTGTAAGGTAGACATTTGCAGTACAACAGTGCAGATTACTTTATAGCAACAGAAAACATAAACAGTAGGCAGCAGACAATAAAAAGAGCAACAAATGATAAGGATAAGCAATAACTAGTAAAAATAAGCAATAAAACAGGATACTTATTGTTATATATCACAGATCAGAGTTGTGGTCCCTGCTCCATTCAGCTCAGTGTGAATAACATAATTAATAATAAATAATAAAAGAACAAGACTATACTAAATATATATTCACAGTGACATCAGAGTTCAAAACCTCAGGAAATAATTAAAACAACATTGCAGGACAATCTCATATAAATAAAGAAAGATATGTAAACTAAGCTTCACTATATTAATGATTGAATCTAAGAGAATTACTTTAACCTAAGGACTTACTCATAGAGCAAGGCAAGTGTGATGAATGGTTCTTGTTGCTGTCAGGCCAAGATATAATGCAGCATACTTTGTCTCACAGAGACTTCTCAAATTAGTATCTGAAATATTTCTGCTAGGATTGCTTGCAGAATGACATCACTGCTTGTCACCTGACTCTAGTTCCTAGACAAAACCTCCACTGCCGGAAGCTGTCAGTATTTAGCATCTACCTGTGAAAATACATAGACTTTAGATATTTGGCAGATGCTTGAAGCCATAAAATAATTGCAGTCCTTCATGTTTTCAAGAATACTAAATAATTCACCCTAAAGACAATACAAAAAGCTTCTCAGCACAGACTCTGTGTATCAAGCTGCACTGAAAACTAAACTGAAAGATACCATATTTTATTGCATAGCATATAAAGTAATTTAATTTCAGCTAGTTTCCTAAAATTTGCTGGACTGAAGCTAACCTCCTGTATTCCAGTTTCCACTGTTAAACTATATACATTTAGACAGTTACAATAGTGCATGTACATTTCTGCTTTTTTCCAGCAAGGCACACTGTGGTTACATATCAAACACAAACATTTTATAAAATACCTATTCAACACACATCTGTAAAAAACATTTTGATATAGACATGGCATACAGTTCTAATGCAGTTGTAACACAAGCATCTTATATAAATCATTTTAATATTCACAATGACATATAATTATTTAGAAAATTCCAGCTAGTTGTGCAGGCAGTATCTTCTTTCATGATAAGCCCACATAGATCTGTTGGCTACTGGAGGTATAGCATCTCAAGTAATACCACTGGTACCCAACAGTTTAAATTAAAAAAAATATATATGCACACATGCTAATTCAGTAACCAAATCATTACACAAAATCTGACCAAAGAAGTGAAAAGGGGTTATACTAGTCCATTCCAGGTATTGTCTTCTAACATCCAATCCCACACTAAGAATGCACATTGATCACTGAAAGAACTGCATCCTTCTGTGAGACAGAATGAATTCCAGTACCCCTTACTCACGGTAACTGCTTTACAAACTGTTTATTTTCACACACACACACACACACACACACACACACACACACACACACACACACACACACACACACACACACACACACACACACACACACACACACACACACACACACACACACACACACACACACACACACACACATGTGTGTGTGTATAGACATGCACCAGGGAATGCTGGCAGAATTCATCAATAACTCACAAATAACTTCCTGGCAAGGTAAAGCTAGCTGCCTGCCACTCTTGATTTAGCCAGATAAAATATATAAAATTTAACATTTTTCTCCAGTAGCAGAGTTATGAGATCCTGCTAATGAGAGGCAAAAGCTGGAGCTTGCCATCCTGCATTGTTCATTAATAATTACATTCTTCTCAGATAGGAAATAATAATAATACATATATAAAGGAGATAGAACAGACACAAGAGCTGAAAAGTGTAAAAAATAAAACTTTTTGCATTGCAAATACATTTCTGTCTTGTTTTCTGTACTTTTTATTTAAAGAGAAAGGGTCACAAATTTCCAGGACACAGAAAACTCAACTATTGCAAACTAAAGCAGAGTTCAAATATAGTTTAACATTTTAACCAGTAGTAGGCTTATCGGAGCTAGCTAATTAGAGACAGAAACACAGCTTGCCAACCTGCACTGTCAATCTCTGGAATAAGAAAGAAGAAATTCGTCACATTTGCAAAGTTTTTTTTTTTTTTTTTTTTTTTTTTTTATTAGCCTGGCACTCTCCTGGCTCTACAATGTCAAAAATGAATCTCTAAACACTGCCACAGATGTTGTCAAAACTATTTCCTAAAAATGGTGGTATGATGATATTGCACCAAACATCTCTACTCTTTTTATAAATATGTGCTTTGTCACATTAAGATTCAGACCTTTCTTTCATAGTGTTTTCTTTCAACGTATACTCCATAAACATGCAACAAGAGGCAAACAACTATCTATAAGCATCTACTTATTTACGAGAAGGACAAAATAAGCATGTTTAATGGAGAATAAACTGAAAAAGGTAAGTTCACAAAATACTTCAGTTGCCCTCATTTTTCTCATGATATTCACATAAGATCCACACATGCAAACTAACATTTCAAAAATACAAGAATTAGAAACAAATTTGATAACCATTTATCAAATTCAGTCCCAAAGCATAACATTAAAAGAAAGGGATAACACCCTTATCTAAACTTAAGGACTTCATCTGGTCCTTTGAGGCAAAATCTTACAATTTTGTATTATAGTACAGTAAGCAGTATTCTGAATGTTCATAACTTAGATAGCCAATATGTTATCATATTCAAAAATGGAGTTGGAAGATAAGTAGCTCACAGTTCCCCTTACCTTTAACATGTATTTGTTGCAAAAAGCTAATTCAATTTCTTTTGTCATAAGAAGTAGCTTATATCTATTACCTAGATCCACTGAATAAACTGCTTTTGAGCTATTTACATATCAGAGCAAAATTATCCAACAAAGTGCATTTGCTACACAATTACCTCATGGTAGATGATTTCTTACTTCACCAATTCTAAACAGCAATGCAAACAAAAATATCAACCTTAACTAATGCTGCCACATTTAATGACATATTTCTAGTGACTTCAATTAACAACATTTCAAGTAAACAAGAACTAATAAAAACTGTAATAAAAATAAATAAGTAAGCAAATAAATAAATAAATACATAAAATAAAATAAAAATTCTGCACTGATGCCCCAGAGAAAGAAATTTCAATAAAATGAAGTAAGATGGGTGACAAGACATGACAAGACAAAAAAAAACAGCTGTTCATATAAAGCTAAACTCAAACAAAACTTTGCCCTAGATGGTGTTGTTAAAATTGCCTTACAACAATTTTAAACTACAGTCGGTAATATTTCATTGCAGTATTACCATGAATGTGCCATTAAACATTTCTGCAAAACTAGAAAAATCCAAATAGCAGATCTTGACTGTAAGGGCAAAATTACCACACTCAAGTGGGAGACCAAAAAACTTCTCCTCTGTCATATATTTTCAAAAGAGAAAATAACTGATGTGGAAGCTAGAAGCCTCAGAAATAACATAATTAACTCCATTACTCCTGAGAAGTAAGATCAGACCATACAAATAGGAGCAATCAATAAGGTATTTGCAGGACTTATTTGACACTGCTTTCTTACATGAATACTTTGCGGAATTAAGTTCTGTTAAACAGATGTATATACCAATGGTAAACGAATGTGAAAATTTTGACTTTGCTATAAATTTGGATAAGGAAGTGGCACTAAACTTAATGAAAGTAAATAAAATAGGTCAATTGGCCATTATCATCTATGTGGTCAGCTTATTAATTTCATTACTGACAGTATTGATCAATCATAAATACAAATTTACAAAAATAATATTATACATTGGATTTATGCTGAGACACTGAAAAATAAATATCCTGTAGTCTCCATATTTAAAAGCAGTAACAAAATCAGACATTTTGCCAGATAAGTCTGACTTCAATTACTGGAAAATGCTTTGAGAGATACATAGAAGATGAAAGTATATACAGTTCAGTTACAGACAATAGTCTATGAAAAAATATTTCAATTAAAAGATATGGAGAAAAACATGAGTACTAATTTATCTGGATGTGTCTAAAGTTTTTAATCAGTTAATACATGACCAAATTACACACAGATTGGAAAACATCAATATAAATCTGCACACAATAAGACCCCTAATTGGTTGTTTAATACGGGAAAATGTGCAGCATTCACTGGGCATTCATTGGCATGGAAAAGGTTAACAAGGGGAGTCACTCAGGGCTCATTGTTAGAGCTTATTTTATTTAAAATTGTTTTTGAAGATATGCCTAATTCACCTAAATTCTAACTTACTAAATATGCAGATAATTGTAAGCTAGAGGCAGAAATATATGATCACGAGGTAGAGAAATATTTAAATAATTATTTAGATGAAATTGAAAATTATTTAGATGAAACTGAAAATTATTTAGTTAAAATTTAAAACTGGATTAATAAAGTCGGGTTACATTTTATTCAGAAAAATGAAAGGTCTTAACCTTTGTTAATTTTATATGGGGTAATATAAGGATGTGGATGTGGCTTTGGAAATAACTGATCAAGTTAAGGATTTTGGTATTTTTATCATTGTGGACTTTAATTTTAAATGCTCATTCAAGTAATAAAGATAGTGTTTAAGACAACCTGGCCGACAGATAGGTACATTGGAAACAATAAATCTTGAGGTAATAATGTATTTATAGTATGCTCACACCAACAATATAATCTAATTTGTAGTTTTGTAATTTGACTATTACAAAAAGAATCACTAAAATAAATAAGTGGATTTGTTTTGAGAGGCTAGAGTACTTGGATCTTTTCGACATTTCATATGGGATAATCGGGGGAAACTTGCATTTAGCCTATATTGCAAACTATTCTGATCTTTGACAAGCAATTGGTTGAGTAAGGGCTACATAATACCCTAAAATATAGGACTGCTGTCATATATATATATATATATATATATATATGTGTGTGTGTGTGTGTGTGTGTGTGTGTGTGTGTGTGTGTGTGTGTGTGTGTGTGTGTGTGTGTGTATATATATATATATATATATATATATATATATATATATATATATATATAAACAAACAGAAATCAGCACAGACAATTGATAGGTTTAAACTCAAAGGATTCCTAAGTCATGGGATGGTATACCTGTTTATGTAAGGAATTCTTGTTCGCAGTCAATCTTCACAAAAAAGCCTGGATAATTATATGAGAGGGTGTAGATATAAATATGGATTTATGGAAACTTCAATGCTAAGATAAATGAGGGCCATTTGCAGTTTAATTAAATTCTGAAACTATAAACACTTTGAATAGAATGCACCAAAGTGCCAAGATAGACCATAAAGAAGAATTACTAAGGAAAATTTAAATGAAGTTATAAATTAACAAGATATGATCACCATTCTTAAAGACTGTAATAACTCTACCTGAATAGATTCAGATCAAACTTTTCCCATGACCACCTCTCAGTCAATTTAAGTTTTTAGACTCAATTTTGCACCATTCTGTTCCCATTTGAGTCACAACATTAAATTTTAAATGATGTACCCAACCAAAATATCATTTACTGCTAAATCTAATAATTATATGTGACCAACTCTGGAAGAAGCTAAAGCTCTTTTACCAAGCTCTTCAACTTCTGTATAACATGAACATTTTTCATATCATTAACCCTAGCTGAACCACTAATTAGATCTTCTTGTCAATGTCTTCTTTAGAACAATATTATTTTTTTGTTTTGTTTTCAAATATATTACCTGCTGAGTGTTTTCTCACTGTGGTGGAAGTTTGACTGTTGGAGACATTGAGACTAGGTGTCTCTGAGGCTGCAAGAATTTCCCACACTTTTTGCTTGAGTTTGTGGCAGAGAGAGGATATTGCATTTCTTGTGAGGTCATAGTAGAATGTTTAAGTTACAGCTGTTTATTTTCTGCCAGTCATACTTTTACTGTCATCTTTACAGTCAAACTCAATAAATTCCTGAAAACAAAGTAACAAATGAAGTTAAGAAATTATTACAGTGACTCCTCACTCATCACTTGCAGCAAGCAATATTATGTCACATTCATTGAACTGATCTTCTCTTTATACATTCAAAATGCAATGTGTTTCTGACCGTTACTAAACCTTCACCTGAAATATATTTTCCATTATGTCTTGGTATCATGTTTTCATTTAATAAACATATTTGCCAGTCCCTCACAACCAAGGTTAATCTTATCATCAGAATAATCTACTTCAAAAGAGAAAAACTGTTTACGACAGAAAATCTCTCTTTAAAATATTTGGCTCAAAACTGTTAATGCTTTAATTATGTTTGCTCAAATATATGTAAAGTCCTCTGGAATATATAATATGCTGTCATGTTTACCATCTGAAGCTTGAAATAAATGGGTGACTGAGAATAATAAATGTTGTGCTTGCTGGTGATTGGCATACACCATTCTTGAAAGCAGTTGTCATGTTTGATTAAAAGAATGCTACTTATTAGTTTTACAAAGCAGAATAGTAGGAGGGGATTTATTACCAAGATGGGTGGTATTCTCTCTGTTCAGCTTATTCTTCAACTTTTTTTTTATTCACCAGGTCTTTTGGGTTACTATTAGTATGACAGGAATAAGTTCTATTCCATTCAATATTTATCAATCTACACTTCAAGCAATCATCTAATAAACATATTTTACGTGTATTAGGTGATTGTTTGATGTGTAGATCAGTAAATAAATAATTTATAATAATAAGTTATAATAATATAATAAATAAATATTTATATAATTATCTGCAAGTTGATTATCCCTTATACTAATCATACAGGGTCTACTGAAAATATACATGGACCAGTATAAACCACCTTTTAGGCCAATTGTGGCTAGAAGGAATTGGTGTACTGAGCCATTTTCGGGTTTTGAAGAGAAACATTTGAGACCTGTTCTTGATAAGAATATATATGTTCTGAAGGACTCTAAACATTTTTACATGGTTTATTTTATTTTGTTAAGCACCATCCAATTGATTTGCCCTATATATTTTGTGACCATGGATGTTCAAGCTTTATTTACTAAAATTCCAAATCAATATGGGATAGTTACTTTGAATTGCTACCTTATGCAGTTCAGTGACTATGAACATAGATTTATAGATTTACTTTGCCTCTTTATGGAGGTTGTTTTAGAAAATAATGTATTCATGATTGACAAGTGTTATTATCTAGAGAATGATGGTGTGGCTCTGGGCACCTCTAGTCCCAATAGCTCTGCCAACATTGTAATGGTTTGGTGGGAGGACAAGGTGATTATTAACTGTGAATGCTTTAGGGATAATATCCTGTTCTATTGATGATTTGTCTATGATCTCTTCCTTTTATGAAAGGGCAATATGGACAAGTTAAGTGAGTTTTTGATTATGTTAATAACTCTCTTCTGATTCTGAAATTTACTATTTGTAGTTCAAGCCATAGAATAAGTTTTCTAGGTATTAATATAATTATAATGAAGAATGGTAGCATTACAGGAATCCATAGAAAATTGTGTTATATAAACACGTACTTCCACAGGAAGAGTATGCACTGTGGTCATGTTTTTCACTATTGTGAGAGGACAAGGAACGTAGGTCTTCAGACTTAACGTGGATGACAATAAATTTACGGAAGAACTCTTATTGTTGAAAGAATATTTTTTATAAAGAGGATATAGGAATTCTTATGTTGCCACCATATTGGATCAGGTAACAGACCTGAAAGGGAGTATTGCTAGACCATATTTTTCTGATAGGGTTTCTGATAATGGTAAACATTTAACCAGGAAGAACAATACTGTGGGCATGTTTTGCACTACAGCAGTAACTGTAATGAGATTGCTAGTATTATTAAGAGGCATTGGTCCTTATTAACCACTGTGACCATTGCCTCATTATCTCATTAGACTAAATACAACAATTAATATAATACACAGTCCAAAAAACTCTCCATAATCTTTTTCTTAGTTTTAACTTAATTAACTTCTCTACATAGATATAGTGGCTAATAGTTTCACAAAATGTTAAAGGCTTACAGCCCCATAATAATAGAAAATTATTTTTCTTCTATTTTAGAATTCTAAGACTCAAATATATTTACTACAGGTACACATTTGCTAGATAAATTATGCTCTGAAATAAATAGAAATGGTTTACTGGATCAGCAGGAAAAAGAGTGGCCATATTAATTAAACATTCATTTAAAGACAACACAGCAGTTTCAGGCTCTGATGTAGAAGGTCACTTGTATTACTTTGCATGCATAGCCAACTCTTAGATAAACCAATATTAATTTTAATCATGTATGTACTCTCTTCCTCATAAAATGATATAGTTATCAAAATACATAATCTTCTCAAAAAAGTCAACAATTGCTATATGATAAATTGTGGTGACTGGAATGGTATAATAGATCCCTCAAAAGTTAGAATTAATATTGGATAAAAAGTTCCCGTAACAAAATCTCCTTCTATTCAACATGTCATACATTCTGGTCAGGCATAGATTTCTTTTTATATTCATATCAAATTCTACAGGCCACAACTGTTTTTACTTCTTATCCCAGGTATTTTTCTGATCATTCCAACATTTCTTTAGCCCTGTGTTGGGGCACCATACAGAATACAAGAATCTATACTATTATTGGTTATAAAATCCTAAAAAAGTTAAAAATTGTGATGATAGAAACAAATTAGAACCTTGTTTAAGAAATTTATATGATATACACAAATCTGATGTGCATCTAGTTTGCAATGGGCTGCTTTAATTAACAAAGCTTCCTATGTTATAAAATCTCAAAAGCAAAACAATGCAAACACTAAAAAATTCCACTTTAAAAATTAAAGTTAATACTGACATTGGCAACAAGATAAATGAAATGAGGAAAAAAAATACACTTCCAGTATTTATCACAACTATCATGGTATGAGGCTAAAACATTACCAAAATTTTCAGACTTGACCCATCCAGACACTTAAGCACATTTCATAAAATTACATTATCCCTCATTCAAATATCAGACATAAAATATAAAGACACATCACATACCTCACATAAACACATAATCTCTATTTCTGAAAACTATCTACAGAACTCTATAATAATACTGACATCATCTAAGATACTAAAATGATGCATTTTACACCTATTTAAATTTATCGAGTTAAACCCTCACTCTCTAGCTTTATTAGAACAGCCTATAACTTCAGCTGCAATAATTAAGGTGATTCAAAATATAAAATCTAGGAAATTCCCTGGTCCTCATGGGCTTATATCAGAATTTTATATATACTATGTAAAATTTCTTCCCAAGATTTTAATAGAAGTATAAAAATATATTATGTAAAATACAGCAGTTAATGCGATGGCAGAACGATATGCTCAATATTCAAATTTCACAAACACGTTTCCAATGCGTTTCCAAGACAGTATTCACTTCACAAAATGTATTTGCATCCATACCTTTTGTAGTTTAAAACTGGTTTATTAACAAATAGCAATGGCCGTTGCTGTTTGTTAATAAACCAGTTTTAAACTACAAAAGGTGTGGACGCGAATACATTTTGTGAAGTGAATACTGTCTTGGAAACGCATTGGAAACGTGTTTGTGAAATTTGAATATTGAGCATATCGTTCTGCCATCGCATTAACTGCTGTATTTTAACTTTTTTGGATTATTATAACGCAGGTATTTGTTTCTTATTATATTATGTAAAATGTTTTTCTGATCTATACATAAATCATTCTAATTATTTCCTATGCCTAATCAAGATCACAAATTGATGGATAAGAGATTAAAAAGAATAATCCCACCCATTTTCTCTCCATCTGAAATGAAGTTCATAAAATCAAGGTAGATTAATGGCCATATTCAGACATTGGATGTCCTCCAAAAGTTAAATCTTGTGAAGAAAAACAATGCATTTGTACTATAATTAGATAGTGTAAAAGCATTTTATAGAGTCAATATCTAATTTTTAATCAAAGTAATGACAAAATTGGATTCCCAACTTCATTTCTTAACTCTTTATATTTCCTCTGTAACAGTCCCTCAACTCAATTAATAATTAATCATTAGCTAGAATCTCTATTTTTGCTACTGCCACAAAAATATATTATAATATTCCCACAGTTGCCAAAACAGACATCTGCATTGCAGCCTTCAATGGTGAAATCAATATTTGCTTATATTTACCTAACACAGGTGTTCCAAACATTTTAAGATCTGTGAACTTGTTTTTCTCCATTCCAACTACAATATACAATTTACAGAAATATTCTTTTTTCCTTTAAATTCTGACTATAAGGTCATTGATTCTCTGTACTGGACAAGATCAAGATAAGTTCTACTCTATATTTTAAGGGGATAAATAAGGTAAAGCATCAAAACAAAATAAAAAATAAACATTAAAAATGTTTGTTAGCAATCCAAAAAGGCGTATCTAGATGAATGAAAGTGAATTTCTCAATGTTAGTCAAAAATGGCAATCATTAATATAAATATATTTCAGAAACCAAAGTCAATAGAGCAAGTGACTAGGGAGTAAGTGACCCGATGTTAAAAAACAAAGATAAACCCAAACAGAAAGCTTAGAGAAGGCTATAGATGTAAATAAAGTTCTCAGATAAAAACAATTCCAAGTAGTAAACTCCAACAAATCCAATGGACGTAGTTTGAAATAAAGATAGATTTATTGTGCAGAGTTAGGTTAGCACTTTCATCGTGTTGGGCTTCCTCAGACCTTTAATTCATACAATAAAGGGGGCACAAAGAATATATAGTCACCTAGATATGACATCACTTCCTACAATTAATCTATTTAAAAACTAAACAGAAAAAAAATCTTCTCATAAACATGCCCTAAAAATAAAAGTAAAAACATACATAAATGCATTTATGAATACAAAAATGTAAACATAAGTAAAAATACATACTTGAATTCGGTTTACAAAAATAACGCAGTTTTTGAAAAATATTTCAATTTATAAAAAATATATTTAAATATGTTCAAGTTTTATATAATTTAAAATGTATGTATAAAAGAACTTATCTAAATTCAACATAAAATCTCATTAGAAAGGGGCATTGGTTATAACAATATATATTGTATCATCTGACAGTCAATCTCCTATTTTTCAAAGCTGGCTTAATGGAGACTTTATCATTAAGACTTGGGTTCTAGTCTGTCCTTAGCTTGATGATCCAGTCAACTTCTATTCTCTCTATGTAATTTCGAATGTCTCCATCTCTGGTACTCGGTGTGTTCACTTGATGGACCTCTAATTTGAAACTATGCTGGTCATTAGTGTGTGTAACATGCTTCAATAGTGCATTGTTAGGGGATTGTATACGTATATTGAACAAGTGTTCTCTAATCCTGTCCCTTAGGCATCTATCAGTTTTTCCTACATAAAACGCAGTGCAGGTTATGCACTTAGCCAAGTAAATCACATGTTGTGTATTACAAGTAGCAGTTACTTTAAAATCAAACTGTTGTAGGGTGATGGGATGTGTGAAATGAGATTCTACACAAATTCACATTTTTACATGGTTGCATACCTATAGATGAGTAAAGCTCATTCAAACCACTAAGACCTCTAGGATAGCATAATAGTCTCTGCAAATTCATCTTATTCCTGTAAACAAAATGAGGTTCAGTACCTACTAGTCCTTTAATTCAGGATCCACCATTAAGACTTCCCAATTCCTATGGAAGACATTTTTAACTGGGCCAATGTCCTGTGTGTAGTTAAGGGATACTCTGACTGTAGATTTACAAGTGTTTGGATGCTCTGTTGTACGAAGACAGGTGGGATCACTCCTGTCTGAAAAATAAGGTTGTGCAACATTGTATCTCAACAACTGGGCCCTCTCAATTCCTGCATTAATCTCTGTCAGACTATAAGACCTGTCTGCAAACCTTTCACATAGATGGGATAGTTCCCTCTCAAACCCTGTCTGTGTTGGGTTCAAACGTGATGCACGTATGGCGTGCCCCTTCACTATGTTGTTAAAAACATAACTGGGATGCATACTCCCCCTGTGAAGAAGGGAGTTCTAATAGCAAGGCTTCCTATAAACTCCAGTGTTGAGTAGCCCATTTGGTAACTTCTCTATATATACATCTAAAAAGGATATCCACTGGTCAGATTTCTCCATCGTAAAATTCAAATAGTGTGTCAGTCAGTTAATTTCATCATAGAAACCTTGCAATTCAATGTCCGTACCTGTCCACAAAAGAAACAGGTCATCCACAAAACATCTATAAAAGACCACATGCTCAATGAAACTATCCAAGGCAAATAACTTTTCTTTCTCCCAATCTGCTATGACCTGGTTGGCGTAGCTGTTGGCACAAGAAATGCCCATAGCTACGCCATCCTTCTGGAGGTATATTATGCCGTTGAACATAAAGATGTTATTTTCTAATGCAACCTCAAGTAAAGCACAAATCATATCAATTTGTGAAAGGGTATAATTACTATTTCCTCTTAAACATCTGTGTATACTTTCTACCCCATCTTGATTGGGTATAACTGTAAACAGTGACTGGATGTCTAATGTCACAAGGATTAAATTCAAACCTGATGGTAGTGTGGTCAGTCTACTGTATAAATCCAGTAAAAACTGTTTGGTATCTCTCAAAATATGTGACAATTGGCCCACTATAGGTCTTATCTGCTTCTCTATATACAAGGACTGAGGCTCAGTGAACCATCCCCTCCCTGCTACAATAGGTCTCATGGGGGGATTAAGAGAATCTTTATGGACCTTGGGTAGTCCTTGGATAACAGGGATCAATGGATGTGTTACAATAAAGAATATATATAGGTCATATTCTATCATTCTGCTCATAAGTAAATCCTCTAGCATATTAAATATCCTCCTAATGTGTGTCTCTCCTTTGTCCATGTGTATATTGGAATAGTACCTTCCATCACTTAACATCTGTGACATGGTTTCCTCATACTGAAATCTATCAAGTACCACCATCAGTCCCCCCTTGTCTGCAGGTCTAATGACTATTTTGTCGTCATTTCTCAATCTATTTAGGGCAGTCCTCTGACTCGGGGTTAAGTTGCCAAACCATTTCTTCTTCTTATTCTCACCACTCAATTTGTGTAGATCTTCGTCTACCATTTTAGTGAAAGCATCTAATAAAGGGTACAGTACTGGTACTGTATATTGTTATAACTAATGTCCCTTTCTAATGAGATTTTATGTTGAACTTAGATAAGTTCTTTTATACATTTACATTTTAAATTATATAAAACTTGAACATATTTAAATATATTTTTTATAAATTGAAATATTTTTCAAAAACTGCGTTATTTTTGTAAACCGAATTCAAGCATTTATTTTTACTTATGTTTACATTTTTGTATTCATGAATGCATTTATCTATGTTTTTATTTTTATTTTTAGGGCATGTTTATGAGAAGATTTTTTTCTATTTAGTTTTCAAATAGATTAATTGTAGGAAGTGATGTCATATCTACGTGACTATATATTCTTTATGCCCCCTTTATTGTATGTATTAAAGGTCTGAGGAAGCCCAACAGGGTGAAAGCAGTAATCTAACTCTGCACAATAAATCTATCTTTATTTCAGACTTCATCAATTGGATTTGTTGGTGTTTACTACTTGGAATTGTTTTTATCTGAGAACTTTATTTACATCTACAGCCTTGGATTGTCTCTGAGCTTTCTGTTTGGATTTATATTTCAGAAACCATTTTTACATGTCTTTATTTTTTCAGTAATTACTGACTAAGTGTGTCACCCTGAATCTGTAAAGTGAAGTAGTAGTAAATGTACCTCTCTTAAAAACTTGAAGGTCTTGTGTTTCCCATTACTTAATTAACTCATCCAGAGTAACAAAAATATTAAGTCAATGCTTTTGGAAACACATGACAGTGTAACCATTCACCCCCTTTCTTAAGAAACTAGTTTTTAAACTTCTAAAGATTAATAAATATTTGAGAAATCTAATTTCTTAATTTTTGAAAATAATAAATTCCATGAGCCTCACAGCTAGTTTGACTATACTTCGACCTAAATATCAAAATCTTAATTTCAAACTAAACAATAGAACTATTGATCCATCCAAACTTCCTCTTCTCTAAACTAAACAATATGGGATTTTTAACAATGTCACAATCACTAGAACAATTTAGAAATACAATCATCTTGTCTAAAGGCTACCTACCACTTTTAAGACAAACAAATGACTTGATACTTAACACAATAAGAAATACAAACTCAAATCATCTCTAGTTTATAAAATATTATTTCTCAAAACACTAATCAACTCTGTAATAAGTGTGAATTCCTCCTCCAATTTATAATTTTGTACAAAATTTTAAACAAAGCATGTATATCAATTCTCTAATCATTATATTGATCATGACCAAACTCTGTCACATAATAGCTACATTATGAAAGCAATATACTTACACAATAAATGCATAATATATTCAAACATTCAGTTTGTGATATTAAATAATGCCTATTTTATACAAAACAGATTGGACAAACTTAACCCACATTATTTGTTCTTTAGCAGAGTATGGCTCTTACAGTAATTTAGACATAGTCTACATTTTCTGGGAATGTCAATGCACAAGAAAATGGGACTCATTACCTAATTAACTGTCTACTTTATGATATTATAATAAAACCTAGAACTAAAAATTTACAGTCATTCATATCCCTCCCAATGGAATCAACCTACTAGATCTTGAAATGTTGATAACTATATTTGGTTTCATCAGATTTTATATTTCCAAGAACTGGGCAGATTTGAAAATTGTTTCCTGAACATATTTATATTTAAAGAATTAGTTTTTAAATATATAAAAGCCTGCAAATATGTTACTTTCATTAATAAAGGCAAAAACATACTAATCAAATCTGGCAAAAGATTCTAAATTGAATATGTCGATCTAATTAAATTTGGACATACTTTAATTTTCTTTTTGTACTTATACTTTCTGCAAAATAAATTATTATGTTACTTTTAAATCAAAGAGTTGATGTGGAAAATTTATAATCACATGATGATATAATGCAGCATTAATTAAGGTAAATGGTTACTTTTTTATATTTCCCTATACAAATATTTTTTCTTGTTCTAAAAATTTTATAAACTTTACTTATTAACTTTTGCCAGGCTTCATTCTTATTGAACTCATGTTGAGACAGCAAATGTGTTCTCTCAGCTACACTATAGCTTGGGTGCAACAAAAATAATTAAACATTATTAAAATGTGTTTGTAAAAAAAGATAACCATGATGAGTTTTGCACAATTGTTTGTTTAAGGAAAGTTAGGCTTTCATAAATCTATGGAGTAAATAAAGATAAAATAAATCTTTCAGCACATGACAAAGTTTAATCAAAACCAGGTGTATTGTATGGAAAATGCAGACATACATTTCTTAAGATATAGCATTGAAGGATCAATTTGCAGGGGAAGAACTCTGCCAAGTATTCTTTTTTCACGATAAGTCCTCTATTATGGAATGGACATATTCAGATGTCCACTTCAGTTTATAGGAACAATGGAACATAGGAACATACTAGGCAACTGTTCATGGTATGGTAACTGTACATTGCCTAGCCATATACAACTTTAAGTAGACCCTTTTCAACCACTTTAACTTATTCACTCCAATGGAGTTCAGGAACTTTGTACTGTAACTTCCAATGGGTGCAACCTAAGCCTTTAGATAGAAACAAAGTATGTTCTTACATTTCAAACAACTTTTCATATCTCAAGAACCATAGGGATTTGAAAGAAGTATAAATGGCAAACTCTTCAGCACAAACTATTGTTATAGTGGTAGTATTCTTTAGATTCTATGTCTATTGTTATAGTGGTAGTATTCTTTAGATTCTAGGTCTTAAACCAAATGTTATAAGTCACAGTAAATACAATAATTATCACATTTGTAATATTTTGTAAACAGCTTACAATATCTCAGCAACCACTCAAGTTACGCACATACTGCCAGCAGCATTTTATTTATCTAACTGAGAGCTATCATATGAGGCTAAGGCATTCTGTCTGCATTACTTGGTTGTTGAGATATTTAGAAAAATGTGAAAAATATATCTATTTAATTTAATCTCATACAAACAATGGTTAATATCTATTTACCTGCACTAGACAGAGGTGAAATATTAATGCAGTTGAGTTCGCTATTGTGTAAGCTTTAAGATAAAATCTTTTAAAACTTTGCACATAGCATGGTTTTGGAATTATTGATGCAAATATAAACAAACACTATTTGACACCTAGAGGAATCAGAAGGAGTTAACTGCAGATGCACCTGGATGTGCCACTTGGATGTAATGAGTTAAAATGTGCTCACCTCCCAAATAGAGCTGAACTGTACATGATAACTCTGATATAAATTTATCTACCCATCCAGTCATCAAGACTACATTTAAAATTAGTAAAACCAGTAGTTTTTCTGACCTATAATGGGCATTTATTCCATAGTGTAGGGATATTTTAAGCTTGGAAGTTATCTCTCCTGTGAATCTTGTTTATTTGTTGATATAGTCTTAGTTCCTTTGTAGGGGTATTTGTCAAACCACAGGTTTTGGAAAGAGATAGGAAGTCAGGTGGGATAATGATTTTCATGGCTCAAAAAACAAGGCAGAAGTTACATCACTGCAGCCTGTAGGCTCCTGAGTATGAAAATCTACTGTGGTAGTCAAAAAAGATTTACAACCTTTGTTTTCTTTTTTGTTTTTAAACACCTTTATTGAATTATAACTTCTGACATAGGCAAATTTACATTTATACAAAAGTAATCAGACTGTATTAATAAATTAACATTAACGAACATTATACTTCATATACATTGCTATATATCATATAACCTAAGCAACGTCACATAAATTATTCAATCCCTGCCCCCTTTATTTAAACAAAAAGCATCTTTATTAAATCATCACTTAAGACATAAGCAATCATACAAATGAATACAAATATAAATGTAAACAAACCACACCAACACAATCCTAGTTGCAAGCATTTTATATCACATACCATACTGACACACTCCCAGTTGCAAACATTATACATCAGTTATAATCTACCCAATCATTACATAGCTCATTTAGGACCTGGCTTTTTTTAAACCTCATTCTTCTTATGTATGTATTGTTCTCACAATTCCCATTTTTTCCAATGTTGTTTGCTCCTACACTTTTCTAAAGATCACAATTCCAGTTGTTTTATCTCTGTTACTATATTTACTATTTCTAATATTGGTTGTTTAGATTTTGATTTCCATTTTCTAGTAATTGTTTTTTTAACATTTGCCATAATTAGACACAGCAAGGTCTTACCATGGTTAGGCAAATCGGATTCTGTATCATAGATAACAAAAATCATCTCCCTCATCACACCAATCCAACCACCCAGCATCTCTGACAGTGCATTCTGCAATGAATTCTTAAGGTCTGCAAACTCACCGCACTCCCAGAAAATATATTCCCAAGTACCTCTTCCTTTCCCATCGTACCTCCAACATTTGCTGTCTACCTGAGGAAAAATTCTCTGGAGTCCACTTGAGGTATAAAGATATCTATATAAACATTTCCAAGCAAAAATCATAAATCTTCTAGATTTTGTTGTATATTTGGGAGATATACATATATCCTCCCATTGTTTCTTTGTGAATTGCTTATCCAGTCTCTCTTCCCAATCTTTTCTAACCTCCTCTGATTGAATCTTATAGCTTATAGTTATAATGCAAAATGGTATGAACAATGTCTAGGAAACACTAAACATAACTACTTTAGAGATATAAGTATTCCAAGCAATGCTTGGGAAATCAAAATCCCCTAATAAGAAAGTGCGTGGTTTGATATCTTGGTATTGAGGTAATTTCTGTGATCTTTGGGAGACACTGAATAGTATCTGTAGCTAGGAATGATGCAATGGTTGGTTTAATTAAGGGTGATTTGGATCTTGAGGAGCTCCAAGTTAGGGATGTGGGAATCTGATGTGAACCAATTGTATTTTTAACAACTATAGACACTCCCCAACAGTTATCTAAGGGTCTGAAATCATATTAGGCATTAAAGCCTGATAAAGAAGGAGTGCTGTCATTCCATGTTTCAGCAACTATACAAATCTGATTACTTTCCAGTTGCAGGAGGGCCTCAATTTCTGGCATCTTTCCAATTAGACTCCTAGCTTTGAATAGTGCCACCTTGATCTTGTGCAAGTTTGAGTTTTTTATGTGGGAATGTTCAGTAGCGGTACTCTGTGTAAAATGCACTATAGAGGTAGCAAAGGTATAGCCAGTATGCAGAAGCCCTAGTTAACATAGATGTAAATCATCCTTGGCAAAACAGGAAGTCTTATCTACCATATTATCCCATGGTGACACATACAGGATCCCCTTAGAATGACAACAGCTACTTAGCCAATTGTTAAAGCCAATAATCTTGTGTTCATATCTAGGCATCATTCTTGGTGAAGATAAGGTACTACTCAAGACTATTGTCTTTCCTGCCTCTAGCACATTCATAGTAAGATTGATTCATCATGTTGCTCTGCATTTCCTACTAGAAGAAATGCTTCAGGTCATTCATTCTCATGTGGACCGGCACTAGATCATAATCATATTTGTCTGGCTTAAGGGACCTTAGGGACTTTGTAACATCTTAAAACATGGTGCCAGACAAACAGATTGTAGTTATCCTGTTTCTCTGTGATCAGGTGAGTGTGGAGTCTGTATCCCAAACTATAGAGTTACATATGACTAAAACATTTCCCTGTGTGAAAGCAGACTTAGCGGCCTTCATGGGCTTAGGCCTGCTTTCCTGATGATTCTTTAATGAGCTACGTGAATTTGCAGTATGCATGAATGACGAAGAAATAGGTGTAGTCCTGTGTGCTGGAGACTGGGATATTTTGTACTGAGTACTGGGAGGCTTTGGCTACTTTTACTTAACATCCCCAGCATATGTAATAAGTCCAGTAGTGTGTTGTGATTCATGAGGTATGATGCTTACCAAAAGTGAGCTCATGTAAGAAGATTGAAGAATATTACTGTAAGAAAAAGAAAGGTGGATGTTGATAATGTGGCTCAAGCTATGGATGTACAAAGCCAGCTAGATGATAATTGTAAGTTTGCAAATGTAATAAGTAATGAAAACAGTGGGATTAATAAGACTAATGGTGATGAAGATCATTCCTGTGTAACAACTGATAGAGCAGACATTACTGAATCTAATCTGGTCAGAAAATAAATTCTTGTAATTAGAGATCCAGTTATTAGAGGAAATGATACTTACATTTGCAGAGAAGATAATGAAGATGACTACTATTATGCTTGCCAGGGGCAAAAATAGAGGATGTGATACAGGCCTTAGAATGTCTTAATGTAAGGAAATATGGATCTGTTTTTACTTATGTTGGTAAAAATGATCTCATCTGCAAGAACTCTGACTTTTAGCAGGGAACTTGCAGCCCTCACTTATAGAAGTGTTAGGATATATATTTTATTCCCAAATCAAAAGTCAAGGCATTATGAATGATTTTTTTTTAGGTAAATACCTGTGTAAAAATGTCCTTTTTTCAAAAAATGAAAATGTGTAGAGCATGTGAGCCTAATTTTGGGCACACTAATGACAGGATGGCATGCACTTGTCAAGATCAGGGAAGAGAATTTTTGCAGCAGATATTTTGCAGTTTTTGACGAACAGAAAGCAGAATTTTTGGCAGGTTGAGAATTTAACAGTTCACAGATAGCAACATTTCATGCATCTCTGATGGTTGTTAATGATAGAATCAATGAAAAAACTGTACGGAACAAACAACTCCTGGAACCAAAATAAAGGCAACAAAATAGTATAAAACGAATGGAAGGAGTCGAACAGGGCTGGAACAATGAGCTGTTGCTGTATAAAAATGTAAAGCACTTGATAGTCCACAAGAACAAACTGTAGCTTAAAAACAGAGTGTAATTTATTGTAGAACAAAATGAGTTAGCGCTTTCACCTCAAAAGGCTTCATCAGACTCAAAGTACATAAAACATTAACAAGTTAAATACAGCAAAAAAGCGGGAAACCACATAATCAACAAATCAATTAAAACAAAATCATCAATTAAAACAAAATGACCAATTACTCTCATAGTAAGCTAAGCATAAAGGCTGCCAACTACATAAAAGACTAGAGTCTCAGGCAATGTTATATGTGACAATAACACTGTGTGGCATGTATAAAACATTTTAAAAACCAAGTTATGAATAAGCTTTCAATTTCCTATTCTTCAAAAATGGTTTAACAGATAGTGTCATGTTAAGGCCGGGTGAAACATCAGACCTGAACCTCAGTATCCAAATATTCTCCCTGCCCTCCGTATAGTTCTTAATATCCCCACCCCTGATATCAACATGCACTTGCTCTATGATCTTAAACATAAATGTGTGGTTAATACCACACTCTACCACATGTCTAGCCAGTGCATTGGTCTTTTGCAACATCCTGATGCCATATAGATGCTCACGTATTCGGTCCCTAAGGCGTCTGTTGGTCTTACCTACATAAAATGACTCGCAAGACTGGCAGGTGGCTAAATAGACTATATTGCGTGTAGAGCAATCCCCATTCACTTTGAAGTGATAATTATAGCTAGTGACAGGATGTATAAAAGTATTGGATGGATCAATAAAGGAACAAAAATTACATGAACCACAACTATGGGTACCCTGATATGAAATATCGGAACCTGGTTCAAACTGTCCTTTGTCACAAAGTAACCTTTTCAGATTCTTTTTATTCTTATATCTGAAACATGGTTTCTCACCTAGGATCTCTTTAATATGTGAGTCAACCATTGGAACATTCCAATGGGAATTAACAACTTCTTTGGCCAATCCTACATCATAAGTGTAGAAAATAGAAAATGCTGTTCTAAGATGAGGTGTACTTTTAATTGTAGTTGTCCTCTGAGCAGAAAAATAAGGGGCTGCTATATTCTTTCTAGAGGTGGGTAAATGTTCAGTGCCTATGGATATATCAAAGTCATTATATCCCCATTGTAATAACCTCTCACCGAGATCATATAGGTCCTGTTCAAACCCTGTTATGCTAGAGTTATACCTGGACACACTCATAGACTGTTGTTAATTCCCAAAACATGTTTAACATGTACCTGCTCTATAACCTAAACTCCTCATTCTCCTTATATGATAACTAAACTTTTTGCTACTGCTGACTGATGATATTTTCTCCATAATTATTACTTTTCGTCATGTGTTGATACTGGTACAATAATGCTGATTAATATATATCTGTTTATACCTCTCTGGTTGAATTCATCTATGAACCAACAAAATTCCTGCTTGTATGTATATATTCTGCATATATTACTGTAATCACCATGTGTAACACTGTATCTACTCTTTTACCAATTAATGTTTAATATTTTCTGTATCTATTTTCTTGTCAGAGCTTTTCTCCCTGGGCCTCCACTGAAAATGGACTCTTTTAGGCCCAGTGGACTTTCCTGGTAAACAAATGCAATGAATAAATAAATAAATAAATAAATAAATAAATAATACATAAATAAATAAATAAATAAATAACATTGGAATCTAGACACATAACATCAGGAATAAATATTTCCATACAAACAAGATAAATATGGGGAGATTCCTCAAGATTGGAGGCATGCGCTTGTTAAACCTTCCTTTAAGGAAAAGGGAGTAGGACAAATAAAGAGTCATACAGACCCTTAAGTTTATTTTTGTGATGTGGAAAAATAATGTAGAAACTAATATTGGATAAGTTACTGTTACAATTGTACAGGTTGAAACAATATATCAGTAAGTATATGTTGAAAATATCTCTATTGCCACCTGTAACATGTTCTGTAACTAAATAATAACAGCTATGAATGAAAAATTGTGCTATGATGTCATTTATATATATTTAACTGCAGCATTTGAGAGAGTCATACACAAATTACTGATCAATAAATTAGAAGTACTAGGTATTGATGTAATCTTGATAAGATGGATAGCTGCATGACTTACAAATAGGGAAAATTAGACAAGTGAAATTTAAGTTTACAGTCAGGCTGTCCTACAGGGGTCTGTCCTATGGCCATACCTGTTTAGATTCTAACTTTCAGATATCTTTTTCGTCTGAGGTGTTCTACAGTCTGTATGCAGATTATGTATCATTTACTTATTTATTTACCGGTAAATTCCAACTGGACACAGGTCCTTTTTCAGTGGAGGCCTGGCGAGAAAAGCTCCACAGAACAATAAATGAGCAGCAGAGTACATGAAGAACAATTGAATATACATACAATAGCAAATAGTACATACTGCAGCAAACATTAGCTTTAGATATGTATCTATGTTCTTGTCAGAGCTTTTCTGCCTGGGCCTCCACTGAAAATGGACTCTTTTAGGCCCAGTGAACTCTCCTGGTAAATAAATGCAATAAATAAATAAATAACATTGGGATCTAGACACACAACATCAGGAATAAACAATGCAGATTATGTATTATTTATTTATTTACATTTGTTTACCAGGAAATTCCAACTGAACACTGAATAAATAAATAAAGTGGGTAAAGTGATTACATGTGTTGCAGATAGGACATGTCTGCAAAAGAACTTGACTAAACTGACCTTTTTTGGCACAGGAGAATAGCATGTTGATAAATACAGGTATATAGGTAATTTAACAATGACTACCTCCTTGAATATTTGGGGTTATCAAAAAGTAGTGGTGAGTCAACAGACAACCTATGCAGAAGATTCAGTAAGAATGAGAAGTGTGCTAAGTGGTTCTCTGAGACAGCAGCTGATGCATGGAATAGACTATTAAATTATATTAAAGCAAGAACTGATTTCGATATTTTTAAGCACAGTCTGGACACTTATTATGAGAACAACTGTTTTGGTATATTGGCAGACTAGAGCTCATTAAAAAAAGTTCCTTTTAAACTATGTACAACATTTTACTAAACAGAAAAGTGCAGTTACATAATGGTTTAGTCTTTGTAACATTTTTATGGTTCAAATTATTGATTCTCTAATAACAAGTATTTGATCTGGATATGAAGAAACGGGTAATCCACTCGGTTATGATTCCACTGGGATCAACTGGAGTTAAGTTACAAATTTAATGACAGCTGCTTGGACCATATTAGATAAAATATGTATAAGAAATATATATGCTATTAACTTAAAAATGATAGTAGAGATGGCACCCTATAGTTTTATATGTAGCGGTGAATTTCCTGTTTAAATGTTGTCTTAACCAATGAAATGATTTTAGGTGTTATTTAAGGAAGTGATGTATTATATTTGATGCATGAAAAAGTTTAATATTGGATTAAATGAAAGCGGTAACCATTTTGGCTCACTTGAGTTTTTTGTAGCTCGGTGTACTGTGTTAGATATATTTATTCAGCTGCTGAGAGTCTAGCCTACATTGTTTGGTCTACTTCATTAGTTTGTTTTTTTAATCATTTCACAAGGTACAGAGTAACACTGCTAGTAAAGCATCTCAATCAGCAAACATTATAATATTTGGGTATAGTTGAGATTTAAAGTGCAAAAATCAACAGATAAAGCAGATAAATGAAGCAGAAAAGAGTAAGATAAAGATTTTATCTGCCAAGTATGACTGGATTTATTGCGGGCCTTCTGAGAGTGCAGCAAAGATGCTACACAGATGGGTGCTCTATGAAAATGACAATTTGTAGTAAGGTGGGTTAGCTCAAGAGCAATACTTGTTTGCTGTGTGGACTCTCATTTTGATGAATCTATGTAAAACACTGGGTTGATAAAGTACTTAATTAGCATACATCACTGATAATAGCAATCAAAGGGGGAGGGAAGAATATTGGTAGCTAGATTACCTTAAGGACCAATAGTAAGTGACACTGGCTTTTAAAACAACAACAGCAAAAGGATGAGAGGGTTGAGAATTCGAGCTGATGTAAGAAGTCAGACAAATCAGATACCACAGCTTGTTGCCCACAGTATATCAGGTCAACATCTGAGCAAAACTGTCCAGGAAAATGTTTTGCCCCAGTGATATATAGACTTAATTAAACAAAGACAAGGAAAGCAATCCAGTCAGTGAAACAGATCTATACAAACCAGAAAAACAGATCTAAGAGCTAGTGCAACACAACTAAGCTCCCATCTAGGCTGACTGTAAATGCTACAACCACTGCTTTTAACAATGCTTATTCAGCTAATGAACAAAAATGTTTACTTTCAGAAAATTCAAGCTGATGTAAGAATCCAGACAAATCAGATACTATAGCTTTTTGCCATAGTATATCAGATCGGCATGTGAGCCACAACAGCCAGGAAAATGTTTGTGATCAGTGATATATCGACTTATAAATGAAGACCAGGATAGCACTCCAATCAGTAAAACAGAACTGTACAAACCAGAAAACCAAAAAAAAAAAAAAAAAACAGGCCAAAACCTTTTACAACACCAGGAGGCTCCTAGCAAGGGTGACTGTAAAGCTATGGCCTTCACTTTTTAACAATACTGTCATAGATAAAGAATAAAAACAGTTTACTTACAGAAAATTCAAGCTGATGTATATAGCCAAGCAATCTGGATGCTATAGCTTGTTGTCCATACTATATCAGGTTAACATGTGAGATAAAATAGCCATGACATTTTGTAGTAATTAATTTACATTTAAAAGATTAATGTCTCTTATAATGAAGTTTCTGTCATTAAAAATGTACAGTAAGGTAGACTGATACGTAGGTTAATGGAGCCTGAATGATGGATAGATAGATAGATAGATAGATAGATAGATAGATAGATAGATAGATAGATAGATAGACAGACAGACAGATAGATAGATAGATAGATAGATAGATAGATAGATAGATAGATAGATAGATAGATAGATAGATAGAAAGATGGACTGATTGATACATGAGCACACAGAAAGACAGACAAATAGACAAATAAATAAATAAATTAGTAAATGAACTAGAAATGGATAAATACATATCTTATACATTATAAAGCCCCAACAACACTTTTCTAAGTAAGGTAGACTGATACGTAGGTTAATGGAGCCTGAATGATGGATAGATAGATAGATAGATAGATAGATAGATAGATAGATAGATAGACAGACAGATAGATAGATAGATAGACAGATAGATAGATAGATAGATAGATAGATAGATAGATAGATAGATAGATAGATAGAAAGATGGACTGATTGATACATGAGCACACAGAAAGACAGACAAATAGACAAATAAATAAATAAATTAGTAAATGAACTAGAAATGGATAAATACATATCTTATACATTATAAAGCCCCAACAACACTTTTCTAAGTAGTACTACCCAAAATGTAGTGTATTTTTCAACTCAATAGGCCTTTATTAAATTGTCATTACAACTTTGTCAGGTCTGTAACGTCTGACATGATTAAATCATTATACTATGCTGACTGTTTTCCCAGCTTTGCAGCACAGATTGATAAAACATGACCAACATAGTAAAGGATCAGTTAGCAGCCCAAGTCATTACTGGAAAATCTGACTAAGGGAGCTGGGGCTGATTGGTTCTTTATGGTTCCTTCATCTCAGTGAGAAGTTCTCTGTTTTCTACTGTCACCATTGTTATTGTTTTTCTTATAATAATATTTTATTTTCTGTCACAGTTTTGTTTTTTTGGAGTACAGAATTAATGAGATTTGTTTTAGCAAATCAATTCATGTTTTACACTTTGTATTTATAAGTTATTTGTTGTATTGCATTGTTTGAGTGATAGCTTGATGTGATGCTTAGGAGTTCAGCACTAAAATACATATGCACTTGAATATCATGCAAAGGTCAATTGAAACAGGAGTATGCATCATGTTTATTATTTCCGATGCTTCACTGAACAACATGCAAATAAGCCAATTAAACTTTAACACTGTGGAGATAAGTAAGTTTTTATTACCCAGAATGGTGTGTTTTCTTGGATTTAAAATATTTAAAAAAGTGCTGTGATGGATAGAGTGTATTCATGTGAGATTCTGGCAGAGTGGAGTTACCCCCTGCAAAAATACTACTTTTTTGTATTTATGTTAAAGTCAACTTTATGTCCTATCATCTTAAGTTTTTCATTTATCTTCCAGTCTTTCTTTCCTTATTTTTTAGAAACTGTCCAAGTGAGTCTGAATTTACTGAACAAATCAAGTCTTCATAATTTTCTGAGTGATATATAATAATGCTCACTCTGACATGTGTGACTAATTTTGTCGGTCTCCTCCAACTTATTCAATAGGCAAAAATTGAATCTGGCACTGAGAAGAAATGTATTTCCTAGTTTGGCTAAAAATTCATTAATTATTCAATGTTTGGTGTAACACCTTTTAAAATATTTCACTTTATGTTGGCAGCCTAAGAGTTAATGGGGAGCTGTTAGCACATTACTAAATTTTAGATCATTGTCATAAATAGAGATATTCAGAGAATTCTACTATCTCAGTCAACACCTCTTGAGTTGAAGAGTTGTTTAATAGATGCAGACAAATTGGTTATTCTGACTTGTGCATCAGACTTTTTTGTAGTGAGGACAAACCCAAAGTCCTTTAACTTGCCATAGCAATAGGTGGATCTCTTCGGCAGATCAAGTTAAACAAAACTAACTGATGGAGAAGAACATGGTAAGGTAGAGTCATCTACATTTTGAATCAGTTTCAGATCATTACAGAAATTCCATAGATAGTTAGTGTTGACTGGGCTTGATAAATGGCAGCCCAAATTGTTTCTGCCAAAATATTCAGATAAGAATAACTCAGATCTGCTGTTATTGTCATTTCCTGCTGGTCTTGTTGTTTTAGCAGAGGCCTGCTGCAGACTAAAAGTTTTTATGCTGGTCATCAAACTATTATTCACTTCCTATGCAATAAAACAGCTAAAATGTATTATTTTAGTGTTATTGTAAATCTGTAGTTGCAAGGAAAGGAAACAATTAAACGATTAAGTGGCCATATGGTCACCTGATACATTGGATGTTTACTTTACTATTCTAAATCTTTTAGTTTATGCCCCTTTCCACATCAGTTTAGTTTCCTTACTGGATGTTTGTGAGTGTATTACAGTAATTCTGTGCTATACTACAATATTTATGGCTAATAACCATTATTATGTTACATGATCCAGTTTCCATGAATATGTTAACATTTTGTCACTAGGGCCTTTGTCTTCTTCTGAAAAGATTTCAACACCGCATAAACTAAATGCACTGCTGGTGATTTCCTGCTAGTTTTTCCCACCCAGCCCACCTTTGTTGATCTGCTTTTTAAACCTGGTGATTTTAAGCTGCCTACTCCTCCTGGAAATTGAGCTTAATAAGCTTCTCCCTTTATATACTCCTGTAGATATCTTCAATTATTTATTTGCCTTTCCTTGTGCTTCTATTGAAAAAGTGCATTTTGCTCCCATTGTCTGTTCTGTTGATTTACTTACTCTTAATTCATTATCTAGCAAGCTGTTGGATAAAGTAGTGTATTTTCACACTGATGCATGCAATTGTTTTTACATTAAGAAGTCAGTGGATTTTCCATCTAGTCTGCTGGGAGGTCTGGTTAGGTTAGGGAAACACTTGAGATTTCTGCATGTAGATTTACTAGCTGAAGGACTTATTAATCAGCTTAACTTGTTTTTAGTGTCTATAAATTCTGTACAGTTGAGTTGTTCTTGGCTCGTTTATACAAAGTGAAGTACTTTTATTACATAATCACACTTTTATAAGCTGTTTTAAGTGCATTGCTGCATCTATATGTTTAAGTTTGTTATTGGTAGCACTTCTTCTGTAGATTCCTTTACTGTGCTTTTACAATAGGAGGCCTGGGATTATTCATCTAGTGGCAGTAGGTGTTTACCTGGTCTGTCTGAGCTGGGAAGCAGACAAAAGGACTTTAAGTATTTTTTGCACTTCTCTTATATACCATGACTGTATTTTAGCAGTTTCAAAATAAGTACTGTCTGCTGCTGCTTTAAGTACTTAATTGCACTGTATTACATTGTATTTGTTAGTTGTAGGGCTGTTGTAGGTAGTTTGTGTGGTCTTGTTATACATGGGCTCCAAACCAGCCATTTTGTATTACAAAGGTGTTTTTCTGTACCCTTGTGGCAGACGTATGCTGCTCTAACCTGTCTGAGTTTTTGATTGCTGGTGGAAGGCTTATTGTGTGCTTTCCTGATTGGTAGTTAGTTTAAACCTTCTATCTCTTTCCTGCTATTTAAGCCTCACATTTGCACTGTGCTGCTCTTAATACAGTGGCAGTTAGCAGAGCCCGTACAGATGCAAAAGCCTAGCAGCTCAGTTGTTCCCTAAATAGATGTCAGTTAAACCCTTCCAAGCATTTCTGCTGCTCTAGGAGCAACTGAGTTGTGTACTGAGCAGTATCGCCTTATTGATCAACCTTAGCCTACACAAAGTATAGGCCCCTCTTGTAGTCTTGGCGCTACCAGCACAGTCCTGTCAAATTAACCCAGTCCCTTCTCTAATAAAATGTATAGTAAGAAGCTGCTCTAATAAAATGTATAGTAAGAACCTGCTGTCATGGATGAGCAGTTTCCCATCATCCCTCTCGCTAGCCTGATGACATGGGAATCCTGCTGCAATGTAGCAATTGTCTCATGTATACTAACAACCACTTACTCCTGAAATAAACAAACAAATACTTTATATAAGAGATGTAGTTACACTATGAAATTAGATGTAAGACTCTCTTATAAGCACAAATTAAATGCCAAACAGGTTGTCAGCATATGCACACTTCCCACACTAAATAAGGACATGGCACATAAACCCACATATGCAGAGGTGTTCACTAGTAACTTACAAAAGATCAAAGTCCTCCCAAACACAAACCACTTACACACATAGCAATGCAAAAGACAATTACAACACATAATAACACACACCAGTGTCTCAACAAATAAGCATCTAGGGTGTAACATCACAAAACCTAATGTATTGGTCATAGGTGACTACATTGTGAGACACAGATATTCCTCTCACCAGACTGGATAAGAAGCAGGTTACATTTAGCTGCCTGTCAGGTTCCAGGATCCGTCAAGTCACTCAACTACAAGTACCAGTATGACTCTGTCATATTCCATGTGAGGGTGAATAACTTGAGACATACCTCACTGGACTATATGAAGAGAGACATGACTGACCTTTCAGATTATGTGTAACAGGCAGGTATAAGCCAAGTATGAAGCCTCATTCAGCATTCTCCAAGGATGATGCCACAATACTAACAAAATATGATTGACTTAAACAATTGGCTTAGCTTCTGGTGTCAGTCCAAGGGGATCCAATATCTCTCAGTCTAGGAAGCTATGGTTGACAGGGCATGCTGCTTTGCCAGAGATGATTTGCACCTGTCTCGTCTATGTTTTTGGATACTGGCAAAGGCATTAGCCACACAGTTTGTGCCTTTTTTAGGCAGTGTCAAAAAGCAACCTCCTAACATAACAACATCCTCTCTAGATAAACTCAAGGTACTGCTGCTTAATGTTCAGAGTCTAAACAAGGAACTGCACTCTCTGGAGGCACTCCTCACTTTGTAAGATGCTTACATTTCTGCAGTCACTGAGACATGGGTCAAAGGTGCAGAAAGCACCCCAACTGTGCAGGGCTACAATATCTTTCATATGTTCAGACCACAAACTAAGCATGAAAGAACCAAAGGAGTAGGTGTATCCATCATCTTTAAAGATAAGTACACATCAAGACTGGTCAAGCAGTATGACTCTCTTGATCTACTCCATGTCCAATTAATTATAGGCAAAGCCCCCTACCACATCATAGCTAGCTATTGGTCCCCCTCTCATGCATACTGCATACCTGGACTTACTGGAGTCAGCCCAACACCTTACTCATAGGTGATTTTAATAATCCTACCATTGATTGGGAAACATACATGACCACAAGCATGCTGTCTCAGAGTTTCTTGGACTTTGTCAATGTAAATGCTTTAGAACAGCTAGTTAGCACACCCACAAGAGGCTCAAATGTCCTGGACATAGTACTCACTAACAAGGGAGAGCATCACCCCTCACCCTGTGTGATGTCCTCGCTGATAAAATTGGACCATAAATCAGTCTTGTTGATGTAATTATAAGACCAGATACCCCATCAAACTCAAAATCGCTTAAGATTTTTTTAAAGACAAATTACCTCCTACTAAGTGATGGTATAAGAATCTTCAAAACCCCCTTGAATACAGATAACATGGACTTCTATGCAGAGGTATACACCAATACCCTGTATAACCACTTAAGCAGTTGTATAGAATCAGCTGTACCTGACCAGATTAAAACCAGGTCTTGCTGAAAAAAAAACACCCTGGTGGACCCCTATTATAAACAATTTATACAACAAAAAAAGAAACTAATGTCCACGAACAAGAGGGAACTGGATTAGCAGAGGAAGAAATCCCTCTCTAGCTTAGACAAACAAATTAGACATCTTGTCAAGTCCTTCAAATCTAATTACACACAAAAAATAGCCTCCCTAGCTAAGGATAATCTCAAGGCATTTTTAACTGTATCTGAAACCTAAAAAGGAATAGTTAGCTATGCCCTGAATTGGTTGTGGATGGTACCACCCATACTCAACCTGAGGTTATAGCCAACCTGCAAGCATATTGACCTGGAGCAAATTTCACCCCCATGTCCCCTCCAGTCATCTCTCAAAGTATCCCTGCAATCATTCCTTAGCCTTTTATCTAAAGAGAGTAGATCATCTTGGAGCTCTCCATGGCCAAAAACACAGCATCAGTGGGACTAGACAACATCACAGATTGCCTTTTAAACAACTTAAAACATAGGTTCATAGATGTGTACTAGGCTAATGGCCCTCGAGCCTTTACAAGCCTAGCCCATAGAAGTGCCCTGGCATCAAGCCACCTGACATTAAATCCCAGTGCCTCTATCAAGTAGAGCCACTTCAGTTATCCCTGGGGTGAACTTTCTATTACCCATCCACACATCAAGATTTCTTTTGAAGAGAGACAGTGAGGTGCTCTGCTTGACATGTATGGGAAGTCTATTCCAGTGGATGGGCAGTCTCTGGCTGAGGAACCTGTCCCTCCAGCATGTTCTGTTGATTGTGGTAGTAAGGTTGAGGTCTCTGGAGCATGTGGTGTGGAGGGACTGGAATTTCTTTAGCTGCAGCATTTCTAACAGAGATGGGTCAGACAAGGCTTTGTAAGTCAAGCAGAGATCATCTCTAAGTAGGCAATATTAGACAGAGAACAGCTGGAGTATTTTGTGTCTGTCCATGTAGGACATATGTTTAATGCCTAGGATCCTCTTCATGATGTACGTCTGTGGCCTCCCCAGCTGTTGTAGGTGTCTAGTGAGGTACATGCCAAATGGGGCATTATACTTGATGATTAGTCTAATGAGGGAAGAGTATAGAGAGATGATGACCTCATTCTTCCTAGATGCAAAACCCTTGGTAATGAGATGTGCCACATAGAAGGACTTTCTGACCACAGTGGCAATATGGCGGTCAAAGGACAGGTTGCTGTCAACCTGCAAGCCCAGATCTCTTATAACACCTTCAGTGTTCAGTGAACTCCCATCAATGTGGTAATTAGTGGAAACTGAGTTTTTACCAAAGGGGATGACAACGCATTTTTTGGCATTAATCTTAAGGCCATGACTTCGACACCAGTCATTGGTCTCAGTGAAGCCTTTCTGTAGGATGTCTGCATCACTTTAGGAGTTAATAATGACTCCCAGCTTGCAGTTATCTGTGAACTTGGTCAGTCAGAGTCCCTTTGTGTTGGCCTGGACCTCTGAGAAGTAGATGCCGAACAGGAGAGGACCCAGGACCAATCCCTGTGGCCTCCACTCATGACTGGTCAGCAGTGTGACTTGGAGTCCACTACTTTCACACTGTTTGTTCTATCTGTGAGCCAGTTTGCAACCCATCTAGTGATATAGGGGTTGATGCCTAGTTTGGTGAGTTTATCAATAAGTCTCAGGTTAGCAATGGTATCAAAGGCCTTGGCCAGATCAATGTAGGCTGTATACACACTGCCTTACCTTCATCCACAGCCCTGGTGACTGACCCAAAGGAGTCAACCAGGTTGAGCAGGCATGATCTCCCTTTCACAAAGCCAAATTGTGTGGGGTCTAGAGTTTGGAGATTTCCTATATCTTTGTTAATCAGGTCCATGATGATGCGCTCCATAGTTTTACATATCAGACTTGTCAGGCAAATGAGGTGATAATTCCTAGGGTCTGTAGTCGGTCCCCCTTTATGGAGAGGGGTGACTGTAGCAGTGCACCATTTAGTAGGGACAAAGCCTGAGGTGAGGTTGTGACTGAACAGGGCACACAGCTATTGTGCCAGTTCACTTTGCAGTTCAGGTAGAACACAGCCAGGAATATTATTAGGTTCCATGGAAGCTGTATTCTTGACCTTGGACAATGCAGCTTTAACCTGTGCTGTAGTAATGCTGGGTACCTGGCATTCTTCCAATATGGTGATTGGTCCTTTGGGGGGGGTGAGAGGGGCAAAGTTGGCACTGAATCTATCTGCCAGTATGTTGGCAATTTCTGTTGGCTCAGTATAGGTGGTACCATTGTCAAGTAGCTCAGAGCAAATCTGGATATTGCCGTGGAGGTTCTTTATATAACTATAGAAGGCTTTGTGATTGTTTTTAGTATCTGCCGCAATTCTGCCTTCATAGCTGGCTTTCAAGGATTTGATGAGGGATCTCAACTTTTTGTTGAGGCTAATAAGAGAGGTTTTCCAATCTTGGGACTTTACCTTTTTCTGCAACAGTTTCTTCCTTCCATTGTAGAGTTTATTAATGGCAGGAGACCAGCAGATTGGTTTCCTTTTTTTCATTCTGCTGGGTATGGCTAATTCATGCATTTATGTAGATGTTCGTACAGTGCATTGGTATATGATTCACCAGTCATACAGCTATTTTCCATTGGCATGAAAGCCGTGAAGTTAGCAACCTCTGTTTTAAGGATCCCAAAATCAGCTTTGGAGAAGTTTTGCAAGGTGAATACCTTTGTGGGGGGGGGGGGGGGCTGTGGGTGAGATGTAGATTTCCATTGTGATTAGTTTATGGTCAGATCTGACGAGGGAGGGATTGATTATTGGTGTAGAGCAATGGTCACCCATGTTAGTAATAAACAGTTCAAGGATGTTGCTTCCTCTAGTTGGGGTCAGAATGATCTTGTCCAGGGCATTGGAATTGATGAATTGCAGGAAGCGTTGGGCCAGTGTATTGGTGTTGATGGAGGGGTAGTTGAAGTCTAGTATGAGAGTGTTGGGTTGGACCTTGATAGATTCCAGGGTGCATAGGAAAGTGGAGTGAGGGGCTAGGGACATGGTCGGGGACCTATAGCAGGCTATGACCTGGATCCCTATCTTACCCAATATTAGTTGTACATGAAGTATCTTAGATGTATTATGTTGGGCTAGTAGTTTGGTGGTATGCATATCCTTTATGAATATGGATACACCACTGCCTTTAGAGCTTTGGTCCATGTTTCTGGGCCGAAAGGTGTATGAGCTATCAGACCCACGTGAATACCTGTTTAACCACAGCCTGTAAACTGGCTATGTTCTGGTCGAATGGAGAATAGCAATAGTAATCCCTCTGCACAAAGGGGGACCATCAACCTTATAGGCCCATAAGCTTGACTAGCCTCATCTGCAATGCTATGGAAAAGAATCATTATGGACCTTATTAACAAGGACATAGGTAATCTTGAAACTCTGGACCCAACCCAATTCGGATTTGTTAAAGGTAGATCATGCCCTTTAAACATGGTTCACTTCTTCAAGAAAGTCACCAAGGCCCTGAATGAGGGAAAGACAGTGAATATCACTTGTCATAACCTACACAAAGCATTTGACACAATCTCCCACTCAGGTATTATAGAGAAACTCTCTCAGTTGGGAATTAACCCCAACATTACCAGACGGATAGCCAACTGGATCACTGTCAGGACACATACTGTCAAAGTGGGTGACTTCACCTCTAGCAAAAGACCAGTCACAAGTGGCATACCACAGGGCCTGTGCTGGGCCCCTTACTGTTTGCAATTTATTTCTCAGACATCCAGGCAAACTTGGATGACCTGTGGCTGACCAAGTTTGATGACAATTGCAAACTGAGAGCCATCATTGAGTCCCCCAACAATGTTAATATACTGTAGATAGGGTTAAAGCAGATAAATGATTGGTGCCAAAGTATTTTTTAAATGCTGTAACCTCTCTCCTACAAAAGAAAACTGCTGCAAATCCAGCCTGCCCATCCAAATCATAAAAAACACAGCAGACCTTCTTACTCACTCCAGTGTCAACTTCTACAATAAAAAATAATTTATGCTCCCTTAAGACAACAACCATTGCCTCTGACCAACTTCCATCTGATTTTCTCATACCCACTGCAGTTAGCCTTAAATATCCTGTCCTATTTATATTAACTCTCTATTCAAGAAAAATATGTCCCCACCTTACGGAAAAAAATTGTGCAGTTTGAGGGCCATATCTAGCACAAGATGACCTATTCAGGTTCCTTGGACCCTGTGCTGACTGAGAAGCCCAGCCACATCTATCCATAGCATCTATAAATAGCTGTTTCTAAAAGGAACGGCCATCCATAAATAACTGCACTACTGCTGACTGGGGGGCTTAGCCACGGTCATCAGTACCATCTGTAAAGAGCTGTTTCTAAAAGGATCAGCAATCTGTAAAAAAAACAGTGCTGCTGGTTCCAAAAGGAATATCCAGTCAACAGCGCAGTAACAATCAATGAGAGATAGAGAGAGAGAGAGAGAAAGAGATGTAGCAGCCAATGACAGAGAGACAAGAGACAAAATGCAGAGCTTCTTGGAATCTGTTGTGTACATTTTGCAATGAAGATCCAGCTTTAAGATAGTGACCAGCACTTCATTATGAAGACAAGAGATGAAATGTAAGATTCTCAACTGAGATGAGTGGTCTTTCCACTATGGATGCAATTGTATGTGTCAGGAATAGAATGGAATATGTTTTTTAATTCAGCAAGCACTTTTAAATGTGAGGAATACAATTATCAAGTACTAGACTGGGCAGCAGGTGTGTGTGTGTGTGTGTGTGTGTGTGTGTGTGTGTGTGTGTGTGTGTGTGTGTGTGTGTGTGTGTGTGTGTGTGTAATTTCCCAGTCAGAGAAGCTGCCTAGTTAAGTGACAGTCACACAGACTCAAACCCTGTACATTAGGTATTGAAGCAAGAGATTTTCTCTCCACACTAGGCCTCCTGTTTTGATAAAACAGTATGAATACTATTTAATGGAGCTTGCTGTTTGCATACACATAGGTGTAAGATGCAGCAACAGTTTATGTAGCACTCAGTGCAGATAAGTAAGGATATGAGCTGTAAAAACTGCTTCCTGTACGGTTTGATTTCCTCAGCATTCGTCTTCTGTGTGACTCTTCCAGTTTAATTCACCAGAAAGAACTCATGGGCTGTTCCTGAAAAGGAGGTAGGGTGTCTCTCTCTAGATTTGGGTCCAGTGGGCTTTCACAGGCTGTTAGCAAATGCAATACACAATTGTCTTTTCAATTCCTGCACCCTTCACATAAATGCTACTTACTACTTCAATATATTTGTGAATGAATCCCAGCATGTTTCTTGTAGTTTAATGGGTTGCCAGATTGCATTTCCAATAAAAGTAAGTTTCAGGGAAAGAGAATTTTACTGCTTCGAATGGTAAGTCTGATTTTCAGTGAAGACTGTTTTGTTTAGAAAATGTCAGTGTTTTTCTTTAAAATTTTCAAATAAATTTGAAATGAAATCAAACTCTCTGTAATAATTGTAAAGGTGAAGAATGAAATAGTATGCACACTGGCAGGTTTGTACACTGTTTACCGTAATTAGGAAGAGACAGCCAAATAATGGGATACTGGTATGTTTGACCGGGGCCTGCATCTTCACCTGCATACCCTTTGTCCATGACTTGGCTCTGTTGACTCTGGAGATGCGGCTACAGTATAGTATTATTAGCCATACAAGTAGACCTGCACTGAGTGATGTCAGATATGATAGCTAATCTTGATGATAAAGACATAGGGAGGCCAAATATGAGATGTACTTACCCTGTAAATATGTAAGACTCCCCACCAAAAAATAATATATTGTATGCGGTAATATTGCTGATGTTTTTATGACTCGTGGACTGTTGAACAAAACCTGCAGGATTTATATTGTCTTTTGGCCATTTATTACAGAAACCTGTCAGTTTTTTTTCTTTTACTTTATTCATTGCACTAAAGAATTAATTAATTCATTAATGGATGTGGATTGTATACTGTAGTCTAAACATATTTCATTTTAGTAATATATTTCTGCAGTGCCTTCTTTACAGCCTCCAGCATTTGCAAGGAGTTTGACATTTTTCAGGTCATATGCTCTACATTATTTGGAGGGATGCTAAGAAACATCTGATCTTCACCATCCATTATATGATTGTTGTTGCATATGTTTGTGATACAGTCTTCTCTACAAGATCAAACTAGAAAGGATTTAAGCATATAGGTAAAACCTGTTACTGTAGAAGTTAGTGCAGAGGGCTAAAACTCTGATTTGGTAATGAGTTATTTCCTGTGGCAAGGGTGTAGAGCTTGGATCTTTCTACATTCATTTACCTACTATATGACACAGTTCCTTAATGGTGTGCAGAAATGCATGCCTATTAACTAAGAGCCTGCTGCCGTGTTTACCAGCCATTCCCTTTTGTATAGGTGATCTATTTCAGGAAATGTTATGGAAATATCACCAGCACACCATTTTTATAATGTAACAAGGGTAATTTATTCTACAAGGGCAGCAGGCACTGCATCTGTAGATGAAGCACTGGAATGCAAAGCTGTTTGCCAGTAGCAACCTCTGCATTAGTAATAGTTCTCTTTAATATGGAATTATTTAGATGATGTTTACTACTGTAGAGATTGTGTGTATTGACTTAGCATAGGTTACAAGTGGTTAATATTTCTTATACTCTCACAAATACTCTTCAATTTAAAGTGTGCTACACATGGCTGAATATTATGGTATGATGCAAGTGCTCTTTATGCAGTTTCTTGTAGTTTTCTCAAAGCTGCGAATAAAAGTGTATGTAATTTATTTCTTCATAACAATAAGAGGTATACACAGTTAACAAAGTGGTTACAACTGCTGGTGGGGGTAGGGTGTCTCTGTCTAGATGATAGTACCTTATGCTTTTATCATCTGGTCATTTATAAACTGTCTTTAATCTGGTTTGCAGAACTACTGCATGCATATGCGTGTGTGTGTGTGTGTGTGTGTGTGTGTGTGTGTGTGTGTGTGTGTGTGTGTGTGTGTGTGTGTGTGTGTGAATTAAGTTGGAATACTGTGCATGAAACAAATTTGAAATATGTGACTTTCATCATTATTAGTTATTATTTTTTGACACAGACATCTGAGAAACATGCAGCCAACAGTACAGCCATAATTGCTGAGTTTAGCAATGAAGTACTGGAATGCAAAGATAAAGATGACTGACCCTGCAGAGCTGATGAAGTTAAAAAGTGATTAGTACATCTTTGCATTTTGTGTAAAACAAATTGGAATACATTATGGTTTCCATTTTTATCATATTTAGACATGTAATGTCTACATAGTTGGTAAAGTGGTCATAACTGTTGAGTACAGATATTGATGGATTATAATGACACAGCTTTGAGGAGTATTTTAGTGTCACAATGCTCTGAAATGGCTACCTCTGTCATTATTGGTTCACTCATTCTGTTTCACTACTTACTTGAAAAAAATATTTGAAACTACAACTTTAAAACATACTCAACAAATGTTACTGTACTAAACAAAAACTATCATTTAATACAATCAGGCAGGTGAATCAAGGAATACATGCATTTATATACAATCCTAAAAATATATTTGGGGGCATATGGTTTGAAAACAGCTTGGGGCTCAAGATATACTTAATCTGCCACTGGCCAAAGGCATTTTCAATGAATGTGAGTTTAAAGGGCAGATAGTTTATTGCTGATCATGTCAAGTCTGTTTTCGATGTGAGACTGTTTCTTGTTTAGCAAATGGCCAGCTGTGTTTGTTCTACAAAATTTTAAATATGTTTTAAATAATATCCAGGCAGGTTTGAACAGTGTTTATGGTAATTGCAGGGAGACAGACAAACAATGGATTACTGGAATGGCTGAGGGAGGGGGTCTGGTCCATTTGCTTACCTAGGTCCCAATTTGACCATTACACGGCTCTGATACCAGCCCTCCATAAAGGCAACCCATCAACCAAGCTCACAAACTATATACCAATTGCAGTTCTCTCATCCTGATCCTAAATCACAGAAGTCTTCAGTCTCAACTTACTACATATACTAACACTCATAACCTCCTTTCCCCCCTCATAGCATGACTTCAGACCCAGTCACAGTACAACCACTGCCCATCTAAGGTTCACAGATATAATCATAATAGAAATTAAGGTCTTTGAAACTCAGATCTATTTCCAGATATATCTGAGGCATTCAATGCAGTCAATCATCAAATTCTTCCTGTGGGATATCACCCTTCTCATGTAACTGGTTTCTTGGTTACCTCACTAATAGGTCTCGAACAGTGAAACAGCTGAATTGTTTCTCCACTTTCCTTCCTATATCCAACGGATTCCCACAAGGTTCTATCCTTAGAACATACTCTTTAACTTGTTTTTCAATGACTTAAACACAGCAGCCAATGAGGTCACCATAGTACAATGCACTGATTATTCCACTCTAATATGTGCTGCTACGGCACTACCCATGCTCCAAACACTTACCCAGAAATCCTTCTCCTCCAGAGTAGCATAAATCAACAACTTACAAGTCCTCCCGAATACATAAAGTAATAAATAAATAGATAGATTAGATAGATAGATAGATAGATAGATAGATAGATAGATAGATAGATATATAGATAGATAGATAGATAGATTCGATAGATGAAGGGATTCACATCTAGATCAAGGGAAGTCATAGTCTCCCTATACTCATCACTCATCAGACCAATGATCGAGTACAATGCCCCATTCGGAATGTATCTGACCCGACACTTGCAGCAGCTGGAGAGGCCACAAAAGTTCCTCACCAAAAGGATAAAGGGTCTCAAAAATCTGTCTTATGCTGCCCGACTGAAAGAACTCCAGTTATATTCAGTTGCTTACCGCTTGCTCAGAGGTGACCTATGCCTGACATACAAGGCCATGTCAAACCCAGATTTGATGAACATGCTTCATCTCAAAAATCTAGATCCCTCAGAGCCACAAGGGCGGAGACTTAAACCTCGACACGGTTATTAATAGGACGTGCTGGAGGGATAGATTCATCACCCACAGACTCCCTATGCTGTGGAACAAAATCCCGGTTTATGTGAGGCAGAGCACCTCGCTGGCCTTGTTCAAGAGGAATCTTGACCAATGGATGGGAGATCGCAGATACACCCCAGGGGTTACCTCAGTGTCACTGCTCGACAGAGGCACAGCAAAATAATGGGCATAGTTTCTCCAAACTAAAGGGGTGGCGTAAGCCACAAAACTATGGGCTAGGCTTATAAATGCCCTCGGGCAGATAGCCTAGTATGAACCTATGAACCTATGAGATAAATATACTATTGTTCTCCCCAGCTCTCTTTCTCTCTCTCTCTCTCCTCCAAAAAAAAAACTACCTTTAGTATATAGTAATGCAACAAAACCAGTGCAGAATCAATGTACCACACCATACTGCTAGGTGTGATTACAGACAACCACCTGAAATTTGATCTTATCTTCAGCAAGTTATAAGCAAGATACACCAAAAGCTAGCTTGCCTCTATAGAGTAAAAC
>NC_056735.1:1954096131-1954108631 GCF_019279795.1 Protopterus annectens
TTAATATTGGTATTAGTTATATGTTTAACCAATGTTTTTAGATCATGGAGACAGCAGCCCAAAGGTTGTAACTAAAAATTAATTGATGTTAGTTTTACAGCAGCTCTCATTATCATGCATAATTAATTAACCTTGCAGTAAACATATGCAGTGATGATCCCAATGGTCTGACTGAGAAATAAAATGACTGATCCCCTTAATGTACTTTGGAGGAGTCTTGTATTCAGGAATGACTTGTGCACTTCAAGAAAGAATTAGTCTAATGTAGGAATCACATGGTTTAAACTCTGGGCTTTTCTGAATTCTAGTGTTAGTAGTTTGGATGATTTATAAAAGAAACTGGGTTGTTTCAGCTATGCATCAAATGTATTTTCAGGATAGAACTCAAAATAGAAAAAAAGGTCTGATCACAGTCTAGTATGTATGCTGCTGGACTTGTGTAATAGGACAACCAAAAGGTCATATACATTTAATTAATTTATTTATTTATTTGTCTTTTGTTGACAAGTGTAGCTCCCAAAGACTCTTAGCAATTTTTCAGGGGAAACTGAGGTGGCATTTATATTGACAATGATTCTGATGAAGTTTCAAGTGTTGAAATGAAAGTGCTTAATCTTGTACATTAAAACCCATTTGGATTCTCTTTTGGCATGGTTTTTGTGGTGAAGTGTGACTGGGATGTTTCCTTTATTGGACTACAGTACTGCTATGGTGATGATAGAGGGAACATATTCTAGTTGTGTTGAGAGGATCCCCAGGATTCAGCAAGCTCTACACTGCTTCTGCAGGAATACTGCAAGAGCTACTGCACGCAATATGGCCGACGAGCAATCCAGGAATGAGCTCCTGGGACGTGCACGAGCACAACTACACTATTCCTGCATGGACACAGCTCCTGTATGCTAATTACACCATTTGCAGGTGAAACCCATGTAAGTGAGGTGAATTAGCAATCATGAAAGCAGGCAGGTGTCTGTACAGGAATAGTGTAACCTGCAGAAAAGTATTCAGCTACTAACCAAATACATTTCTGCAAATTACAAAACGGAGGCATGACAGCTCCGAGGAAAGCATGTATTCAATGTTTTAGGCATGCCAATGGCCAAATATATGGCCATTGGCATGGCAAATAGTTGCAAAATTATAAAAAATAGCTTTTTTTTTTGGCCGATTTCAGACATTTAAGAGTAGGGCAGTGGTGCACAAACGGGATCGGCCCAAAAATAAGAAAAAAAGTTGGAAATAACCTTTTGAACCAAAATCAGCATTCTGCCATAAGAGTCAATGGCATGCATAAGACAACAATACCATGGAATAGTGGTTGCTAAGGGAGAAGGCTCAGTGTCAGTTTTGTAACCATGCATTAGCAGTCAGCTTTATGCAAATGAGGGGACTGATACTGAATCACAGATTTCCCCTCACTGTTAGCTTGCACCCAACTGTGTAGGTGCAGCCATGGTATAAGCATAAAAGGTAGATAACCTCATAAAGGGGAGTGTCATGCATGCTGTAAGCTTAATAGGGCTCCGTGGCCCATGTTTGCCATTAGTTAAGCACAGCTAAGGGGGGGGGGGTGTCTGTGGCTACCTAGCAGTGTTTACATTGCCTAAATGGGTGTCCGCGCCACACACCAGGTTTTAAAAAAAAAACAGGAAATAGCAACTCTGTTCACATCTGAGCACTGGGTATGTGCAGCACACCTCGGAGCTTAAACAGGAAGGCAATGGGAGGGGAAAACAGCAGTAGGAAGGCAATCAAGGAGAACTAGCATATCTGGCAGGTGAAATGTATCAGAATCAGCCAATTACACAGGCAACAGCCCAGCCCAGCCCAGCACAGCACACTACTATAAACTATGCAAACACCTTTCATTTTGTTTTTTCCAACAAACTCTACATCACCGGTGTACACAGACAGGGAAATTTTACCTGACAAAACTAACAAAATGATAGGGGCTGCTGTTTCTCTCATACATCAATATGTGGAAGTGGCTGAGGGTGGTGAGGATGAGAATGCTGATGACCAACCCACAGTGAGGAGAAGGAGAAAAGTGTACAGACCCAGGGTAACCTACCAGGGGCTACATGAGCTGAAGATAGTGGAGTGCTAGAGGGTGGACAGGGACCTCCTACAGGAAATTGTTGAGCTGTGCTGGCCACACCTCACACACAGAACCAAGAGATAGGAACCCATCCCAGTGGATACCAAGGTATGCATAGGCTTAATAATACTAGCCACAGCTACCTTCCAGAGGCCAACTGGGGATACCATGAGGATCTCACAGGCATCAGCATCCAGGATACTCCACCAGTTCCTGGATGCCATGTCAGCACATGCCGGTGAGCACATATATTTCCTCAACACCCATGAGGCATTGACCAGCAGTATGCGTCTCTTCTACCAAATACTAGAATACCCTGAGGTAGTGGGTGCTATAGACTGCAGGCACATACACATCAAAGCACCACCCGGTGAGCACAGTAGGGTCTACATAAACCACAAGGGCTTCCCCTTCATCAACTGCCAGGAAGTGTGAGATGCCCGGGCATTATAATGAATGTGTGTGCTGGCAGCCCTGAAAGCTATCACGACTCCCACATCTGGCATAGGACACGGCTGTATCCGAGATTTGCCAGTGGGGACATCCCATTATGGCCACCTAGTTGGAGATGCTGGTTATGCATTGAAGCCGTGGCTGATGACACCTATCAGAAATGCACACACACCCAAACAAGACCTCCATAATGTGGCACACACACAGACCAGAATCATAATAGAGCATGTGTTTGGGATGCTCAAGTCACAGTTCTGGTGCCTGGACTTATCCAGTGAGCCTTGCAGTAATCTCCAGCTACATGTACCCACATTTTCATTGTATGTGCCATGATACACAATATGATCTTGCGGAAACAGCTGCAGCAGGAAAAGCACAGGGCAGGGTCACACAGCCCCCTCCCCCACCATTGCCAAGGCCAGCACAGGCACAGAGTGACTCAGAGGAGGAACATCCTGAGCCTGGCCCTGTAGGCAGAAGAGGCATGCCCAGTATGCCCAGGCTTTGGCAAAGAGGCAATGCATAGCACATACACTGTCATGGTAGGAACCCAGGTAATGACACCTCTCTTTGAGTTGCACATACAATAAAAGGGATGCCAAACATGACACTACCTGTGCTTTACCATGTATAGGGAGTGTACTATGTGCATCCGGCATAGTCAGCCCTCCAGCACCATCCTCAATACTGGCACAGCCACAAGGTAAGTCACTCTTCCTATCAATTTCTGAATGGAGTAGTATGTTCTGCTAGTTGTATCTATGGCATGGATGTGAGCATGGAAGGGGAATCGGGTGGCTGAATGTGATGTCAGCAGACAGTGGACACCTATATGGGAAACATGAAATCCATAACAAATAATGGTGTCAACAAAGTAGGCAGTACTAGACAAGCTAACAAATCCCACTGCAGTACATGTGGTGGCCCAAATGTGTGTCCATAGGACACGCACATGCATGTCAGTGAGGCTCACACACCCAACAACAGCCTCAGCCAGCAAGACAGGTGTAGATAACCATAAAGAAAGGCTGTGCCAAGGCTTCCAATTAATGGCAATGGAGAACAGCCCCCCTCTAGACCTACACAGATGGATTACAACAGGTCAGGCAGTTGTATGTTAGTTCTGAAGGGTAAGAAGTCTGAAACTGAAATGTAGGTCGATAAAACCTAAGATCTGTACTCTACTGATATGCCTCTAGTCTGCATGATAGGTCAGAATACGAAACAAAATGAAAGCCAACAGAGTACCTGAAATACCAGTACGGTCATAGCAAATGTTTACAGTTGTCAGGTGTGCCCCTCCCCCCACAATCCTATGTAGAAATGCAGTAACATCTACGTGTGTGTTTAATAACAGTGGAGCACAGATTATCTGAGTTGGCCCAATTTACAGGATAGATTGTTGCATGTGTAAAATATGCAGGGCTCTGTGTGATAGGTTGTTGTGTGTTGTATATTGTGTGGAAGTGGTAAACATGTTGGCAAGGAGGATTGTGTCCTGGTGGCCTATGGCTAGTACTGTCAATGAGAGGGCCATGTTCTGACAACTGCTGTGCCAACCACAATGCATCCCAGCAAGACGTAATTCAGCAGTCATCCATACTCATTGTTCAGATGTCAATATTTGTCACCATCTGAAAGATGGACATGCCATGAATGTGGGCTCAGAAATACACACAGTACACAGGTGGAAGTACCCCAGACAGAGTACATAAAATGTAATTGTCAACTGCACACACCTTTGGAACTCTACATACAGGTTAGCAGCACATTAGTTGTCTGTGTAGTATGGAATACTGATGTAGTCTGGCCAATCACTGGCAGACCACAAAAGGCTTCCATATCACACATGCACTCAGCTCACCCCAACATCAGCCACAGGTTTATCACAGGTCATATCCCTGCTGTTGTGAATGAGTACAGTATGACCCCCACTTCTGTATGGGAATACCCACAGAATGCAGCATGCTGAAGAGGTGTCCCATGCAGGTGTGTCTCTAGCTGTAAGCAGCACCCTGCCAGCATCCAGAACAATGGATTAATATGGACAGGAGCTATTGCCATTAATGCCTCGCACACTTACCTCATCACCCCAGGGGAATCCAGTGGCTCGCAGCCTGGGACTGTAGGAGTGACAGAATGCACTGGCTTGCTGCAGATGGCCTGCATCACTACCAAATGCCCTACAGTCCTCTGTCAAAAGCCTGTGCCTCACCCATACTGTCAATGTATGTTATCAAATGGGGTCAACAGCATAACACAGTCCAAAGAACACAAATGCAAGGACATCTTGACAAATCCCAGTAGCATGCCCACCATGTCCTACTGCATGAACTGTAGACCAACCCCTAAATATCGCTTGGATGAAGGGACAACTATAGGGATACTTCTCAGATATCACTCCCATAATGGTAGGAAGAGGACAGAATAACAGAGTGGGGGGTGTAGAAGCGTGGACCCCATGGAGTGTGTGAAGTCTGAAACTCTGATGTGTGCCCATACTACCCCTGCCTGAAAACCCAGTAATGGGTGGCTACAAACCCGCTCATAAACCACAATGTGAAGGAGAACTGACCAGATATATGAGCCCTGGGTAACCTGGGTGAAGCTGTACCGCTTTGAGGTATGGCCACAGTAGGATATGGCCATTCTGTTATGTCGATAGATGTACAAGCAGGGGATCCTCAGCCACCACAATACCAAAGTGCTGGGCTATCTACACAGACCCATCAGCAAGTGTCTGCAGCTCCCCTTCCAGAATGGCATGAGTGTGCAAGAATATGTAGGCTGTAGACCACAATATTGCACACAGCTTCATTCATCTTGTATTTCCCAGGAAACAACTGTGAGCAAATAAGTATATCTGTCAGTAGTTGATGACATAATACATCACAGTGTAAAACAGTACATATCTCTGAATATCTCTGCTAACACCAACCATGTAACACAAGCAGCACAGACACAATAGTTACACTGTCCCACTATATTTCGCCCATTGTGACTCCATATTGTCAACTTATCTAAAGATATCCTGCAGAAGCAGGTTGCTAGCTGTAGGTGTAGAACACAAAATCCTGCACTGGAGTACAACCCACCAGGAATGGATTCACACTCTCAATACAGAAGGTCATACTGAGCATGCTCCTACACTTAGAAAAATGAAGCCCATGTCTGACAACAACAGTGGACTATACATATCTGCCAGTTACAGATGTCTGTGCACACACACCACATTGCACACCATTCATGCTTTGCACACACATTGGATTGGAATACTCACACATAGCCAAGGCCAACACACTATAATAGGTCAAACATACACACACACAGAGATATGGGGAAGAGAGAGGCAGACAGTGACAAAGAGATTGCCATCATGAGGCCTGTCCCACCCACCACACATCCAATTGGCCAATATCACATGATGTATCGATGTCAATAACTGTAGACATTTGCCTTTGGTAGCCCTCAGCCCTATAGTGTCTGTGGTGCTTGTAATAACTGTGTAACATGATAGTACAAATCGTATTCATCTAGCATTTGTATAAGCAGTCCTGTCAAATGTAAAGTTGTGTGTGACTGAGAGTTGTGTGTGTGTTTCCAGAGGAATGCTTTATGGCCCATTCACACACACTGCACTTCCTATAGCCCATGTTAACACTCATGCTGATGTCAGTCACCTTGAAATAACCCTCTGGCCAATTGTCAACCCCATAATCTCCGTGATGCTTGCGATAACTGTGTAATGCTGTAATGTAACATACTAGTTAGGTAGGAGTTCTAATCCCAAACATGGCAACTGTGAATGTGTGTGTGTGTAGAGATTCATGGTTTTGATACACCTCCCATTGCCCTACTTTAGCAAGCCTGCTGATGTCAGTCACCTTGAAATACCCGTGTGGAGAACATCTACCCCTATAAGCTCTGTGGCATGTAATATAATAGCAGCAACTACACAGGTATGAGTTTGAATCTCATCTGTGGCAAGTGTTTATGTGTGTACCTCAAAGATTTTGGCCCCATTTACACCCACTACACATCTCAGAGTCTGACTTTAGCAGTATTGCAGATATCATCCACCTTAGAATTGCCTGTTGCCAACCCTAAACCATGTTGGGTCAGTGGTGCATGTGGTAAATGCGTAACATAATGATCCATAAAGATTGTTAGATAGAGGTTTGAACTTCACCCCTGGCAAACGTAAATGTGTGTTTAGGGTAAAATTATTTTTGGGATCTCTCACCCACTACATCACCCAGTACCAGTATTTACAAGGGCTGGTGATGTTCCTCACCTTAGAAGAACCTAGGGACAGCATCCATCCTATAAGCTCCATGGCATGCTTGATAAATGCAGTACACTGTAGTAGCAATACATAGTTTGGTAGGGTCTGAATCTCAACACTGGCAAGTGTGTGTATGTGTGTGTCTGTCATCAGCATCCTGTGTGGAGGTTGATGTAGTTGTGTAATAACAGGATGCATTGTGGTGTGGGTTTTGCTAAATTTTTATATTGAGGACCTAGCATATGTCATAATGTCTACCTTACAAGAATAACAGATGCCAAACTCCAGAGAGGCTGGTGTTGACAATCTATAGCCCTACATGTGACATTATGAATTGGTGAACAATATAGGGAACCCTTGTATTACTCAAGAGAACATTCTCCACCCATGTCTCCTACACAAACACACTTGGCTAGGCAACAACCACTATATTGGTAGTTCCCTGCATATTGCCTCACAGATAGTAACCACAGAGTGATTGCAGTGGACTACATGCCTGTTAACCACAACAGTGCCACTGACATCAGAAAGTACTGTGATGTGTTACAACTCCTGAATGAGTGTGTGTTATCCAGCAAGTAAAAGGACATGGCACCCTGTTCCATCCCTACAGTAGGCAAATAAAGGCTTACAATGGTCCTTTTGCTATGTTCCCCGATGGACACCTACAATGACTTTAGAGTCTGTAAATGAAACCCACAAAGGGAATACCATGCCTTATACACATGCTGTGTATGGACAGATGCCATTAACTTCACTGAATACCTGTATCATGCTGTCAATGTAGGTGCAAGCACGACCTCAGTTCCATAGCCAGGTCTCCCCAAATGAGGTCAGGAATGCTGCATCAGAAGATAATCTGTACACACAACATGCCCCAGAGACCTCAAGTACACTTCCACATGTCAAAAAACATGCGTGTGGACATGTGCACAATCCAGACACTGCCCATGTTATGGAATATAGATCACATACATGGGAAGCAGTGCACATCACTGGCCATCCACAACAGCAGTCCAGATGAGTGGATGATGAATACAATACCCACCTGTGGGGACCACTCCAGGGACTACACCCTGAGCCACACTGGAGTCCATTGTCATGTGGCCTGATGCCAAGGTATTCCCTTTGCCTAGCCTTGTACAGCCTTCAGACTCCCTCCAACCAAGACTGAACTTGACAGTCAAGAGGAGAAGGTAAACACTTGCACCACACCATAATCATCGCATAGGCCTACTAAATCCACACATAGAATCACAAAAACATTCGTGGAGGCTCTCAATAATAATCTGCTCAAGCAACAGAGATCTACACAAGTGACCTCCATGCCCCAACACAACCCAAATGACACATAGCCCACAGACTCAGTGTGCCACTCAACCACAGCCTATAAGGCAAAACAATGTACCCAACACACTAGCCACAGGTGACTCTATAGTCAGGCACACTGATGTCCCACTCACCAGGCTAAACAAGGAGAAGGTTACTGTCAGCTGCCTGTCAGGTGCCAGGATCCGCCACATAATCCACGCACTTAGGTCACTCCATAACAAGTGCAAATATGACTCTGTCATTGTCCATGTTGGTGTAAACGACCTGAGATGTACCTCCCTAGAATACATGAAAAGAGACATAGAAGAGCTCTCTGATCTTGTAGTCCAGGCAGTTATGACTGTAGCTATGAGTAGCATCCGGCCATCACCCAGAATGATACCGCAGTACAAGGACAAAATGACTGGCTTCAACAATCGGTTAAGCTTCTGGTGTCATATTAAGGGGATCCAGTATCTGTCTGTCTGGGACAACATGAACGACAGACCACAATACTTTGCCAGAGATGGCCTGCACCTGTCACCCCTGGGATTCCAGATACTGGCTAAGGTTCTTGCTGCCCCTATAGTGCCTTTTTTAGGCAAGGTTCAAATGACAAAATCAACACCGTAACAGGCAAGCAAAAACTGAGGGTAATGCTACTCAATGCTAGAAGTCTAAATCTCAAAATGCACTCCCTCAAGGCACTCCTTAAAATGGAGAACATCAATATCTGTGCAGTGACTGAGACCTGGTTCAAGGCTCTAGAGAGCACACTTGCATAAACAGGCTATAACTCATACCATACTTTTCAGCTATCTAACCTGGACCAGAACACCAAAGGTGGAGGTGTGTCCATATTCATTAAGGATATCCACACCTCCAGGCTAGTTGCTCAGCATAATGTATCTGAGGTTATCCAAGTGCATCTAACTCTGGGAAAAACTGCAATCCAAATTGTAGCTTGCTACAGATCCCCCACCATGCCCCATTATTCCCACTCCTCTTTTCTTGATATAATGGAAAATATTGGGGTTCAACCAAACACCCTAATAATGAGCGATTTCAACTACCCCACGATTAACTGGGAAAACTACTCATGTACAAACTCTTTTGCTCAACTGTTTCTGGAATTCATAAATTCCACTGCCCTGGATCAACTTATCCACACCCTTACCAGGGGCAACAGTATCCTAGACCTAGTCATTACCAACATGAGTGACTGCTGTTCCACACCTGAAGTCAACTCATCACTGGTCAGATCCGACCATAAGCTAATCACCTTAGATATCCACATCCCACCCCTCCCATTAAGGAAACCACAGTAAAATATTTCTCCAAAGCCAACTTCATGCTTCTTAAGTCAGAAGTGGCGAACTTCATGACACCCATGAAGATGGACAATACTGTTACAATGGCTGAATCCTACACAAATGCACTCTATAAGCACTTACACAAGTGCATGGATCATGCTATCCCAAACAGAACCAAGACACTATCCTTGAAAAAAAGGAAGCCAATCTGGTGGTCCCCTGCCACAAACAAACTCTACAACAAAAGGAAGAAACTGTTGAAAAAGAGAGTAAAATCCGATGAGTGGAGGAGCTCCCTGGTCAGCCTCCGTAAGAAGTTGAGATCCCTTATAAGATCATCCAAAGTTAGATATGAAAACAAAATCACCACTGATTCTAAGGACAACCACAAAGCATTCTACAGCTATGTCAAGAATCTCAATGGCAACACCCAGATCTTTTCTGAGTTACAGCACAACGGCACGAAAATTACAGAACCTATGATATTGCCAACTTCCTGGCAGATAGGTTCAGTGCTAACATTACCCCCTTCTCACCCCCTAAAGGGCCCATATCTATACAGGAAGAATGCAGATTCCCTGTAATCACAACTATGCAAGTAAAAGCTGCACTCTCTAAAGCCAAAAACACTGCATCCATGGGACCAGACAACATCCCAGGCTGCATTTTGCACAAACATCAGAATGAACTGGCTCCCCACCTAAGCACTATGTTCAATCATAGCCTCACATCAGGCTTTTTGCCCACTAAATGGTGCACAGCAACAGTTATCCCACTCTACAAAGGGGGAGCCACCACTGATCCCGGGAACTATTGCCCTATTAGCCTGATGGGCCTGGTCTGTAAGTCCATGGAACATATCATCATAGAACTCATAAACAAAAACATTGGTAACCTACAAACTCTGGACCCCACCCAGTTCGGGTTTGTGAAAGGCAGATTGTGCCTCCTGAACCTTATTGCTTTCTTTGAGGCAGTCACCAAAGCCATAGACGAGGGTAAGGTGGTTCACACAACCTATCTTGACCTCGCCAATGCTTTCGACACAATCCCCATTTTGGAATTATAGCTAAACTCACTAAACTAGGTATAAATCCCTATGTCACAAATTGGGTTCCCAACTGGCTCACTGACAGAACCCACACTGTAAAAGTTACAGACTCCAAATCTGACTTCAAACCAGTGAGAAGTGGAGTACCACAGGTTTCAGTCCTGGGACCTCTCCTGTTTGGTATCAACTTCTCTGAAGTACAGGCTAACACAGAAAGCCTATGGCTAATGAAGTTCACAGATGACTGCAAACTAGGAGCCATAGTCAAGTCCCCAAATAATGTGGACATCCTACAGAAGGGCCTCACTGAGAAATATGCCTGGTGTCAGAGCCATGGCCTCAAGCTCAATGCCAAAAGGTAGATTGTCATCCCCTTTGGTAAAAACTCTGTATCCATGAACTACCACATAGGCGGCAGTCTACCTAATGCCAAATGTTTGATAAGAGATGCTGGGACCCAGGTGGACAGTAGTCTCTCCTTTAATAATCACATCGCCACAGTAGTCAGGAAATCCTTCTAAATGGCACACCTTATCACAAAAGTGTTCTCATCCAGGAAAAAAGAGGTCGTTGTTCCCCTCTGCTTGACATTCATTAGACCCATTATAGAGTACAATGCCCTTTTTGGAATGTACATCACAAGACATCTGCAGCAGCTGGAAAGGCCACAGAAGTACCTCACAACGAGGATTACTGGCCTCAAACAGATGCCCTACACTGATCTTCTCAAAAAACTCCAGCTTTACTACGTAGCATATCGCCTACTCTGAGGTGATCTCGGTCTAACATATAAAGCCATATCAAACCCAGAGCTGTTGGACATGCTACACTTAAAGAAATACCAATCCTTCCAAGCTACACACTCTAGGGACTTTAACCTTGTCACCACAATAAACAGGACATGCTGGAGGAATAGATTCCTGTCCCAGAGACTTCCCATACTCTGGAACAAGCTACCCATCTATGTCAAGCAAAGTTCCTCATTAGCACTCTTCAAGAAAAACCATAATGAGTGGATGGGAAATAAGAAATACTCACAGGGATCACTTCTGCATCTCTGCTCGACAGGGGCACAGGAAAATAACTTTCCTGGGTGGCGTAAGCCAGGGAACCTTGTTGGCTAGGCTTACTTAGGCCCTTGGGCTGATAGCCTAGTACCTACCTATGAACTTACGAACCTACACACCTGTGAAGCAATGAACCTATGCATCTCAGTATTGGCACATGTGTGTGTGTGTGACTGTGTGTGTGTGTGTGTGTGTGTGTGTGTGTGTGTGTGTGTGTGTGTGTGTGTGTGTGTGTGTGTGTCTGTGTGTGTGTGTATGTGTGTGGATATTAATGATTTTGAAGCCATTCAAAATCACTACACCTCCCACTGTCCTACTTTACCATGCCTGCTGATGTCAGTCACCTTGAAATAACCCTTTGGCCATATATCAGCCATATAAGCTCAGTGGCACTTGTGATAACTGCGTAATACTGAAGTATACCAAACTAGTTAGGTAGGAGTTCTAATCCTTTTCCTACCAACTGTGTGTGTGTGTGTGTGTGTGTGTGTGTGTGTGTGTGTGTGTGTGTGTGTGTGTGTGTGTGTGTGTGTGTGTGTCTTCGTTGACACCTGCTTTTGTGGACATTCACACTTAATACACTTCCCTTATCCCACCTTTAGCACTGTTGCTGATGTCAGTCACTTTCAAAGATACCTTTGGACATCTCTCCAACATAAAGCTCCTTGACCCATGCAATAATTGCATAACACTGTAATAACAATACATAATCAGGTAGGGGTTTGAAACTAAGTACTGGTAAGTGTATGTTTGTGTGTGTGTCATCAGTATCCTGTTGGGTTGATTGTATAATGACAGGATCCATTGCAGTGTGGGTTTTGCTATATCATTATATTGAGGACCTATATGTCCCATTGTCCACATTACAAGGAAAACAGTTTTCAAACACTGCACAGGTTGTTTTAGACAATCCTCAGCC
>NC_056735.1:1954113631-1954173631 GCF_019279795.1 Protopterus annectens
GGGTGTGGGTGCTGAGTATACTGTCTTTACACCATGGTACCCCCTGTACATGTCCCAAGGTCCACTGTATGAGGACCACTGTCACCATCAACAATACAGGTAAATGATTACACTATCCAGCCAATGATGCATGTCTGTCTGTGTCTTTCGGCTTTTCCCAGTTAGGGGTCGCCACAGCGGAACTCCGGTCCGCTAATGATTGGCAGTTGATTTTTATGTACCGGCTTGCCAGGCCTGATGCACAACCTTCAATGAAGGTACGCCCATTCACGCATGTCTCCACGCAGAAGACACTCTAGCTGAGAATCGAACCGGACAGCATCTTACTGTGAGGTGACAATGCTACCGCAGCACCACTACCACGGGTTTTTATCCCAATGATGCATGTGTTGTGTGCAAATTATCTGTAACAGAATGGACTCACTGACAAGGTAGGTAGCACTGATAAACCCAGGTGTCTCAGATATGTCTATGACTGCTATGTGTTTGTCAATGTGTATATGACAGTATGTCATACTATTTATTGTTCATTAACACCCAGTACATCCTCCATTACCATACTGTACAAGGCATGGTGATGTTCTTCACTTAGGAAGAATCTCGGGACATACCTCATCCTAAAAGCTGTGTGGTGTGTGCAATTAAGACCAAACACAGTAGTAGCAATCAGTACCTAGGTAGGGGTTCTACTCTCAGTGTTGCCAAGTAAGTGTGTGTATATGTGAAGGAATTTACTTCAGTTTGCAGAAAATACATGTCCCAGGAGGTCATCTGTCAGAGAACTGACTGGAAAATGCTAACATTTCAAAGGAATCATCTTGTGGAAATTCATTCCATCAAAACTAGTAGTAGATGTGTAAATGCCCTCTTCCCCCTGTACAGCTGTACAGCGATACTGGAGTTGGTATATATATATATATAGTTGGGTGTGGATGTTGTGGGCACAGCCACCCTCATTGAGGTTATTGTTGTGTGTATCCCCCTGCTTAGTCTGTTGTAATACTGTACAGTTTATGTTAACAGGTTAAGTAGTTGTCAATCACACTATGTGCATTTCTATGCCACCCCACAACCTCCAAAGTGGAGGGCTGTGCCACCCACACTAGTACACCTATGTTGACTAACTCCAGGATTGCACTACATTGGGAAAGAGGACATATACCCTGCCAGTACCATCATCAATGACATTAAACTAGCAGACTGATTATTTACTGATGTGATGTTTTGTGTATCTTGTCTTAGTGGGATTACATAGGATAAAATGGGTTCACCGCAAAATTAAGTACATCCATGTGTACAGTATTCTCTGTGTATTGCCTCAACACCAAAGCCTGTGTGTGTGTGTCTGTGTGTGTGTGTGTGTGTGTGTGTGTGTGTGTGTGTGTGTGTGTGTGTGTGTGTGTGTGTGTGTGTGTGTGTGTGTGTGTGTGTGTGTGTGTGTGTGTTATACACAAACATGTGGTGTGCAACCCAGTGCATTTACCATTGTCCACTGTAGAAGGGCTGCTGACATCATCCACCATGCACTCAATTGTATACACCCCTCAGACCTATCAGCCATGTGGCACATGCAGTAACTGTTATACAGACCTGTTACTTGTGTTCAGCTGTACCCAGGATATGACACAGTCAATGTGTCACCATAGTGCCATACCCCTTGTAGGAAACAACACCAGACCAACATCCTGCTTACACATAGACACCTACAACACAAACTGCATACATTATGGAGACCACAATCAGTCAGTGTTAATAACAGCTATAATGCATCATGGCTAGTCAGCTACATATCCTGACATGTAAGCATTAAACATTCCAGCTGAAAACAAGTTGCACAGCATTATATTGCTAAACCTTAGTACATTCACCCTGTCCATCAGAACCATATTTGCCTGTCCCTGCATTGATGATATGGATGACAGGGATGTGGCACAGGTATCATCACATGCACAGGGTGTGTTGTGGGTTTGCCAGAGACCTAAGCTGAGCCATTCGGTTGACATCATGTGTGAGGGGGTTTTGTTATCAATTGGACTGTGCAGATGTGTGTGTGTGTGTGTGTGTGTGTGTGTGTGTGTGTGTGTGTGTGTGTGTGTGTGTGTGTGTGTGTGTGTATGCATGCACACAGTTCTGCCATGTGGCTGCCCTATACAGGGGTTTGTTGCACAGCTGCAAACCATACATGGCAGGGCATGCAGTTGTCTGTCTCTGGCCATGGACATGAGAACTGTGCCTGCCAGGTGTTCCACAGGCACCACCAGGTACAAGCCCAGATACGGTGTACTCCCATGGTGATGACAAATGTTCGCTGGATCAGGGTCCCTGTTGGGACTGGCCAGAAACATGTGCATGTGGCCTGCTGTGTTGTGGTGTGGACAGCACCCACCTGCAGTGCTGGTGCTGGTATTGCCAATGCAGGAGTGGCTGTGACTTGTTACACATCCATGTAGACCTCCACCTGTTAGTGTTGCTGACCTACATCCATGTGGCTGTCTCCTTATTCCCACCATATGCTCTAACACAGATGAGGATTCCCACTAACTCACCCAACCATCTATCCAGCACCTCTGCAAAATAACGGTGGGCACTTGCAAGATCACAAATGTTGTCAAGTACAGCAGAATGAGTAGCCCTCTGGAGCCTCAGACTCTGTCTGGTATAATGTTCTGTATGTGCCTGTGCCTCCATGGCAGCCCAAACCATGCATCTGGTGACACCTGCTGTGGCACTTCTGCCAGGTGCATGATGGCCAGCAGCCCTCCTACGAGTACCCCTGTACATCTGCCAGTGTGGTACCTCACCGGGCATCCAGCTATGGCTGCTGTATACAGACACACTTGCCATAGTCACCACACTGTCCTGTCCCATGCTACCACCCACCAACTGTCCCTCATCTATGGCCAGTGGTGATGGGGTATGTATAGGAAATGTGACTGTGTGCTGGCATGGGGTGGATAACAGTGTGATGTCAACCGATGGCACAGCTTCAGCCTCTGACAACCCTGCCTGTGCCTCACCATACCTATCATCATTCATCATTGTCAGAGTCTCTATGGAAACTAATATCAGTTTGCCTGCAGGAGGGTCCCTGACCCACCTTGCCACCTGGGAGGGAAAAACAAAAAACTTAATTTAAGACCTGTACGTCATTGCTTACTTCCACACACACTCATACACACACACACGCACACACACGCACACACACACACACACACACACACACACACACACACACACACACACACACACACACACACACACACTTACAGTTGAGGTGGCACAAAAATATTACAAAGACCTCTCATTACCCAACAGTCAACATGCATGACATATGGCACTCAACAGCATGCACTGCAGCTATACTCAATCCCTATTACCAACATTATATATCTCTGTGATGCATGAGTTGTGTTAATAGGTGATGCCCCTTCCCCTGGAACACACTGCACCATGTACACAGTATTGCTGTGCACCTATTCAGCACCTTGGCATGTACTGCGCACCATACCTCATGAGTGTACACACTATTGCTGTATGTCTATATGTGTGGCAGTTATGTTTGCTTTGTTTCTCACAGCCCCTATGCATTTGTCTAACACATACCTGGGATGATATGAGGACAGATGTCAATAGTGAATGCCTGACCTCTGATTTGCAGATATCATCAGCAGTGCATGTATGAGCAATAAAATCCAATTACACTGCCAACCTTCAAAGCTTACTGTGGCTATGAGGAGTGTACACACCCTTATTGACATGCCAGCCTCTTCCCTAATATGCAATGGGGCCACAGTACTGCATATGACAACATTACACACTCCTGATATATGACATATGACCTGTGCAATCAAATGCAGTATCGAACAATGTGTTAGTTGTGCAGATGCTGATTGAGATGCATACAATACGTGGGTTGCATAAGTGTGCACACCCTTAACACAATGGTTTGTTGCAGCACCTGTTTAGTGAACTACAACAGTCACTATTCCTGGGAGGGGTATACTAGCATGGCCCATCTTCACTTGCCATTATTTGGTCACTCCTCCCTACAATTGTCCCCCAACTCTTTCGGATTGCAAGGTCAGCTCATGTGCACAGCCCTTGGAGGTCACTCATTGCCTTCAGTATTGCTGTGGAGTCAGGGTTATGTCTGGCACAATTCATGACCTTGACTGTGTTCAGATACACCCATTCCTAGTGAGCATTGGATGCATGTTCAGTTCACTGTTGTGTTTCAGGATGACACCCCTCCCCATCCTCAGTCTTTTTGCAGATGCATGACATTTGTGGTCCACACATGAGTGCCATTTTGCAGTGTTCCAAATGCAGAACACCACGTCTATCGGCCTAGTTCCTGCTAATGAACAACAAACCTAAAGGTGTACACTGGCACCAGCAAGGTACAGATGGGGATGGTGGGTCTGAGGTGGAGTGAGGTGTTGTTTTTGCACCACATGTATCTTTATTAATACTGTCTGTAGGTTTCAGCCTTGGTCTCGGTACACAGTTACACATTGCAACACATGCCTTTGGGAGACTTGATGTTATGCACATGCTACCTGTAGAGAGCCCTGGATGATGTTTCTTGTGGAACAACTCTTCCATCTGATTACCCTAACCCATAGGCCACACTTATGCAGAGTCCAGGCGATTGTCAACACAGGCATACTTGCTAGACATTCCTGCAAGGCCATCAGCATTGCTGCATGTTTCTGGTCATCCTCCATGACCAGTTTGCAACATGTGTTGTCATCTGTCTTGGATGGGCATCTGTTTATTTTCTACATTAATGTTGTCCCATACTTCATAGTCACATACATGACTGCCTGCACTGTTTGCCATGGTATATGCAATGGTGAGGTAAGACTACGTCTTCCACTCCTGAGTGCTACCTTTTGGATATGGGATCCATTCCATAGTTTGTAAGATGTGTGCAAGCCATGGCTGCATCTGTTGTAGGTGAGTGGGCAAATGTCATGGACATACTTCTTGGACAGCAGACCATTACTTGGTGTGACATTGAGGCCCTGTACTTGATGGGAGTTGTGTACTCAAGAAGAGTGAATGCTGTCAGTACCTCAAAAGCTGCTTCCACAATATGTTATTTGGAGTGTGTGCACACATATGCTTCCAGTGTTTATTAAGGTATGTATTCCCCATATTTGTTGTCCTAATATAGGATTCCATATTACACATTCATTGCTCATGTAAGGATCACATTACAGGTTTTAAAAGGTGTGGAATGTGGTACTGTGATATGCCATTGTGTAGATCTGTAACAGTTGCCATTGTAATAGTGGTGTATACACTGTTGTAGCCACTGTGTAAGTGTAATGGTTCAGACATGTCCCTACTGTAGGCCACTTGTCCCACCATTATGTTCATCTCTGTCCACATATCTTGCACTGACAGGTTGTTAGGTATACTGCAGGACTCTTACATACCCTTCATATATGCCACCAAGGTGACCACTGTGATGCAGAGCAGTTAACAGGAACAATAAGTGAACATGTACAGCATGCATTATGGGTAGGTGTGTTAAATGTGTGCATGGCAAATGTCATGGCCATAACATGCCCGGTATATTGGCAAACCTGAACAAAAAAACTCCATACTCACCAGCTGCAAGCTGCTGCCCCAGAGGTATACCCGAGGGACCTACATAGTTGTGTGAGAGATGTAATGCTAGTAGCCACACATGTGGCATTGGTACAGAGTGGGAGCAGCATTTCAGTGCATCAACAGTACAAACACACAATGCTAGAGTTTATGCACATCTGTTCATTACTACACTGCAGTAACAGACTATGTTATCTGATGTATGCATGAAGATAATTTACAGATGAAGACTGGTAAGCAACAGTGGTTTACTAATGTGCCCTGGGGCTTTAAGTGCATGCTCCTCGTCCATTGTGTGGGTAAAATCCCCCTCCACAATGCTATCAGCAGGTTCCTGGCTTGGCTGGCTGGTGGGTGTCCCAAGGCTGGTGAGGAGCTCCTCAGCATGTGTCAGTGGTGGCTGGATGGCATGACCCCCACCTGTGGCTAGCTGGTCCCTCCTAACTGCAGCAGCACGCTGATGGGCGTCACGGATGAGGTCAGTGCAATGATGTCGCACCTGCTCATAACTGCGGTTATGCAGGCCAACATCATTTACCCTGTGGACGAGCTCATTCCACAGGGCAGTCCTCTCCTACAGATCATGGGCTGTGCACCCAAACAGGGATCTGTGGTGATGCATAAGGTAGATGATTATTATTTCATTCTCTCCTGGAGTATAAGCAGGGAGACGCTCCTGGGACATGGCACCTGGAAGACATAAATAGGAAAAAAAGGGTCTGAGGACCTCATACTGCAAGAATATAATAGTTGTTAATTGACATCCCCTCACTATATCTGCAACAATAATCTGAACACACAAATCAATGGGTATGTTTACACCAAACCTACTGTTGGGACATATATCCTATTGTGCAACAAATATTGAAATGTGTTTCTATTCATGTTCCATGCTGAAACACTATCATTGGTGGCCTGTTGCTTATGTAACCTGCATGCCGTTGTAATGGCCACTGTGGCTCCATATATGCATGTGTTCTGTTTGCTATGCAACTCTTCCAAATCTGGTGTTTTGGGTTAATGGGAATATCTATGCATGCTATTATAACTAATTCTGGATTGTGTTGACTATTACTACCCACATATGTTATAAAACTGCAACACAATAGCATGTTTGGGAAGGCTGTTCCCAGCAGACCCACCTCTCCCACTTCATTTGGCCATGCACCAGGCCACAGGACATCTGGGACCCACCCCGGGACCTCCACATCTGCTGGTTCTGCACCACCTTCAGGTGGAACCACCTCAGAGGATGGTGCTCGTCCCACCCTTGGGAGTGTGCACAGACAGGAACATGTCACCTGAAGTCAGGTCCAGGGTCTGGTGCATGGGGAGCTCTGCAGAGAATTGGGGGATCTGCTACACCAGTTTGAGGCCCTCATGATGCAATTAGGGGGTCAGCCTGCCCCTCCTGCTCAGCCCCCAGCACAGCCACCTTCAGGGCCATGAAGGTGCAGTGGTGAGTGCCCATGGTTGGGGACGTCCGTCCCACTGTTTCCATTTGGGGGCTCATGGGCTTCCAATTTCCAAACACACCTCTCCGTCCAAGGTTTTTACCCACCATGTGTCATATACCGCTCCTGTATGCTATCTTGTCTGTCTTGTCTGTCTTTCGACCCAACCTACCACCACAAATATGCCTACTTTCCTTCCACAACATCCCACTCTCGCCTTAAAAAAAACGGCAATCTGTTCCCAACACAAATTTCACACCATATATAACTGTCCATTTCTCCCACTTACAACTGCTTACAGGTCCCTTAATCACTCTGTATCAAATAGCCCTTGTTCTGGCCAGAAAATAAATTATCAGTCCTTGTAAGTCTCTAACCCAGGACCCTACACACCATAACCACAGCAATTTACCACTAAGCCATCTGAGCTGCAGATATGTGTAATGTTTTCTCAAACATGTGCAGTACAGTCATTCAGCAGTAGGGAAAATGTATATCTATCTATATATATATATATATATATATATATATATATATATATATATATATATATATATATATATATATATATATATATATATATGTGTGTGTGTGTGTGTGTGTGTGTGCCTGTATATGTGTATATATATATATATATATATATATATATATATATATATATATATATATATATATATCTATAAGGTGTGCATTCAGACATTGGATCCACAATCTGAACCTCCTTCCCCCACAGCTGCACTATTCTGCCTTGCTAACAAACCGGGCATCACATGTGGACACAGCCTAACATTAGGGGGAATATATAGGGACAGATCATAGATATGCCTATTAGAAACCTATGAAGACCTATGAAGTTTGTGCATGTTACATTTCACATTAGCATGGCTGTTCTGAAGGTGGTGGGGTCTGAAACTCATGTGTCTATCATGACTCTATTACTTCCACCTTCAGCTATTTGCCAGACTAATATACATGTTTGGAGGAACAGAACAAACACTATGATGGCTTAAATCTTGTCATTCTGTGCAGATTTGCTCAGTTGACAGGTATGGACCACTGCCCACAGGCCCAGATGCTATGTCCATAGCAGTTGTTCAGCAGGACATCATTACAGCAAGTCTTGATGGCACATATAAATCTTTCAACATCATCTATCCCATTATTACTGACCAGTTACTGCATTCAATTACATGCTGACATGCTTCACATACCTGTTTTATTATTGTGCTCTCTTCTGTGTACCACTTAGATATCTTCCTTGGTTGGTTTGTTGTTTTTATTTTTTTGTATTTTTTTTACTATTATGTTATTTTATTTTTTTGTATATTTTTTACTATTATTTTCTCTCTCTCTCTCTCTCTCTATATATATATATATATATATATATATATATGTATATATATATACCTGTCTCTCTCCACTACAGGGATCAAGCTGGTTTGAATAGGTTGCAGCATGGCTTTTGTAGGTGATGCTCATGATCAGGAGATGGTCTCTGCACCAATTGGTGTTCTCCACTTGCTAATTGCATGCAGCCAGCTGCGTAGTACTTCCAATAGCCAATGTCATAGCAACCCACTACTATAAATGACTATATTATGTGGGCATTGTCCCTTTACCTTTCTTGTATGGAAGACATCCTTCCTGCGTGTGGGCAACAGTGTTACAGACAGCAGGTAGCAACAACTCTTACAAGAGGACTTGCGGACACATGTCCAACTATATGTTTGTATAAGGTTCCAGACCTACGGACAGTGTGTGAGTATTGCTGTTATACACATTGAATACCACTAGTTTTACAGGGTTTGTGTTTAGGTAATACTAACAAAATGTTTATATACTGCTTTCACATGTAAAATATGAATTGGTTACAGTGGGAATCAAACCAGGAGTGGCTGCTCTCAAAGCATACACTCTAACCACTACACTATTGCAATACTGCTTATGCTAACTATCTTTTGCTATTTAACTTCTTGTGCTGTTTAAGCTGGACTAAGCATAGCTAAGCAACGGGCAGACCCACGCTGTATGCTTAAACTTTAGCACATTTATAAAAAAAAGTTTTGTTGTGTTATTTTATCTATACCCTTCAGAATATCCCTGCTAATGCTAAACCTGTTATTTTATCAACTGTCTGCTTTGTGGGACAATTGTCCCTTTTGGCTTTGTCCACATTTATTACTCTGACAGGTTGGGAGGTGTGCACTATGTGCTTATGCTACCTGTGTTATCCTAATAACTTTTGGCTTGGTAGCATACCTCTCAACCTCTTTGAGCAAAATATCTGGACAAAGCCTACAATGATGGGGGGAGAAATAGGGACAGATTTTAAATATTGCTCTTACAAACTTAAAAAGTTGATGGAATAATAGGTTTTACATTAGCATGAATTTTGTGATGGACGTGTGTAGTCTTACACTCAAATGTTTTGTCATTATTTAATTACTTAAATCCTCAGCTATTTGCCAGAAAGGTACACATTTTAGGAGGAACACACCAAAAATATGAGGCAAACATCTGGGCATTCTGCAAAAATCTGTACAGTTGAGAGGTATGCTTGGTAAGGACGATTGTTCCTTTTGCCTTTGACCACATATTTTTGTTTTCCTGACAGGTTGGGGGAGTTACAAGCATTCTCACTCGTTTTTAATTGCCGAAAGACAATTCCGTAGTGCAGGGGGCATGTGTATTGTGAGAGCTCTCTCTCAGACACATCCCCTGCGCTCAAACACGGCACCATGTCCATTTTAGAGCATGGCAGAGTGCCTTCATAAACATGCATGGTGCGCTGCTGTGCTGAACAGGAACGGTCCCTACCATGCAGGAATAACTTATTCCTGCACGGCTGCTTGCTGAATCCTGGAGACTTTCTTTATCAGTTTCATAAATGCTTTCTTGTGATATGATATTGGAAATCTTTGCTAACCAGAAGACAAGTTTGTTAATGTAGCCCTTGTTATATTAATCTGATGCTTAAAATTTATATGTTGACCAAGTCAACCAACTAGGTTCGAAAAGTAGCTTAGAGTTTCAGTTTGACATGGTTATTATATGGATGCACCAGTTAGACTGTCCTACTGAAGTACATTTCTGTTGGGTTACAAATGTCATAGTTTTTGTTTTATTTATATGTGGTAAAAATTCTAGTTTCTGGAGACACCTGGAAAATAAGGACAGGTGAATTTTCAAGTTTTTTTATAACGGTGACATGGGAGAACATGGATCTACAGATAACCATATCATGTATAAAGGACAAATGATAGCTGTGGAAATTAGGCAAAATGTTTGATAATAAAGGTAGACAAGAAAAGTGGCAATGGAATGTAACCTTGGGTTGCATCTTTTAAGAAATGAGCACAGGGTGACATATTTGTACCAAACATTACACTGAAAGTTGTTACAGATAAAAACCTTGAACCACTCAAGAGTTTTAGGTTATATTTCAAAAGCAATAATGTGTAGAATTAATAGGGTAGGTGAATTAGGCCAAAGGCTTTTGTATGGTCTATGGATACTAAACTACTTAGATTGCATTTGCCATCATTCCCAAGAATATCATCAGTTAAGGTATGCCATATTGTTATTGCACCCCCTACTCATCCAAACAAACCATGTTGGTGGGTAGAGAATTCATTTACATTTCTGACTATAGGCAAACAATGGAGTATAACCTAGTTTTTCAAAATATTTTACCAAAGATGTTACAGTAGAAGATAGCCTAAGATCACTGAAGGAAGTAGGTTTATGACATTTTTAGAAGAGGCTAATTATAAATTGCTTCCATATAAGTGGCATTTTCTTGGTACAGAGACATAGATCATACATGTAGTGTAATGGCAGACTAATTGTCTTGATACAGAGACATAGAGCATACATGTTGTGTAATGGCAGACTGTCTTGGTACAGAGACATGGATCATACATGTGCAATGGCAGACTAATTGTCTTGGTACAGAGACATAGATCATACATGTTGTGGAATGGCAGACTAATTGTCTTGGTACAGAGACATAGATCATACATGTTGTGCAATGGCAGACTAATTGTCTTGGTACAGAGACATAGATCATACATGTGCAATGGCAGACTAATAGTTTTGGTACAGAGACATAGATCATACGTGTTGTGTAATGACAGACTGTATTGGCACAGAGACATAGATCATACATGTTGTGTAATGACAGACTAATTGTCTTGATACAGAGACATAGATCATACATGTGTAATGACAGACTACATGATCAGATCAGAATTTTATAAACCAGGAGAGAAATCAATCTAATCCAAGTGGTGAGTCACTAAATATTTTGTTCATGAGTTCTTCAATTTCTTTCACTGTTATGGATGAAAAAATAGAAATGTGATGAACAAAGGAGGATTAAATGGAGGAAAATTTATATCAGACTGTAAGGAAAAGCAGGGCAACACACAAAAATGAATTCAGAAAGTCTTGGAGAAAGGAGACTGGTGCAATATTCAGTTATGACTTTCTCTACATTTTATTTGTCTGAGGTCTCTCTATTTGTTTCATTAGCTTCCTGACATGCTTGGGATCTGCCCTGAGTAAAGTTTGTTGCAAATAGAAATGGAGTACTTATATCTTCTAATAGATATTTTTGTTTTGTACTTGAGCTTAATTAATGTGTTTCTACTACTGAATTGTGTGGAATTATCCCATTTCTGCTAGGCCATGTCAAAGGTTTTAATCAGGGCTTTTAGTTCTTTAGTAATACAGCATTTAGGCTTGGTTCTCTGCCACTTGGAGATGGCAATTTTATTTTGTCCAAAATTTTTGATTATAAGGTAACAGTCATAGGTGGGTATTTTTCATTTTGTACATAATAGGAGAATATCACAGATGAATAGTAAATAAGGCACTGAATAAGGATGTTGATATCACAAAATCTGGGTGTTTTGAAGTTTTATCTTGTAAGAAATTATATTATTTGTCAACTGTAAGTGAAATCATTGATTCCTTGTCTGGTGAGATCTAGAAGGGTGATATTGAGGACTCCTAGAATGATAGAGTTTTATATAATTGAGAGATCTCTGGTAATTAAGACAATAGCTGCTTAAAATGTTCAGGTGGAAGATGGTAGACCACGGTAAACTGGTAAAATGAGCAATGTGAGTAGCTGTTAATGAGACATACAGTAAGACAATTTGGGTCATAGATAATAAATCAAATAAATCTGCCTCTGGAAATTCATTGGTATAGATAGCCTGAACTACTATGCATATTTCTAATGAGACTCTTGAAGTAAAAAAGTTAAACCCCTCTACTTTCTTACATCAGGTGTGTCAGTAAATGTATAATGGTAATCAGGGAAGTGTTTATTGAGTTAATAGTGCAATCCTTTAACCAGGATTTGATGGTACCAATAATGTATGGATGGAAGGTATCACACATGCCTGGGTTGTTATATGTTGTTTTAATGGTGCATGCTCTTCATCATGAAAAACTGACAGTCTGGACGTCTAGCGCTCCTATGTGATAGAAATGATTCCTGGGGAGAGCCATAGAAGGCAAAAGAGATAAGCCTGGATTGGGTTTGACTTTTCTTTTTAGAATAAAATAAAGTAGGGGTATCAATTTTAATGACAGCATGTAAACTTGCATGGATGCATTATATACTTATTATTCTTTTTTTTTTTTTAAGTTGATGGTAAGGATCAGTGTTTTCTGATTTGTATGTAAAGACATGGGAGAGTTGTGTCAGGGGGAAGGGAAAGGGAATTTGGTGGATGTGTGTGTCTACTATAGAGCGTATGAGTGAAGGAGTAATAGGTTTCCAGGAACTGGCTGTTTGAGGATAAATAAATGTATGCAGATGATTAAAACAAATTGCTCCACGGCTGCAAAGGTGGCACTGGAAATCCAGAGGCAAAAAAGTCCAAAACAAATGCTGGTTCTCCTTCTTCCACACAAGTAGAAAATAAAAGGCTGCCAGTAGAGTAAAAAAAACCTTCTTGAAAAAGCTCAGCAAAGGGCTGAGCGAAAGCGCTTGATGGGATTGTTGGTGTGAATATTCTACAATAAAGCGAAGGTTTTTTTTACTCTACTGGCAGCCTTTTATTTTCTACTTGTGTGGAAGAAGGAGAACCAGCATTTGTTTTGGACTTTTTTGCCTCTGGATTTCCAGTGCCACCTTTGCAGCCGTGGAGCAATTTGTTTTACTGGCTTTTTATCCTTTCTGGCAGTTTTTTCTGTATGCAGATGATTACTATGTGTGCTATGATAAAATTTCAATGTGTGTGTATTTCTTTTCATCCTATAATACAGAATTTAAAAAAAAGTAGACGAGAGGGAACTGTAGGAGAGTAAAGTATGTCTCTGTAGAGTATAGGCATTTTTATTCAAGAATCAGAATTAGTTGGCTTCAAAGAAAGAATGTTCAGACAACTATAAAGGAAATGATGTGGGGTGAGTATGAATGGTGTAGTAGAGGAACAGGCAGGGTCACATATAGTGTTTAGAAATAAATAATCAGGTCAGTTTGTTGTGCACACAATTAATTGATTGAAACCAGACAGAATGCTCATGAATTGTTATGATGATTTTAGTGCATGAAGCATTAGAATAAGCTACAGTCTGAAGCATGGTGAACATAAGCAACCAGTTACCTATTTGTAGATTACAAAATGTTGTCAAATGAAGATAACTAAAATGTATTGCAGTGACCACTAAGGTAATAGTTCAGAACCAGTGCTATTATTTCTGATACCCTGTCCAGCAGATAGCACAGGAGAAACAATATTATGAATGCACAAATGAAGACAGTCTAGAGACATAACAAAGTACATACTGGGATAGCATTAATGTATGCAGTTCCAATTAGGGTACTGAAATATTGCTTTTTACAATGAATAATGCAGAAGAAAAGAAAAACATGCCCATGGTATTTTTTTCTTTCACCTTTAAGACAGTGATATATTGTGCTATATCTAGTAAACTGATTGACCTGGCAGCAATGTAGAAAAGTATGGAGAATGGGTGATAGTATGATAAAACACAAGAAGATATATAGGAAATACAAGAAGTTTTAATTTTCAGATAGCTATGTGTGGTTGACTACTGGAAAACAAAAAAACAGACCAAGGTTCTTTTGGATTCCAGGATGATCAGTCACATGTAATAACTTATCAATTCAAATAAGTGGCAGTCAAAAGCTTGTCAGCCTTCTCAACAAGATAACTCCAGCTAGACAGTAGTTACAACACTTTCTTCTACTGTGCTATATAGTGAAATATAAAGTTTTGCTAAATACTTAACAATAGTTCAACCAATCTTTACAAAAAAGGGAAAGCATTAGGGATCCTACGTCCAGTCATTATGCAAATCCATCTTTACGTGTGACTGCATACAAGCTTAGTTATAAGCAAAGGGGAGCAAGACATATGCAAAACGGTGGCCCAAAGGGATTAAGTAAAGTTTAGTATGAGTGTCTTCAGTGATACGACTATGAGTAAATAGTACATTCACGCTGGATTTCACAGTCAGGCTACACAGAAGTGCAAGTCACCAAGCTCACACAGGTTAAATTGTGCTTCTGAAATTTGATAAAACTCATGGACATGAGCAAAGTGCTTGCCCATTATCTCATTAAAATTTAATTTGTATTTTTATAGCTTGCACAACTTATTAGTTTGGACAACTGTTCAGTTGAATGCCCAACAATCATGTGAAAATAAGTGCAAGTAAGTAGCGCATACACAAACAGATACATACATAGACACACACACACACACACACACACACACACACACACACACACACACACACACACACACACACACACACACACACACACACACACATTTACATGTACCCAGGCAGACATACTCACAGCTAGTGTTAAAGAACCCTGCCTTGATGATCTCCCCATCCATACAAGCAACAGATCACTTCAGGCAGTCACCATGAAAAATATAAAGGCACATATCCTCACAATAAGTTTTCAAATGCATTTCATTTCGCTAAAAAGTCATACACTGTCCCAGTACCCCTCTCATGCACACGCTGCATTGCACTGCTTACCTAGAGGTGCAGTCTGAGAAGAACAAATCTGTTCTGCTTTGCCCTGCTCATATTCACTCAATAAAACACACATGTGCATGTGGCTAATTTCTGTGTACATTTATACATTTTTACACTTGTCTGCATAGATCTTATTTAGGAGTACTGTCTGTAAAGCAACATACTGTGCACAACCTCTCACCAAACAGTGTAACAGGATGGGAAGTGGCCTGCTTTAAAGAGGTCATATTCCTGCAATCTTGCCTTCACATGCAGCACCAAAATCCCTTACTCCAGCATAGCTGGGGTGATCAGTGTGGGGTCTATGAAATGTGTCCTCCTTATATACTAAAGCTGGTATCTGTGCAGTTTTGTATATTATACAATCTGCCTTAGAATGCCAGTCTGTGGGATTTAAAGATGAACACATTGTTAAATTATCTGTGGTTTCAAATTAATTTTTCACAGCTTTTTTTTGGGGGGAAGGGGTATGAAGAAAATAGAGGAGGATGAACAGGGTAGCAATGGTGCTAACTGCATGATATATAAAATGAATAAGCAGTGGTTTCTTTCCATCATTTTGTTTCATATGCTTGGCACATATTGTTTTTTCACTGTAATTTATATTTGACAGAATCAGTTCCATCTATTTGAATGTATTTCTCCTTGCTGTAAGAAAATGGTACAGACCAGCTATTTTTTGCTGATTTTAATACATAACATGAAGTCTATGAATAGTTAGCAGTCCTCAGCCGGCAGACTTTGTTTTGACTCCTGTAATTCCCACTTTCAAAACTGGATGATTCTGAGACAATTAGTTAAGCAATTTATACATAGAAAGAACCCTATAAACTAAACGTCTGTGCACAATTTACAAGTGACTGCAATTGTTTGCAGAAATAACCACACAACATATTTTAATATGCTTATTTTTTAAAGTTTTAAGGATTGTACTACATTGGATTTGTTTGAATAATCATAATGCAGTGCAAACATTTCCAACACATCTTTGCTTCCAGAAGTCTATCATTTCTGGCTGATCAACTGCTCTTTGACTTACAGCTCACTGTGAAACCACCATGTAGAGCACAACTTGGTGAAATTCTACTCTTTAATCTCTGGTGCAGTTTCCAAGGGTGTGCCAATATCAAGTATTTTCTTTTAGATTTTTCCCTTTGTCCATTGTTGTGTGACCATGGAGATAAAACATGCATATACAGATAGATATATTAGACAGATAGGTATTGATATATCTATCTATATTCAAATCTATCTATCTATCTATATCCATATCCATATCTGTATCTGTATATATCTATATCCCTATATATATATATATATATATATATATATATATATATATATATATATATATATATATATATATATATATATATATATATATTTATATAAAATATCCATCATTTGGGGTATCAAGTCCTGCATACTTGTTGGAGGTATCTCAGGCTTGATCCTCCACATGCCAGTTGCAGGGATCCTAGACCCTTACAAAAAAAGCTTATATTTATTTTTTATCAAGTTTATTTCTCAAAATGTTTTGCATATCTAGTCAGTTGCTTACTGACTTGTATCTTTATGTCTCATAGAGGGAGCTTTATTATCACACCCTTGAATTGTGAGTCTCATGGTATGGAAAATAAAAGGTTTTAAACTTCTTGCATTTCATGTTTGGCTTGATTTCGACTGCATTGGTTATACATTGATTAAATTGTCAAGTTGGAGAAGAGGAAGACAGTGGGTTGTACATTTTGTTTCCACCACCCTCTTTCCCTTATCCTGCTTCTCTTTGTCTGTGTGACATAAGAAATGGCATATTTAGGACTTCCCCCAGATCAGGAGGTACATGGGAATTGCCATTCGGCATACAAAAAATAAATAAGTAAAAATAAAAATGTTGTTGTATATATTGTGATCTTGGAAATATTGCTGTTTTAAGACTACTACCTCCTTAGATTGAAGACAGATAACACAATTAGATTAAATTATGTTTAATTAATCACAGTAACCCCCCCACTTCTTTCTCAGTTGCTATATTCATAAAAATTACCAGATGGTGTGCACATTCTGAATCCAAACATCTACCATAATGCTTGTGCTGTCTATTCACTCAGAAAGGTTACACTAAGTGTACATATAGTGTATATTGTTGTGGTAATCTGGTAATCTTTATGAATCTGACCAAGAGTTCCTTTTTTTAACTTTTGTTATATATTTCAGTTGTGTTCTCATGACATTCATGTCACTCTTTAATTTAACAGTGCACTTACTTAATGTTACAGTTCTGTGAAATATGATCATTTCACTTTCCTCTGCAGAAACTTTAGTACATCTTAAATAAAAGGCATACCTGAAATAAGCCACATTCCAAAATAACCTTTAATCCGGTGTCTTCTGCTCTTGATTGTTGAGAACATTGTCAGTAGCAGAAGAGATAACAAATACAAATTGCTCATTCCATCAACATATAAAAAAAATGACGTATTCCTCGAGGTTTCATTAAATGCATTGAATTTTATCAAGCTTTAGGTATCGTTTCCACATTGTTATAGTATAAAAATAGAATTAAAGTAAAAAATAATTATTTGATATAAAGTAAATAGTTGAAAAAAAGCAGATAGTAGCATGTCAAATGTTGTAGCAGCATGACTGATTACAATATCAGCATATTGGCTTTATTTGTACAACAAGCGGTATTATGCATTGGACTCTTGAAATGGCAGAAATGCTGTCTGCCTTTTCTTCAGCGTTCTAATCATTATTATCTTTAGTTGCAGCAGACCACTTAAACAACTTCTTTACATAGGGTTATTTAAATCCTAGCTTTATATGTATTTTTTATAGTTCCTTATTTTATCTTTTCTATGACAGTGACACTGATTTGTATTTATGATGAATACTTGCCCAGTTCAGCATAAACAAACATGATTCCCCTGTAACTATTATATATTCTTTTCTTCTACTTTTGCAGCAGGCTGTACCTTTGCATTTTGTTTTATTCCCCAAAAGATCACCAAGAACAGCTTGAAGTATTAATAGTGCTTTATCATTTTTACAGTTTTAAAGAAAGCCTTTGCTTTATAGTTATTAAAGCTGGGCTACTGTCTTTTCACATTAAGCTTCATTACTCTGAATAAATGTCTTATCAGCAATTGCAGTTCCTGTGAACTAAATTGGAATTATGCATTGGGAGCCTTTTTATATTTATCTTTATGCATGTATTACATCTGCAGGATTTTAGTATACAAAGCTTCTTTATTATTCTATAAATGAAAGACCTTATGGAACACAGTATTTAGAGTTCACCTTTGGTAGTTCTTAAAATTGTAATGAAAGTGAGACATTTAATAAAATTCTATTCAAACTAACAGAATTGAAGATGGACTTCTTTTTTTAGCTTCAGTGACTTTCATCTGTGACAATATGGCATTCAGACTGCTGAGTGCCCAGAGAAATGTTGTACTAAGACTTTTTTGTTTGCTTGTTAATGGCAGTGAGCAATCCTAGAATTCAAAATGTCAGGCCCCAGTGGTAAAATGGGCTTCCACAAAGGCAGTTTATCCTCCCCTTTCATTTTTAAAATGACATGTAGTCATTCAACAATACAGTAATTGTTCTCATGACACAGACACTGTTTTGCCTCTAAATGAGAGGTCTGAAACCAAACAAAAATATTATCAGGATTAGATAAAGCTTTCAGTAGTTATAGTCTGTAAGCAGCTTAACTTGAGCAAAGTGCAGGCTATACAATCCCACTGTATAATGGAAGTCCTGACAACAGAGGTGTATAATGAAAGCAATGCCTTGGCTTTTATTTGCAGTGTATCATTTCTGTAATCTTAAATCCTGGCTGTGCTGAACTCAACAAATAGCTTGAGTACAGCTTATGTTTCATGGGCTTGATACAAAACAGTAATGTCCTTAAATGAAACAGTATAATTCTCAGCTAGAATTACAGTAAATGAACTGTGTTCTTAATTGAATATTCACAAGATTAGTGAGGAAGTCTCACTCATGATGTCTTCCAATACCAGATGCTTTATCAGAGTAAACTAAAGGTCATCTTCAAAGGTCAAGTTTAATTCAAAATGTATAGTCAGTGAACACTTTCTAATCTGAGTTCTGCAAGTCAGTATATGAAGAATCCTAAGAATTAATGTGCTGCTCACTGGAAGCTAAGTGCATTTGCTTTTTCTAGCAAATAACAAATAGTCATTTTCACTTTCTTAACCAGTTGCTAGCCCTGTCTATGTCTAAATTACTGACTTCATGGTGATGACCATAGTTTGCTGAAAGGTGCATTATGGTTGATAGCAGCTCTAGTGGCATAGAGGCATAAAGCCCTAAATATGTCCCAGTCAACCTGAGTTCAATGAGTGGCTTGAGTGGCTGACAGAGAGGCAGGGAGGGAAGGGGGAGCCCATCCTGAGTGGGAGGGCATTCACTGATTATGCTCCCTTAGAAGAAGTGTGCTTCAAAGGGGGGAGTTGCCTCCAAACATAGTCAATGAGCATGGAAGGTAGGGCAGAGAAGTGGGTAGAACACACAAAAAAAAATAAAATTCCTCTCAAGGATGGAAGAGAAGAGAAATGAGCCAATGAGCCCCCAGGACACCCTTAGAACTATGGCCAACAGTATCAAAGTATGTTGGGGTGGAGGGTAGGAGATAAAGCTGTTAAAGCCAGCATGGACACAGGGCACTGGAAGCTGGCCAGTTGCAACATTTCTAAGTGGGGACCAAGAAAAGATATGTAATGGTTGATGTGAGGGAAGGCTTATACCATTTTACATAATATAGATAATTTTAATCTCTTCAGATGTCTAGCAGTGACAGTGAGCACTGAGCCAATAAAACATGGAGACAGGTAACAAGGAAGTTATAGCTATATTTACTTAGGTAATGTAGGCATGACTGTTTCATAAGGACAGGGTGTGCCTATAATAACCATAACCAGTAATGCATCCTAAGGAGAGGGTATGGCTATAATCACCATAACCAGTAATGCATCATAAGGACATGGTGTGCCTATAATCACCATGACCAGTAATGCAGTATGATGTAGACACCTAAGGCATTTCAGGTGTCCCTATGTGTTTCCCAGTTATCTGTATTCTGTGATATCCATTGCATGCAGTATTCATTTAGGTATTGTAATTTCCAATAATAGAGCTCTCACTGTTATTTCAATTTGTCATTCATTTGTTACTGAAGTAAGTCGACTAGGTGCAAATGAATCTTTTTCGGAATAATGCCAGGAGCACTGTGAGTTAAGTGACTTAATTAGATTTATACAATACAAAACTGAAGAATCAAATAAATACTGTAGACTACATGCTGCCACCTATTACTAGCCTATAGCCTCACTCCATTTTCCTGTGCTCCTAGATAACTGTCATGTTCAAGTGCATAACATACAACCAGAGATGGTTATTCAAAAATTCCTGAGTTAAAAGAGATTTTTTTTTATGGAAATTTGCTTCTTTCTTTTCTGTGGCCCATGCTAACATGTGGAGAACTTGATTTTTTTCAAGAAAAGTCATTGCTTATGTTTGTCTGCTAAAACTTAAAATGCAGTTTGTTATTGTTTAATTTATAGATTCTGCTCAAATATAATGCATATTTTTTTATCTCAGAAAGGAATGAACAAGACCAACAATATGCATTTTTTTTTAAATTAAATCCATAGATTATATGCATATTTTTGAGTGTGATTGCTGTTCATTACTATGAGTCCATTATATTTTAGTGCATTCACATACATACTCAGAAATAATCTGTTTTTGTTTTTCAAATGTACCAACACACGCACAGATGCACATTCACAAACACATGCAAGCACATTAGTGTGCAAAACAAAAATAGATACATACACACATGACATATGATTGTGTATTATTGTCATATTAGGACATGCTAACTGCAGTGATACATTCATATTCTATCAGTGTGTTTCTGTTGCATGTGGACACTGTATTTGACAATACTGCATAAATGTGAGACAGCAACAGCACTCTGTCATTACATCGGGATACATGACCATATCTATGGGTGTCTTCCCATGACTGACACACAACAATACTGTCTAAGCGTACCATACAGTATAACAACCCATGAACTACTACATTTGTAAAGAGTGTAGACACAGTATACCTATATTGGCATAGTGTCTAAAAATGCAATACTGTACCATACAACATTATTCATGTCTTACATCTGACTATTTGCTTTGCAATAGCAATAATAACAGTACCGTATAACTTGGCTGTGGTGCATAACTACAATAAAAGAAAGTATGAGGCTTTTTTTCTTGTTTTACTTGCACTTTGCTACAGTTGTATGTAGTAATGCACATGTTAACAACAGAAAATCACTAAAACTGGTAAACACAAACAAAAACGAGCTGACTTCTTGAAACGGACTCCTTTATTCGAATTTGGTAAGCTCTTTCACTGACTATAGTACGCTAGCTTCCTCAGACTAACAAATCAATTTGAAATACAATTAAAATCTTCCAATCTAAACTTTTAAATACATCCAAACCAAATCAATTAGTAAGTTAATTACTTACATACTAATTGACCATGTGACCAACTTCTTTTAAAACTTTCTTAAAAAAACAATCTTATAAAAACACTGCTGAACCTAAACTTCACACCCAGCTAACAAAGTGCAGACTATGTGTATACAAACAATATGATTGTCCAAACCCTCACTCTACGCTTGTCTATATATATGTAAACAAACGAGCTTTACGAATGTGAAGCTTGTGGGCCCCACTGTGATGTCAGAGACTTGTAACTATACTGACATAAAAATATTTTAAAATACAACTCTTATTTATATAAACCTCAAGAATGATTGTTAGTAAAAATATTTAACCTCATGTCCTTTAACATAGCTCTTATATCAATTATTTATTAATATTTTTGTTTATATTTTTATATTTACCTATTTAGAGCTTTAATTTTGAGAAGACATTTTATGGATACATGCTCATTAAGCCCAGGGCACATATATGCCATAGTGTGGATCTGCCACTCCAATTCTGCCTCCTCCAGTTTGAATTGCCATGTCCCTTCCCTAATATTTTGTTCTACCTTCTGTAGGATTACAAATCTAAATTTGTGTTCTGAGTATGTCATCACATGTCTTGCAAGGGCATTAGTGCTTATTTGCCTGTTTATACTATATTGGTGCTCGTAAATCCTTTGTCTTGTTTTTGTAAGATTGTTTTTAAGAAAGTTTTAAAAGAAGTTGGTCACAATGCCAATTAGTATGTAAGTAATTAACTTACTAATTGATTTGGTTTGGATGTATTTAAAAGTTTAGATTGGAAGATTTTAATTGTATTTCAAATTGATTTGTTGGTCTGAGGAAGCTGGCGTACTATAGTCAGTGAAAGCGCTTACCAAATTCGAATAAAGGAGTCCGTTTCAAGTAATGCACATGTGCATATATGCTGCAAAACATGGCTTGGGGTACTGCAGATGTGCAGCACTGCGCTTTGCTACTCCTGTTCCAAATTTGAAAATAGTGACAGCTAGTGTGACAGGGATATAACTATAGACCATTACCATACTGTGCTTGGTAATAGCCTATATCTATAGGCCATTACCAAGTGCAGTATGCAACACTCATGAACATAACTATGGCTACATGCATTTAGCATGTCTTTAGTTTAGCATTTGCTTTGCCATGTTGTGATATCCTTCCTGTTAAGGAAGGACCTCACATATCATGCCTAATGTAATTTCTCTTTTGCCTTTAATGTGAACGTCTACACAGTTCACAAAACTAAAGTTAGTATATTGATAACTTTGGTGAGTTTAGTAGTATTTGATGCATGGTATCACATGTACGAAATTCATCTCTCTTTGTTTGCATTGTCTGTTGCCATCCCCTACACCTCCCAGTGCAGTCTGCATATGTAGTGTATGTGCTTGCTACTCCATTCCTTTGAGTTACATCTCTCTGTCCTTGTTTTGTCCAGTGTCTGAAATATTCTGTGATCCTGCCCTACCCATGTGTCCTCTCTAATTTCCACCATCTCATCTGTCTATCTTTTCTCCCAAAAGAAAGTGGCCTAGACCCCATAAAAATATCCACGTCCTTTTGGTTTCCTTCTGGCTACCCTATTTTTTCTCCGTGTCTGTTATCCATCTGTCCTCCTTACCGTGTTCTACTTTCTGATCTTCTCCAATCCATGGGGTATGTACCTTGCTTATATTCCTCACAAACACATCTCAATCTCCACATTATTTTAGATCACTCTTGATTAATCTGCTGGTAACGTGTCAGGCCATGCCACATCAACAATTTCTTTTTTGTTTTTCTTATTTAATCGCCAGATTTTGCAAACTTTGGATAGCCTATAAATTATTTCTCTGTACACATCCACAAGTATATTATTCTGTGTTTTCTTTTTAATGATGTGTGTACCATTAATGAGGTATGTACCATTTATTGAGATACCCTTTTTAAGGGCTGTTTTTGCAGCACTTGCCCAACTCACATAATTCAACTTATCCTGCATATGTTTCTGATATATTAGTACAGTACACAAGAACAATTTGACTTTTCCTATCCATACTTCATCTCATTTTGGTAGTCATTGTTGGAGTGTTTCTGTCATTTACTTACTGCATAGTACTTGTGCCATAAGCAATAAGGATCCTATGCAGTAACCTACCAAGCCTATATCATAATAATAAAATTCCTTGGGGTATTGACACATTAGCAATATTTTGGTAAATTTGGGGTAAGCTTGGCTAGGTTTTAAATGGTCCTTGGGCCAATAGCATAGTAAGCACCTATGACCCTATGAATCTATAAGGCTCTGCCATACTAATTTTTTTCCTTAGCAGAATGTGCTTGTTGACATTCTAATCACACCCCTGCAATGCTTTCCACATTGCAGAGATTGGAAGAACAGGTTCAATCATCTCTGTACAGTTATCAATAATATGCAACGTAATCTTTTCAGAAGTTGACCCTTACTTTTTCACAGTATTCAAACTTTTCACATTTTGGGCTTTGTAGTAATTTCCTCAAAACTGGAAAGAACAGCCTATGGTGATGAATACAGTTTAGTTAAAAATAAACTTTTTAATCACATCTGTTATTTTTTTATCAGTTTTAGAAACCAAGGTGTGCAAAAAACATAACTGACATGTAATTAGTAGGATCATTTTCTTAACCCAGAGAACATGTTTTTGACTAGAATCCTTAAACGTATGTACATGCAGATTGAGGTAATATCAAAAAAGAGGTGAAATGTATTTACTTATATACATTTCTAAATATTTTACAATGAAATACTTGAATGTATGTAATAAACTACCAAAATGAAAAACAGAAAAAAAGCTACACATTAAGACATAACCTAGAATTCAGAAAAAGCATACCATTCTTAGCTTAAGTATTGGTGTCATTCAAAGGGGATCCAATGCCTGTCAGCCTGGGATGACATGCTCGACAGGCCACGATGCTTCGCTAGGGACGGCTTGCACCTGTCACCCCTGGGCTTTCAGATATTGGCAAAGGCTCTTGCTACCCCCATAGTGCCTTTTTTAGGCAAGGCTCAAAAGACAAACCCACCTCCATAGGTATCACAAGGGATAAGAAACTAAGAGTAATGCTACTCAACGCCAGAAGTCTAAACATCAAGATGCATGCACTTGAAACTCTCCTTAGCATGGAGAACATCGATATCTGTGCAGTAACAGAAACCTGGTTCAAGGCTCCCGAGAGCACCCCAGCACTACCAGGTTATACCTCATACCATGCTTTTCGTCCCCAAAACTTGGACCGAACCAGAAAAGGAGGGGGAGTATCAATATTCATCAAAGATACCCACACCTCCAGGTTGCTGGCACAGCACAAAGCATCAGAGACTATCCATGTGCAACTAACAGTGGGTAAAATTGCCTTCCAGTTTATAGCCTGCTACAGACCACCCTCCCAAACCCAGGAACCTGACTCAGCCTTCCTGAGAACACTGGAAAATATGAAGGTCTCTCAAAACACCATTATATTGGGCAACTTCAACTACCCAAACATAGACTGGGAGCATTACTCTAGCTCCAACACCCTAGCTCAAAGGTTCCTAGAATTTATAAACTCAAATGCTATGGAACAACTTGTTACCACTCCCACAAGAGGGGAAAACATACTGGACCTGATCATCACCAACATGGGGACTCTATGCTCCAGACCAGAAGTGTATCCCTCACTGGTAAGATCAGACCATAAACTAATCTCACTGGATATTCACATCCCGACTCCACCCCCTGCCCAGAAAACCACAGTGAAAAACTTCTCTAAAGCAAATTTCACACTCCTCAAAACCGAAGTGGAATCCTTCAAAGCCCCCGGGCCTGTGGAAAATACGGCCCAGACCGCAGAATCCTTTATAAATGCATTCTATGAACACCTTCAGGAATGCATGGATCATGCAATCCCAAATAAAACCAAGACCCAATCCTCCAAAGGCAGACGTCCTGTCTGGTAGTCCCCAGCCATAAACAAACTATACAATAGAAGGAGGAAGCTACTACATGATAGAGCAAAATCCCAAAAAGGGAAGGCATCTTTGATCAGTGTTAGCAAAAAACTACGGGCACTCATAAAATCGTCTAAGGCCAGCTTCGAGAGAAATATTGCACAGGACACTAAGGATAATCACAAGGCTTTCTTTAGTTATGTTAGGAACCTGGTTGGGAATTCCCAGATATGCCCAGAATTAGTCCAAAATGACAAAAAATACACCGAACCCACAGACATTGCCAACATCCTAGCTGACAGGTTCAGCACAAAATCCCCCCCCCACCAAAAGGGCAAATATCTATCCCAGCAGAGTGCTGCCCCCCTGACATCTCAGATGCTCAGGTAAGAGCCACCCTCTCCAAAGCAAAAACACAGCATCAATGGGACCAGACGGTGTCCCGGGCTGTGTCCTACATGAACTCCAAGAAGAGCTAAACCCAAACATAAAACTACTGTTCAATCTCAGCCTTACCACAGGATATGTACCCAAAGAGTGGCGTACAGCAACAGTGGTCCCTCTCCACAAAGGTGGTGCCTCAACGGATCCTGGAAACTATCGCCCCATAAGCCTGACTAGCTTGGTCTGCAAAGCTATGGAAAGGATCATCATGGACCTCATAAAAAAAGATATTGGGGACCTACAGACACTGGATCCTACCCAGTTTGGCTTTGTTAAGGGCAGATCCTGCCTCTTAAACCTGGTCAATTTCTTTGAAACAGTCACCAAGGCCATTGACGAGGGGAAGGTAGTCCACACAGCCTACCTGGACCTCGCAAAAGCCTTCGATACAATACCCCACTCGGGCATTATAGATAAGCTCACCAGCTTAAATATAAACCCCTATGTCACTAGATGGGTTGCAAACTGGCTCAAGGACAGAACCCACATGGTTAGAATTGCTGGAGCCATGTCAGACTCCAAACCAGTTACAAGTGAAGTCCCACAAGGCTCAGTCCTGGGACCTCTCCTGTTCGGTATATATTTCTTGGAGGTACAGGCCAACACGGAAGGACTGTGGCTGACCAAGTTCGCAGATGACTGCAAACTGGGCGCTATAATCGACTCTCCAGCTGACACAAGCATCCTCCAAAAGGGCCTCATAGAAACAGACAACTGGTGCCAGAGCCATGGCCTCAAGCTAAACGTCAAAAAGTGTATAGTCATCCCCTTTGGCAAAAACAAAGTGCCCACAAATTACCACATAGGTGGTAATCCATTAAGTACAGAAGATGTAATTAGGGACCTGGGGACCCAAGTTGATAGCAATCTCTCATTTGACAACCACATGGCCAAAGTGGTTAGAAAAACATTTTATATAGCCCACCTAATCATGAAGGGATTCACATCTAGATCAGGGGAGGTCATAGTGCCTCTTTACTCATCCCTCATCAGGCCCATAATTGAGTACAATGCCCCTTTTGAGATGTATCTTAACAGACACCTGCAGCAACTGGAAAGTCCCCAAAAGTACCTCACCAAGAGGATCAAAGGGCTCAAAGAGATGCCATATGCTGCCCGGTTAAAGAAACTCCAGCTCTACTCAGTGGCATACCACCTGCTCAGAGGCGATCTGTGCCTGACGTATAAAGCCATATCCAACCCGGAATTAATGGGCATGCTGCACCTCAGAAAATACAAATCCCATCGAGCTACGCGCTCGAGAGACTTGAACCTCAGCACTGAAATAAATAGGACATGCTGGAGGGACAGATTCATAACCCAGAGGCTCCCTTCACTCAGGAATAAAATCCCAGTCCAGGTTAGGCAGAGTCCCTCATTGACTCTCTTCAAGAGGAATCTTGATGAGTGGATGGGGGATCATAGGTTTACCCCGGGTATCACTTCTGTGTCACTGTTAGACAGAGGCACAGTATACTAACTTCGAAAAAGGGCATAGCAAAATTAATTTAAAATGGGTGGCGAGAGCCATACACACTCTGGCTAGGCTTATAAATGCCCTAGGGCAGATAGCCTAGTATGAATCTATGAACCTATGAACCTATTCATAGTAATGGCCTACTGCAGTTAGGTCAATTACTAGAATGGCAGTAAAATGTGAGTCAGATAGAGCAATGGCCAAAATGAGAAAGGTCTCTTTGCCGGCTCATTAGCATATCTCTGAATCACACTCTAACAAACACTAACACTACCAGACCTGATGGAAGTAGATTTCAACATAGAGGCTTATGTATCACATTGGAAAAAGCAGCCACTCACACTCACATACAAAGCCACACACACACACACACACACACACACACACACACACACACACACACACACACACACACTCAAACACAAATGCACTCACACACTCACTGACATTCATTTACTTAGGCAGACACACACATGCACACAGGCACACACAAACACACATACAGACTCTCAGTTCCCTACCTACCCCCCCCAACTGTAACCAGCCAGAGAAATGCACACTTGCACACAAGTGCATGAAAACACATACGTGCACACACACACACACACACACACACACACACTCACACACACACACACACACACACACACACACACACACACGCACACACAAACACACACACACACACACACACACACACACACACACACACACACACACACACACACACACACACACACACACACACACACACAAGCACAGCTACTCACTGTACATATTTATGCAGATTCCTTCATATCCCTGCAAACAAACAAACATGCCCACAACATACAACAACTGATACACACTCTATCCCCCTCATGTCTTCAGTGAACTTGTCTACACTATGACTGCTCCTTAGGAATGAATTAGTGACTGTTATCTTATGGTTGTATTCATTTTTTCCAGCAGAAGTGAATTTATACACTTCTAAGCTACTTTCTGAATTGCTCAGCAGTGTAAATAGGGAGATTCTGACATTTCTGGAGGACAACATTTTGTTAATTAATATTAACATCCCCCCAATTTCCACATTAAAATGCAGCTCTGACAATGAGACCACTGTATGCTCTGAGGCACCAGTTAGCGGGAAACCTAAGTGGCAGGGTGGTCTAAGCATCATAATTATTTACCTTGATGAGGAAAATGGTTGAGATAAAACATCCCCTCACATTAAACTTTGTTGAATCCCAGCCATTGTTTGGGACAGATTGAAACATAATTGAATAACAAATGTTAAGACGTTAAGATGCAAGAACGATTACAAATGATAGTAATTCATTAACTCCCCACCACCTCAAAAAAAGACCGACATTCAGGAAAAGTGGAACTTAATGCAATGTTATCTGTGGTAATGCACTAGCACAAATGGACTTCCTGTAATAAAATCAGAATGACTGATAAATGGCAATACTGCAATATTAGCAACATTAAAGAGCTATTCAAAGATAAAGTTCAGGGAGGACAGTTCAGTTCATTTCTTGAGCTTCAACATGAAAAAAAAAACATGTTTAAGGTCTTCATCTACACAAGGTACAAGGTCAAGGTTTGATTCTGACCTCTGGTTATTGGGTAAGCTTTGATTAGCCCTTCAGTGCCTTAAGCAAAGCATTCATATACAAAAGCAAAAGGAAACGCAGAATATTAATTGTAAAATAGCACCGCAAACAAACCTTCACTTTGACAGGTACAGACAAACAAACCATCTACACTTCCAAGCCTCATTTCCGGGTATCATATTCAAACTCAAAATTAGCAAATGTCTGAAACCAGCACCAAACCCAGACAAAAGACCAAAAGGTGGGTATTATAAGGAAATAAGAAACAACTGTTTGGTGTTGTGATGCCTAGTATAGCAGGAACATGTCATCCTCACTTTGATAGTTTATTACTTCATTATAAAATCCCTCACTGGAGGACATATTTTCCTTAACAAAATGACTGTTTTTTTTTCCTACTTATGTATGGATTTGTAATGTAATAGGATGCTTGTGTGCGTTACTTTGTACTTTTGAAAAAGTAGTTCCATTCCATTATATTGCAGTATAAAGGTACATGCAATTTATCTAGTTTTTTTTTTTTTATCCCTGCCTTCTCTTTTCCCCGACTGAGAGAAATTTAATAACCACTTTTTATATTTCTTCAGTTATTAAGACAGGAAGACTCTTTACATTTTCTTTTTTGTATTTATCCCTTTGACTAATAATCATGAGCTGTCCCAAAACTGACAGATCCACTCATTTCTTGTTCGCGCAGGAGTCTGGAACATCACTGAAGCAAACATACGGGTTTTTTGGTTGCAGTGTAAGTCACCACTATTTGCACTTGATATGAATACTTAATTATGATTGCACCTTCACTCCATGGGTACAGCCATGCTCCCATGCATTTATGGCTCCTGTTTTCACAGCTTGACAGAGCCCAGTGCATGGCACCCTGATCTATATACTGCATTCTGTTTTCCCTCTAAATAATGAGTGCTAGTATTTATGTACACTGGACCTCCATTGTATCCTTAGGATAGGCAAAGCAGCATTGTCCATTTACAACCTCCCCGGCCAGCTCTTCCAGTAACCCGGCTGCTAATCAAACCATACCATCTGTGTGATAGCATTTCATTCCTCAGCAAAACAGGGCTAATAGATTCATTACATCACTAACTCCCCAAATAAATGCAAGCAATATGCACAAAGATGCCTCCCAATATCCCTGTGACCCTCCTATGGCATGTAACTACTGTCATAAGATACCAGGAGAAACTACTACATACACCTAACATGCAAATTGATGCAAGTTATGTTATCTAGTTTTTAAAATCTTGATAAAAATCTGTCATTATAACTTTCTTTTTTAAAGGAAAAAAAGGAAACATGTCTCAGTTATCACAATCATCTTGTGCCCTTACATGAAGAGCTCAGTTCACATTATATAATTGCTTGGCATTTTTCTTGTAACTGTCGACTCTTTACTTGAAGTGTATCCACATTATGTTTCTCTGTAACACGTGTGAGCAATACATTCACTAATGACTGTGTGTTTTATACTACCTCATTGCATAAAAGAATATATTTAGATGACAACTTTTCCTGCAGTATATTTGTTTCAAAACAACCGGTTTTCTCTGCTATAAATAGCTTTGAATTTCTCATTTGAAAAAACAACTAAAGTTTCATTGTGCCTGATTTTCAACCTTTCTAGGAAAATAATCTCAAGTTAAACATTTGATAGTTATACATAATTGCGTGCACTTGTTTGTTACCATCTATAAATGCTAACCTTGCCTTTTGAAAGTAAAACAACTTGTGGATAACCAGACAATACAGCAGTGCAACTCACCAATCTGGTAACAAAGCTGCTTCAGAGATTCAGAAATAACCCAAGTGCTCATGGTAAGGGCTGTGGTAAAAATGCCCTATTGCCATGATGTGATTATTTGTTAATCAGAGGCACAATAGAAGCAATGAGGAAATATCTCATTATCAGCTATTTTGCATGTCTTTGAATTGCAATTGACTACCATGACTGCAGATCAGCACTTTCCACTGGTAGATAACACTGGCACCCAATGAAATGTGGTGGTACAGATAACTTCATTCACTCTGCCTCACACACACACACACACACACACACACACACACACACACACACACACACACACACACACACACACACACACACACACACACAGACTCCACATACATCTTACCTGTTCAAAAGCTAAGATGACATAGTCATTGTATCATCTTAGGATTTTTGTCCCTGCCATCATAAATGACATATCCTTACAGTCAGTTAATAGTGACAGACATTACAGATTATTGGTATAGCTCTCACTCTATTAACATTTTAAGTGAGTCCCAAGGGTAATTTAAATAATCCCCCTGGTGTCATCTAGTTTACCTCCTGGCTTTTTAATGAAGCCTCTCCACACTATTCCTTATAAGTCATGGACTGTCGTAAGAATTGTGGCAATGGCAGACATTAGAGATGCATACCTCTTATTATGTAAAACATCTCTAATGACACTAACGGATTAATTAGTGTTGTGGATTAATGCTCCTGCTGTCTATGTAAAGGGTGCAGGGAACAAAAGCTTTGTATGATCCCTATGATGTTACACACTTTTTTTTACAGACTTAGGTAAAATTTTAGAGTTTTCCAAATGTCTAGTGGCAGTGCAGAAGATGTACAGGTTTTGAGTCATTCTAGCCTAGAAGAAATGCAATATAGGTATAACGGACGTCTACTGTTTCCCCTGGCACACATTATCTTTCTTTAATTTTCTATATAAAGTGTGTCTAAAAAATTATATGATACTTTTCCCTGGTTAGTATAGTTCCCCTAGTGGGTAAAGTTCCCCCACCCATGTCTAGTTTACATGCCAGGGACAACATTAAAAATGTACTCCTGGTGTCCACTGTTTATCAACCAACATCCTATTCAACTGCTGTTACTGCATAAAGTTCTCCCTGTATATTCTGATTCCCCAGACCAATGACTTTAAATGTAACCTTGGTGACTAGGGCTCCCAGTTGCTGCAGGAGTTGCTCAATATGACAACCCCCCCCAGTAGACACAACACACATTTATGCTCGCGCGCACACACACACACACACACACACACACACACACACACACACACACACACACACACACATAGACTCCACATACCTCTTACCTGTTCAAAAGCTGAGATGATATAGTCATTGTATCATCTTAGGATTTTTGTCCCTGCCATCATAAATGACATATCCTTACAGTCAGTTAATAGTGACAGACATTACAGATTATGGTATAGCTCTCACTCTATTAACATTTTAAGTGAGTCCCAAGGGTAATGTAAATAATCTCCCTGGTGTCATCTAGTTTACCTCCTGGCTTTTTAATGAAACCTCTCCACACTATTCCTTATAAGTCATGGACTGTCGTAAGAATTGTGGCAATGGCAGACATTAGAGATGCATACCTCTTATTATGTAAAACATCTCTAATGACACTAACGGATTAATTAGTGTTGTGGATTAATGCTCCTGCTGTCTATGTAAAGGGTGCAGGGAACAAAAGCTTTGTATGACCCCTATGATGTTACACACTTTTTTTACAGACTTAGGTAAAATTTTAGAGTTTTCCAAATGTCTAGTGGCAGTGCAGAAGATATACAGGTTTTGAGTCATTCTAGCCTAGAAGAAATGAAATATAGGTATAACGGATGTCTACTGTTTCCCCTGGCACACATTATCTTTCTTTAATTTTCTATATAAAGTGTGTCTAAAAAATTATATGATACTTTTCCCTGGTTAGTATAGTTCCCCAAGTGGGTAAATTTCCCCCACCCATGTCTAGTTTACGTGCCAGGGACAACATTAAAAATGTACTCCTGGTGTCCACTGTTTACCAACCAACATCCTATTCAACTGCTGTTACTGTATAAAGTTCTCCCTGTATATTCTGATTCCCCAGACCAATGTCTTTAGATGCAACCTTGGTGACTAGGGCTCCCAGTTGCTGCAGGAGTTGCTCAATATGACAACCCCCCAGTAGACACAACACACATTTATGCGCGCACACACACACACATACACACACACACACACACACACACACACACACACACACACACACACACACACACACACACACACACACACACACGCACATAAACCTACCCATTCCCCTACCCAGGCACCCAGCTGCAGCCTCCCTGTCAGACACACACTCTCACATACACTTCCACATGCAGTCCTGTACATACTCACATGGAAACACTGCTCAGCACTACACATTCACTAAATTCCCTGGTGCCTACCTCTACTGTGATGGATGAGCAAGCTTTAGACCATGTTTATTAACATGAGTGGCTAGGAGTGGTCATGTTAACTTATGCAGCCTTGCAATCCCATGAATTGCTTGGCACCATAAATGGATTACAGCAGGCAGTTCTAGGGAAGAGCACATGGCTAATTAACACATGCCTCTCTCCCCGAATGTCTCAATAAGATTTAGCTTGGTCACTGAGACAGTCAATGGCATTGCTGCATGTCCTTGTATTGCAGCACTATTGTAAGGATGTCTATGAATCAGACACATTTACAATGAAGTGTACATCTCGTGTATAACTTTCAGTAATATTTCTGAATTAGACCCTCTGCTATTTGTCCCTTTATAAATAAATCTATATTGATCAAAACTACATAAAATGTTCCACATCCAGAAAGAGACTAAATAATCCACGTATATCTAAAACTGGGTTGTACTACTGAACTTAGCATAGCTGCAAATATATTCCATCATGAAATCAGTTGACATTATCAAGTAGTGGATAGAAATGGTACCATTAAAAAAAGTATTACAACAGAAGTGTTGCAAGGTGGAGGCAGCATCTTGGATTGACATTGATAAAGTAAAGAAGAAAAAAATAAGAGTTGTTATAGCAGGATAATTCTGTTTAGTAAATCATCTCTGATGTCCATTTATGTATTTTATGTGTCCAGTTTTGTGGGGTAATTATTTGCCTGGTGGCTTTAGCCAATATGCTTTCAATGTTTTATAAGGTCATTGCTAGGGTACTTCACAGCTTTTTCCTACATCAGTGATATTAGTCACTGTGATAGTCTTTTCATTAAGTTACTTCTACAAGTAGTAGGTGATCTACACTTATTTCATTCAAAATATGCTAAGAGAACCAATGATTCTGAGAATCCTATCAGCAGTTCTATACTGCACTTTGGCTAATATGCCTCACTGCAAGCATCTTGTGTTTGGCTGCCCCTTGTTGTCTACTAAATGGAATTGTTCATGCACAACACTGGAATATCAAGCTCCCATTTGAATGGAGTGAGTTTGTTTCTGCTTACTTAACCAAACTGGGTTTGAACAATGGAAAAGATGAATTTCCTTCTAAACCAATTCAATGATTTTGGCACAACTCTTAGACATTGCCACTAGAATTAGAAGAGCAGTTCTTAATTTCCAAACATACATTAACGGATTATGTGGAACATGTTTTTCAAGTACTGCTGCCTTCTGATCCTCATAGCTGTACAGACTAAGTGTGGGTACTAATGTCTAGGTAATTAGGGTGGTTAGTGTCAAGCAGTTACAACATCAGTGTTTGCGAGTGAGGGTGCAGGAATTGAAGGCTAACAATGTAAAATAAAGTTTAATAAAGTAAGCACACGCTTTCGGAGGGCTCAATGGCTCTCCTTCCACAGACAAAATAAATTAAAGTTTCAAAGTTCTTAAACCACTTTATATACAAATTAATTATGTTAATTAAGTGTATTCAAACCAACAAATCACATAACAGTGTGTCCGTACTACTGATAACAACAATCACACTGAAAACACACACCTTAAATTAAAAGATAAGAAGATAAATTTTTGGATCTTTAAGCCCCATAAATAAAACTCAACTAAAAACATGTAACACTGAATAATTACGAGTTTAAATTTTTTTTTTAAAAGTGAACTACTCTGTTTAAAACTAAAACAGAACTCGTAAACAACAAAACCATATTATCTTCTCAACGAAAGATTCTTTAAATTGCAACTAATTGACACATAGTCATTTATTCCTGGGTGAATGTGGGCAGCTGTGCGAATTTGCCAAAAAAGTTCACAAATTTCCAAAAGGTTTTGCCAGGGACCCCCTCTAATATCACAGTCTACTTTCTTTAGCACAGTAAACTTAAAGTGATGGTCAGGGAAGTGGGCAATATACCTAGCGAGTGTGTTGCTATGATCACCTTTAATAATAGCATATATGTGTTCATAGATGCGCTGCCTAATTTTTCTTTCAGTTTTACCAATATAGAATGTAGCGCATCTCTGACAAATAGCCACATAAACAGCCCTGGTCTCACAATTAAATGAAATTAATCAGTGACCCCCCCCCCCTTTTCATCCAATTGTTGATGGTTGAGGTTCCATAACCTACGCATGTGCCAAGCTTGTCGACACTATTTTGAAACCCTTATTAGAACAAGAGAATCAGATCTGTAAGGATTTCTGGGGTTTTTTGCATGATATAGGAACTATCCCATTTTGTGGTGAGTGGTGGTTTTTAACCATCGACATCAAAGATTTATACACTGTTATTCCCCAGCAGCTTGGCACACAATGGGTATGTGAATTTCTTAGGGGTAAAAAGGTCAGCGACAACAATGTGTATTTGGTGGAAACTTTATTAGAAATCGTATTGAATTCTAATTTTATGATCTTTGAAGGTAACATTTACTTGCAGAGATCTGGAGTAGCGATGGGTTCACTGTGTGGCGGTAGTTTCGCCAACTGTGTGTTGGCACACTGGGAAAAGACATTTCTCTTTTCTGACACTGTATTTAAAGAATGTGTTGCCTGGTACACTAGGTAACAGGACGACATGTTCATATTGTGGAAAGCTGAACCTTCCAGTGTTCCCCCCTTTTATAGACAGGATTTCCAACATGACTAACTTTTTAGAATTCACTTACAACTTACAGGAATGGCGCATTCGTTTTTTAGATATTTTGTTGATCAAGGACTCTGCCAATCAGAGACTTAAGAGCGTCATTTATAGGAAACCAACTTACTCTAACGCATTTCTTCATTATACTAGTAGCCATCCTAAACATCAGAAGAAAGCGGTGGTAAAAGTTCAGATGGTTAGGGCCACTAGGATGGTTTCTGACAATGAAGATTTCCTAGCTGAATGTGAGCATTTGACTGTTATGTTCATCAACAGAGGGTATCCCCCTAGTTTTGTTTTGGACATAAAGTCCGAAGTCATTAATAAAAGGAGTTTAGGTTTTTACGAACCAATACTGTCTAGAGTGAGACATGCTCCAAGCGGTGACGACAGTTTAGAGAATACTGCCTTACCCAGGAATCAAGACGTTCCCTTTGCTACCAGACTTTTGTGTACTTTTAGTTTAGATCATTGGTCCATTTTGAACGTGTTAAAGAAAAATTGGTCCTTGATCACCGAAGACCCTCACTTACTTAATAAGTTTGGTGATAGTCCTAAAATTATTTTTAGGAGAGGACAAAATTTGAAATCATTGTTGGAGACCAAACCCAAAGTTTTAGGATTTCATAAAGCAGGTATGACTAAATGTGGGACATGTAGGCAGTGTAAATATGTGTGCACTGATGCGAAGATTAGGCTCAGGGACCAGGTTTACAAAGTGAGCGGTAAATTTAATTGTGAGATCAGGGCTGTTGTTTATGTGGCTATTTGTCAGAGATGCGCTACATTCTATATTGGTAAAATATTTTTTAGTCTAAACCTTCATACAGAAAACATAACTTAAGCCTGATTAGGTATTGGCTATCTTAGCCTGTAATTTCCAAAAGGATTTGGTAGAGACACTGCAAGTGTTAAATACATTGGCTGTAACAGCCATTTCATTAAGACACTTTAACTCTTTCTTATCTACAGCTTTGAGCAGAATTAGATTGACATGACCCTGGTACCTTATTTGTTCATAAATGCCTGAGAAATGCTTGCTCACTATGTGTGGGCATTGCATATTACTATGTGTATGACACAATTCTCCAATACCTGAAGATATAGTACAACAGCATAGCAAAGCATTATTTGCATGAGATCTTTTCTTACCTCATCTATTAATTTCTTATCTTATATTAGGAAATGCCTTTCTACTGTTTTCTGGATATTGGATTACATTATTTAGCTCATCTGCCCTTAATTTTAATTGGTAGCTTTATATATCCATTAAAAGCTCATCCACTGAGACCTGTCAACATATAAAGAAGAGCAGCCATAACTATTTATTGTCTCTCTCCTTTTCTCAAATACGCCATGCAAATTTGAGATACCTGATCAAGATCTGGACAACGCCACATATATTGCACTATGAGCTTTATATTCGACCATTGGTTATGATTACAGAGTATAAATTTGATTTTTTATTGTGAAAAATACAAAGTACAAATGAAATAGAAATGAAGACCTAGCTACAAGTGTTGAAATATATACAATGTGTATTACTGAGATAGCAGTGACTTCAGTTACACTAAATTATATTATCAACCAGACTAGTTATTATTAGGACTATATAAATCAGATGAATTACACAGAACTTACAGACATAGATCAAACCAGAATACTAGGTTAATCTAGAAGTATAGCATCATAATTTTGGAAACTATTTACTTAGAAGAACATGCATAGAACCTTTTGTACTCTGTGAAGAACCAGGGATATTGTCCTCTCTTCGTAATCTCATTTGGAGTTTAAAGCTGATTGTCAACATATTTTCTATGAGTGAAATGTACCAACATTTTTTTGAATAACTGTTCATTATGTGTGATTAGTATTGTGATAAGGCAGTTTCCAATTAAATTAACATTTAATGCTACAATTCATGTGTGTTTGTGTGTTTGTGCATGTGTGCGCATGCGTGCGTGTGTGTGTGTGTGTGTGTGTGTGTGTGTGTGTGTGTGTGTGTGTGTGTGTGTGTGAGTGTGTGTGTGAATGTGTGTTACCTAAGATCACTCATTGCATCTTTGAAGTCTTTTAGTAACTGAAACAATAACTAAGAACTGGAAATCATATATCTCCAATTTCATAGTATATAGATATAACCACTGCTGTTCATGAAAATTAAATTATTTTTGTTAAGGTTTGAGCTAGTAAGACATTTCTTAACTTCTTATTTTGGCCTTAATCATATGTACTATTGTCATGGTCCACTCCACTTCAATAAACAGACAATACAGAATGACATTTGACAACCTTTATTAAACTTCCATAAACATGATTGTTAACCAATAATTATGAATTTCAATCAAAACCATGACACTGGTGATAATAACAACCATGTAAGAAAACATAAAATAATCATAACATAAAATAATCATAACGGCAGTGTAACCACTCACTCTTGATGAGCAACGTCCCCCACGTGCTCTCTTATCTTTGTACTAACAAGGCAGCATTACCCCATTCACCTTCAATTTATTGAATTACACCACCAAACACATAAGCAGCTCTATTTGCTGATTAACCTATCCAACAGAGCAACCGCTCACTTTCCTTCCCAACTTATTGAATTGCACATCCAACACTAGAGGGGAAACAGAAGAGGACAAGCCTGCCCCTCTTCTCCACCCACCAGCCTGACCAGGCTGTTCCCCCTCTCACCGACCAAATTTCCCACAACCTAAGCCCCATTAAAGGCATAAAGCCAAACATCATTTGGTGTACCCTGTCTTGCCTTACCAGACTGTCTCCATGCCGTCACCCCTCAACCCCCCTCACAAACAAAAATATTCAGTTACCTAAACAGCTAAAACAAATCAACTACCCATCTTCAATGCTAAAACAACTACAAACTCAAATCCTAAAATACCCATACTCTTTTTACTCAACTACCAAACAAGTAAAAAAAGATTTTTAATTACTCTCAGAATCCATACCCCAACTAAACAAGCAAACACTAAGCCCACTGCCACTTGAAACCATGCAAAGGTAATAGCATACCCTCACGACATATTGCAGCCCATTTACTGCCCAATGAAATAATAACTACATAAAATCACATTCAAACCCCCTTTAATAGTAATCTTCCTGACACATCAATACCCATGTAGACAAACTGCTTACACCACCATACAAAGCCTTTACCAGTATGACCCCAACTGCACCACAAACCATAAAACAAGCCAGCAAAACTAACAAAACACAATGCACACCAACTTGAAATGCCCACTGGCAGCAGACACACCAGATCAGTGACTAGCCCTCACCATCCAAAATGTGGTAAAATAATCCAACCCTACCGGCCTTAAAACTGCAGTAACTTGAAGCTAAGTCCTCCTATACACAACACACCACCTAGCTCACAAGTCTGATCCAACTTATTCAATGCAACCCATTAATCCTGACCAAAATAACACCCCCTTTACCAAAAACTCTCCTATAACAATCCCCTTAAACCTGCTGCAATCACGTAATCCTAACCATTATCTGACATGCCGCAGCTCACCTCATATCCCCTTCAACAGTAACCATAACTTGGTAATCTGCCCACCTGACCCATTCAAAGAAAAACTCCAACTACCAATAAGACAGTGTGAAATACAACCCTGATGCTTCCCGCACAAGATAAGATAACAAAACAAACCCCACAACAGACATCACCTTATGGCTGTGGGAAAGAAAAAAAAACACAACAATGAACAAACAAACACCTTATACAGCTGCACTGCTGGAAATCTATGACTTCAATTCCAAATACTCCATCAGCCGATACGTTCCTCACCAGCCTCCCTCACCTGTAAAGTGCACCTTCCTTCAGACCACCAAATAGAGCCCGCTCAGCACTTCTCCATCTGTGACCTCCATGTGATCTGTAAAGAAAAAACTGTAAATACTTCACACACATAAAATCAATATTTAATGACATTATGCACAAATATTTTCCAGAAAGTTTCTTCCTAGCACCCACCTTCATGATACGACTGATATCCATGTGAAATAAAACAATTTCCTATCCTCAAAAGGCCTCTTCTATAAATAAAATTATCATTTTAACCATCCCACAAGGTTTCTCAACAAAATTGTTACCCGATAATTGGGGCAAGAAAAGTTAAAACCGCAAAGTGTGACAACAAATTGCCAATCCCCATTACCAGCTCTATCCATCTACCCCAAAAGACAGTGACACAACACCTTTGTATATAGAATAACAACAAACACCTACTTATCCCACTATGAAACAAAACTAGATGAATGACTAAACTCACTCTAGAGTTCTACCCATCTCCCTCGAAGGACAATAAGAGCAGTATGTGGAAACAACTATCGATCTTGGCTAACCTACAAAACCCTGCACCATTAACCTCATAGCTTCCTATACTCCTAAGATTGTTCTAATTCTACCTTACCTGTAAACCCAAAATTCTTGTAAACACCCCCCCCATGTCATCTTATCCCAAACATACTTCCCCCTACACCCCATGGTGCACCACTCCAACAGTATAACCATACAATAAAATACATTACCTTTCAAAACCACTTCATCAGGGCACTGACCACTCAGACCTCCTTGTGTGCCACCCAAACAACCATGACATCCATTAAGACAGGCTCACACCAACTCCTCTTCCTTCAGGTCACCAACTGCAGTCCACTCAATTACTCACCTCTGCCATATGTAACACTAACCAATGAAATATAGCTGAAATCTTCGTCACACTCCCCCCTGTACATAAACAATTACAAACCTATGATATCTGGCCATAATGTGCCCTTAATGTGGTTAGAATACTACACTTTGCCCCCCCCATGAACACTCTGAAGGGCACACAGTCTGCAACTCAACTGGTCGTCATCATCCTCCAACCCTGATCATAGAAAATCAAAGGCTGTTCTACAAACCCCACCAAAACCCTCCATAGAAAACATCACCACATGGGTATACCCCTTCACACCACATTGTGCCCTTTTCCAATGGCCAGCATGACAGCAGAACCATGCAGATCAGGAGTCAGCACACCTAGAAAAATGCAATCTGCTCATTCAACCAAACAATATAAAACCAACTTATGACACAATCAGCAGATATTGCACTGGTAAACTCCAAGACCAGCCCACCATACAAATCCCACCCCTTACCCCAAAACAAAGCCTCCTGCAAGACCCAGCCACTCAATCATGCCCCCCCCCTTGTCCCTCTCCCAAACTGACAACTGTCCTGCCAAGAAACCACATCCACAATGAAACCCCCTTTCAGCCAACCTTACGAAGCAATACTCTTAAGACTTATAAAGCAGCCAACACAGGATTAATTTAACCTACCCCTTCTAAAGGACTTGAAGTCCAAAACTCAATGTACATCACTGGCCAGTGCCCAGCTCTCAACCTTCCATTTCCCAAATGAGGAACACTAGCCTTTAGAATGTGGAACAAATATGCAAAATGTGGACACATACTAACAGTTTACCAATCACTTCCGCTAGAAAGGTCATAGGATGGTTAAAACACTTTGTTTACATTTATAAGAAAGAGATATCTTAATGAATTAACATGATTCTGGTCCATACCTTGGCACAAGATTGTGATATGCAACAGTCATGTGTCCTAGTATGTACCAGTCATGGAGGAGAACCTAGAGTCAAGAGATTTAAACAAAAAGGTTTCCTGCATAAAAGATGCAGGCCCATTGTTCATACATTAGTACTAGGCTAACTGCCCTTTTAAAGCCTAGTCAGTTACCCCATGTGAGAATCAAACCCTGCACCTTGTGTGTTTAAGGTAAGCACCTTAACCATTATGTAATCCACCCACTGTTAAGGCTGTGCGCTTTTTTTTTTTTTTTTTTTTTTTTTTATATAAATAAGCACCAAAAAGCTGGTAACACTTAAATCACCCTCCTCCCCCTACACAGCTGTTGAATGGCTAACACACACTACTATTACTTGTGTTACACACCACATCACCTCACCCCAGCCCACGAAAACCAGTCACTTGCTTTACCAATGTCAGGGAGCAGCCATGGTTACTCCACCCCCACCAATGGTGCCACAGAGTGGGAAATCCTGCCACAAAACTTCATACCAGCACCACATGTTCAAAGTGACCCCCTTCAAGAAAACACACCACCCCATTTTTTTTTACTATTCTCAACTTACTACAAATTTGCCCCATATCTCCAAAAATTGTCAAATATAAAATCCATTCACAGTGCAGTTGGCCAGACATATAGTCTAATACAAACAAAGAAGTGATCAGTTGCAAACACATAAGCTTTTCAGATATACTACCAAAATGCCAAAATTTGTGAACCCAGTTGCCCTGTACTGATATTATGCATTCCAGCCTTAATATTTTAAAGGGATCTCCATTTAAAAATATTCACATAAATGACTACTGTGCTGACATTTCAAAACAGCTTGCTTCATCCATCTGCCAAACCCGCCACAATTACTGCAACTCACACTACCATAAAGAGTGCAATTTGGGAACCATTCAGCCAACATAGCCACTATGGCTGGATGTGCAGTGGTTTCCACACAGGTAAGCAACACCGAGTGCACAGAACTATATATCCTTGGCCACGCTACACTACTGCCTCTATGATACACCACATGAAAACATCACTCCAACAGCAGCACAAAGCCAAATCAAATCTCTACAGTCAAAAGTATCCCAAATAAATCTTTAATACATTCCAGGCTAGCTGCTAGCCATTCTCCATATGAACACTTTAAACTAAATTCTAAAATCACTGATGTCCATGATTCATATATTCTGGAAATACAGAAGCAATCTGCAAAGCTAAAGATGCCAAGATGCAAACATTCATCAGAAAAAAAAAAGATCTCACTAATGCTAATAGCAGTCTCCTTTTTTCTCCAGTGCAAATATGAAATTCACTAGGCAAGGAACCACATTTTCATGCTACCACACTTCACTCAAACCACAAAACATGAAAAAAAGTCTTGAGGGTGTTCGTGGTAGGGAATCTACCATAAAGCAAGCTCAAGAATCCAGCAAGTGCATCCAGAAACAACTGCAGTCTCATCCATGCACACAATTGAAAGAAATCACATGTGAAGGAAGTCCAATCTGGAGTAGGAAATTTGCAGCAACATGCAAAATGTCATACCAGTAGAACAGAATGAGCTGATCATACCAAACCTAACATACAGCTGATATGCCTGCCCCAGCTTCACTGCACACTGGCAACAGCACACCACTCTCACTCTCAGCTGCCAAATACACCCAAAATGGACAAATCCATCATTCAAATGGCACACCCCACATTACCTGCAATGGATCTGCATTCCGCTGTTCCTCTCCTCAGTCTCCGAAGGCCCACCAGGCCTGGAAAAGGCCATCCCCTTCTGTGCCATCCACATCTCCAACTACTCATGCTGCACACAGATGCACAGAAAAGGCAGCAACACATCAAACTGACTCCTGCACACAGCACAGAGGTAGTGAAAAATGACAGAAATGCCTGTTATCTCTGCAACATCTTCCACCCTAGCAAGAACCCAAATCAACATCCATGCCTCACCCACCACACAGACTAAGCTCGCAGGAAATAAAGAAATGAAAACAAAACAGAATCCATCCCCTGAATGGTGGGAACAATCTCCAACTCCACATGAACTGCCAATAGCAACCTCCACATTCCCTATACTTGACAACCATGAAAGGAAGATAGTTGAGCAAAACCCTGTGCACATCCCAACGCGCAAAATGCCAAGTGTGCAGAAAAGTCCCCAAACCATTCATACTGCGCCCAAATTACAGTAGCCATCAATAACCTGAAAGATTGCCCCAAAATAAAGAAACCCAAATGGCCTCACAACTATGCAGAGGCAATGCCACAACAGTTCATGAGGCCCTCATGCCCCCAGTCAACTTGCAGCACCACGTCCCGAACAAAGCCTAATCCCACCTCAGTGATCCCAAACTGCAAAATAGCTCCCAACCTTCAGCCCGATATCATTTCTCCCTTTTTTTATTTTAACCTTTGCTTCAGATATATACATCAAACAGATCTTAGGCAAACAACAAACAGTGCCCCCATCGCCTATCCCTAGGATCCTCCATCCCAACGGTGGAACAAGAATGCAAACAGACCTTAGGCAAATAACAAACAGTGCCCCCATCGCCTATCCTTAGAATCCTAAATCGCAACAGTGGAACAAGAACGCAAACAGACCTTAGGCAAATAACAAACAGTGCCCCCATCACCTATCCCTAGGATCCTCCATCCCAACTGTGGAACAAGAATGCAAACAGACCTTAGGCAAATAACAAACAGTGTCCCCATCACCTATCCCTAGGATCCTCCATCCCAACTGCGGAACAAGAATGCAAACAGACCTTAGGCAAATAACAAACAGTGCCCCCATCACCTATCCCTTGGATCCTCCATCCCAACTGCGGAACAAGAACGCAAACAGACCTTAGGCAAATAACAAACAGTGCCCCCATTGCCTATCCCTAGGATCCTCCATCCCAACTGTGGTACAAGAACGCAAACAGACCTTAGGCAAATAACAAACAGTGCCCCCATCGCCTATCCCTAGGATCCTCCATCCCAACTGTGGAACAAGAATGCAAACAGACCTTAGGCAAATAACAAACAGTGCCCCCATCGCCTATCCCTAGGATCCTCCATCCCAACTGTGGAACAAGAATGCAAACAGACCTTAGGCAAATAACAAACAGTGCCCCCATCACCTATCTCTAAGATCCTCCATCCCAACTGTGGAACAAGAACGCAAACAGACCTTAGGCAAATAACAAACAGTGCCCCCATCGCCTATCCCTAGGATCCTGCATCCCAACTGCGGAACAAGAATGCAAACAGACCTTAGGCAAACAACAAACAGTGCCCCCATCGCCAATCCCTAGGATCTTCCATCCCAACTGCAGAACAAGAACGCAAACAGACCTTAGGCAAACAACAAACAGTGCCCCCATCGCCTATCCCTAAGATCCTCCATCCCAACTGCGGAACAAGAAAGCATCAGCAGAAGAAAAGAAAGAGAAAAAAAATTATAGGTAACTAAATATCCCCTACAACTCACCAACCTGCACCCAGGGACCTACCTGCCCTCCAGGACCTCCTACAGGTCATCTCGGACGTAATCCTTGCCTTAGCATGTTCATGCCAAAAATGTGACTCCTACCTCAGTTACACTTGACAAAACCCTCTAAGCCCCTCCCTACCCTTACCTCATTTCCTCCTAAACATTCCTCCATCCCATTTAACCCTATCCTCCCCTTATAATCTTAATTCCTGCTAATCTACATATAAAGCCCAACTTGAAGCTGTCTCAGGATAAAATGGTCTGTTCCAAACCTCATTTGTAGAGGTGTAATGTTAATACTCTGTGAAGTTATTCAACTTTTTTCTTTCTAGTTTCAAAATAATATGGGCTGCATTGTTATAAATAGGTTAAATACTGTATATCTTCATTTATAAACTATATGAAAGACATAATGCACGTTGTATTTAGTGTATTAAACACATTTTAGTTTTACATGGGATTTAAGCCTTTACTTATTTGATAGCAACTGAGTTATTAATGTTTTGTGAAGTTCAGTTGTGGCTTAGAGTTTGAATGTCACCCAACTGTATGAGTTGCATGCAGTAATAGTATATATTTCCATACTTTATTTTTCACTGAAATTTTAATAATATTTTAAACTAATATATATATATATATATATATATATATATATATATATATATATATATATATATACACACACACACACACACACACACACACACACACACATACACAATCACACACACATATGTTGGTGTGGGTGTGACTCATTTGCATAAAGGCTAACAGCTGTCACAGAGTAGGGCATGACTCATTCACTTACATAGTCTATGGCTCATTCATGCAGTCATTATGATGATTCAAGCTAAACTGACTAAAGTCACTTCTAATATTCTAATGTAAAAAACATAAACAAGTGTTGTCAGAGTGGTGTAAAATTAAGAGTTGTAAACTAATAACACCATAAAGTTTGGAAGCATTGATATGGCATTTATACTAATTTATTGGGCATGATGCCAGGACACTTCTATGGGCTAAGCTTGTAAAAGCTCCAGGGCCATTAGCCTAGTACACACTTATGAAACTATGAACCTATCAGTATAGCAAACAATAAAACAAATACTTTCTTCAAAATACCAACACTTCATCAGAATAAAAGCCAAACACTTTCATATTCATATTAAAAACTACTCGTGTGATGGTCACACGTTAAGAATGAAGCAATATTTAAATTCAAAAATACAAATGAACATTCACCAAACTTGTGAATGAATAAAAAATAGTGAAATGCATTCACATTTTATAATATATATAATAATATATATAATTTCTTTAACCATTTATCCTTTAAAAACATTTTATATTTATTGAATCATTTAACCCTTGGTTATGATTGGCTTGCAACCTATTTTACTTAACAATATTTCTCATAATAATTTTCTATTTGTTATTGATAGCTTGTTTAATACCTACACCATCTACAGTCATATTTAAATAAAAAACATAAGATTCAAGTTAAACTTATTTTTAACAGTAAGGGGTTCCTTAATATGGGTGGAATACAACAATCTTTTTTATAAATAATTTCATCATCCCCTTAAACTAAAAATTATCTCTTATACCCCTTCTTAACACACAGCTCAACTATAAAATAGATTTCCTCTAAAAATTCATCTGTAATAGTCATTAGTCATGAAGCCCTATTAAACTACCCTCTGGCAATGTTCTTTTTTATTAAGGTTGGATGATTACTTTGGCAATGTAAATAACAATATGAATAAATATATTTAGTGTAAATTCTATTATCAAAACACTTATGATTGATGTCTGATGTATAATTGAATAATAATTTTGAAAAAGTTCACCTTCACACTAGCCTCATCTAGGGTGAACGTTAAAAAACTAGTATATTTGATTAAATATTCAATTAAGAAAATACTGTCCTGTAAGGTTCCTTTAGAAAGATCAAATAATCCACAAACCTTTTACAATAAGCAATTAAATAAAAAAACACCATATATTTGGTAAAATAATAGTCTAGTGCCAGTTTAATACAAAAAATAGCTAAGGATGGTGTCACTGATGACCCCATAGGCAGACCACACTTCTGTCAATAGAATTTGTTGTTAAAAATAAAAAAATATATATTTTGCAATACAAGTTCCATCAATATACAGCATAAATGTATCTTACCATTGGTGAGATGTGTGTGTGGCTAAAATAGCTTAATAAATGTAATTCCTTCATCTTGTACTACATTAGTAAACAAAGATTTAACATCAACAGTAATTAACATAGTCTCATCAGCTCCAACAGAATATTCTCTTAATTAGTCAAAAAAATCTAGGAATCTTTAATATATCAAATGTTGGACCAATTTATTAAGGATACAATCCTAAAATAAAGAAATTCCTTCCATAACACACCATGGGCTGATACTATGGGCCCAAACAGTGATTCAGTAAGATTTTGTGTGGACTTAAGGGATTCTAAACAGTAACCACAATTTCAGATTCTCAATGGTCATAAATTTATATAGAGTTAAGGCAATAACTCCATTTAAAAATCAGTCATTTAAAATGACATGCTACAAATTTCAACATTTGACTCTTTTTTTGTACTTACTTCTATTTCCAAAAATGGAAGAAATAAAGTCAGTTTGATATACAATTACCTCCCTTCCTCCATTATCTGTTTTGATATAAATTAATTTGTCATGTTCGATTAAATTGTATAATATTTTCATGTCTTGCTAGTTTAAATTAAAATCACAATCCATATTTTTATTAGCCAAAAGTTCACAAATGTCATTCTAACAATAAACCTCAAACATTTGTATAGTAGAGTGAAAAGGGGGTTCTAAATTAAACTTCCTTATAAATTATTTCAGCTCGAGTCATGTCTTTGTTACATTTGGTCTAGCACTAGGAAGATGTAACAGTGCAAGGCTAAATTCTTCATCTATTAAATTAAAAATCTGATAGGTGTACGTTGGCTTAGTTGAGCCTTCTCTGTCCTTACCCTTTCCATTTTCATTCCTCTTTTGCCCCCTTATCATATTCAAGTTTTTGACAATATTTCAGCTCATTCTAATGCATAACAGATCTAGGCTAGGTATGAAAATCCCCAGAACTGTCTGTCGGCAATACTGGCACTACCTTCCAGTTATCCAAATTGCACTCGAACTGCTTTATGGAGAAGCTGTGTTTCAAATATATAAGGTGGCTGTTGCAGATAAGGTCCAAAACCTAGGATGGATACATACTTGTCTGTTCAGCAGTTCCTATTTATATCACAGGCAAGTTTTACATCCTTAGAATGGGTAAGTCTGCTGCTGTTTCTTTTTGCAGATATAGGTTTATAACTTCATAGGCTATTACCTGGCTAATGACCACTAGGGCTTTTATAAGCCTAAATGTGCACCCCAACTCAATTTGTCTCCAAGTATTTTGGATTTCTATGGGAGGTTAGTAAACAGGCAGCTAAAGGATTAGTAAGGGGAATATTAAAAGGAGAACATTTTACTTACTGACAGCATCTGCAAGAGGTTCATCAGTGTAGTCCAAAGATGACTGCCTACTTTAACTTCCTGGATTCTATTTACACATAATAGGCATTTAGCTGGGGAGAGTTTACCTATGGCACCTGAGTTTGAGTGGTGTTGAATGGTATTTTGAGGTCTAGATATGTGGTGTGCACTGTTTGGCATTGATCCATTGCTTCACTAACTTTTTCAAAGAAGTCAAAGAGGTTGAGTAGGGAGGACCTACCCTTAATTGTACTGGAGTGAATGAGTTAATAAATCCAAATTGGGCGGATTCAAGAGTCTATAGGTTACCTCTATCCTTATTTATTAAATCTGGCATGATTCTTTAAGTAGCCTTACAGATGAAACTGATCAAGCTCATCGGAGTGAGGAGAGCAGTGGCTTTCCTCCCACGTGGTACAGGAGGTCCGGATTTCTGCTTGGACATCGGAGTAATTTGGTTTCTGTACACTAAATGTTTTATTATTTTTTCTCAGGATAATTCATACCCAGGGCTGATATTTAGTAAGTAAGTCTGTTAAAATAATCTCCTCACTGAGCATTGTTAATTAATGCTGTGTCCCTGTATTAATTGACACTATGTTTGGCAGATTAAAGTAAATGCATTGGTTTGATTCTGGTTCTAGGGGACTCATTGCCCTTTTCCCTGGGTTATAGCATGGTTGTTCTTGAAGGCTGATGTGTGAGTGATGCTTAACTCATGCCTGGGTTCTAGTTTGGTTGGACTGGCCATGACCAGTCACTTCTTTGGATTTGCACAGGGGATTGTGGCAGCTCTGGTTGCATGGTTGTAGTGTGAGGCCCATTCATGTGCCATTCTTTTAAGCTGGTTATTAATCGCATGTTGGGGTCAGATGGTGGGGGAAGGGGAATGGATTGTATGGCACTGGGGATGGTTAGGTATTATCACCAGTGTCATGTACTGATTTTTACCTTCAATAGTTATTGACAATGCAGCAGTGGTACTGAGCAAAAAAAAAAAAAAAAAAAAAAAAGTTTTCAAAGGTTTTCTGTTGCCTGGGATTATAAGCATGTTACTATCTGATAAGCTGCTTTAGGTGGATGCACTGGTGCACATGTCTGAGTGGTGCCTGGTTAAGTCGAGTTATGTGTATTTTTTTGTTTGTTTGTTTTTTTTTTTTTTATCATAATGGAGGTGGGCAATTTGAATGGCTCATGGGACAGTTAAAATGTTGCTCTGTGGTTTGCTCTGTTTCCTTCCCTTGTATTCATAACGGATATATGTGGTTACATCATCACTGTCTTAATGAGTTTTTTCTTTTGTTACAAATGCAAGCATGCAGAGTTTACAGCAACGGTAGGAGGCTATTGCAGTGCAGGTTGAAGAGTTGTTCCAAGAGGTGCCCAACACCAACTCCAGGACAGTGGACCAGGCAGGGGAAGCCAGCCAAAAGAGATGAAGTTTGTGGTTGAGGACCAGATCAGTGATTCGAGGAAAGCAGCAACAACAATCAAGTGAGGCAGCTGCAATTGACTTGTCAGTGGCTTAACAGTGCCCGATGGAGCAACTGGCAATGATCTGGCAGTGGGTGTTCAGTTAGACTAGGCAGGTTTGTTGTACATTGGGGATGATGCTGAGACAGCTGAGGGTGAATTTTTTGTGGGTTGGGGGATGCAGAGAGGACTATGGGGGATGCGCAGCAGAGTCAGGAGGTTAGTGGGGAAGAAGTGCTGAGGGCTGACACATCTGGGTCGGGTGGCAGTCTCGTCTCATTTTTGGAAGTGGGTTCTGATTTTGGCATATGACCAGGTGACTGGTTAGCTATGCAGACATTGGGGCAAGGGCCCTGGGCAGTTTTTCTATCTCCTCACATTCCATCTACAGTTAAAGAGAAGATTTGGAAAGGGTAGTACATTGATGTTTTTGAACTGAGAGATGCAGAAGGGGTTCAGTGGTTGGTGGAGTTGGTGTCAGCAAACAGCAAAGATCTCTTGGCTGCTTTAGCTGTGTTAGGGAAGAGGAGGGTAGGTAGACTGTATCCTAGGACATGGCATAACTGGGTATTATGATTTGTTTACTATATGGCAGTTTTGTTGGAGAAGAATACATCCTTGGCTTTGCCTCTACTGGCTTACTTTATTACAATATGGGAGGCTCAGCAACTGAGGCCTGGGAATGTTTGGTTATGGTATGATCAGAGGTTTCAGAAGCAGAAAGCAATGGATCATTCTCTTCACTGGGAGGTTCATCATCCAGTTATTTGGCTGGCTACTATGATGGATAGTTGTGCTGGGAATGCTAGAAGGGGAAAGGTAGGGGGTGACTGTGCAGGAGTTTGTTGGGCTTTTAATGCTGAAAGTTTTTTTGTGGGTTGGGTTAAGTTTTCACATGTTTGTTTGGAATGTGGGATTAATCATTCAGCTGTTCAGTGTTGGTGATGAGAGGGTAATCTGATGACTTCAAGTTCAATTTCAGCTGAAGGGGGCTTCTCCCCTTCTCAAGGGTTTAAGAACATTAGGGGTAGAGGCAATTTGTGAGGGTTACAGGATGTAGTGTCTTTTGGGTGGTTAGTGGAAGGGCTGGTGTCACATTCTTACATTAAGGTGGAGGTATTACAGAGTATACTCCATCACTTTCCCGAAGCTTCTATTAAAGAAGAAACAATTGAAGTTTTTTCTATGGGATTTGCTATTAAATCAGGGGTGATGGGGGTTGGGATGGTTTGTAAGAATTTATGATCGGTAAGGGTAAGGAAGATATTCTGTTGCACTTGGTAGAGAATGGGTGACAGGTGGGTAGGTTATTGGGGCCCTTTGACAGGCCTCCCTTTCAGAGTTTTAAGGTCTCCCCGTTGGATTTGGTTCCAAAGAAAGTGGATGGTGAATTTAGGTTGATTTATCATTTGTCATAACCAGTTGGGAGTTCTGTGAATGATTTAATTTCAGTGGAGGATGCTAAAGTCAGTTATTTATCTTTGGATGATGCATTATAGGTTATCTGGGGGTTTAAGCATCCATGGTTAGTGAAGGTGGAAATTGAATCTGCTTTACGTCTATTGTCAATAAGAGAGGAGGAGTGGCCATTACTGGGCATGGTAGTAGGGAGCACATTTTATTCTGATAAGGCTATGCCAATGGGTTGCTCAGTAGTTTGTGCTACTTTTTAAAAACTCAGTACTGTTCTTCATTGGATATGGCAGCTGAGGGTGGGGATGCAGAAGGCTGCACATTATTTGGATGATTTTTTTGTTAGTGGGGTGGGATTTGAGGCAGTATACGAAGGTTTGCAACATTTTTGGGGATGTGTAACAAGTTAGTGGTTCCATTGGCCTGGCATAAGTTGGTAGGCTCAGCCAAAGCTTTAGATTTTTTGGGACTGTTAGTGAATTCAGGACATGGGCTGTTTTGCTTGCCTATGAATAAGATTGAAAGAGAAGATTGGGGCAGTGGTGTGTAAGGTTAAGGTCCATGTTCAGACAGTCATGGATCTTTTAGGGATTTTAAATTTTGCATGTCGAGCAGTTCATCCAAGGCATACTTTTTTCAGGTCAGTGGCCTTTTTATTGAAAGGGGGAAAATTAAACACCATTGAGTTAGGATTAGCAAGTCGGTATTGGCTGATCTGGCTCTTTGGTTATCTTTTTTGAGCAGTTTAATAGTGTTTCTTTTTGTCAGTCAGATTGGGCTGGACAGGGAGAACTGCAATTGTTTACAGATGTGGCAGCAAGTATCGGAATGGGGGCATTTTTTGAAGGGGAATAGTATGTGGCTCAATGACCTTTGGATTGGAAAGAGGAGTGGAAAAGTGATGTTGCATTTTTGGAGTTACTGCTATTTTGGGTAGGGTTAGTAGTATGGAAGGAGAAATTAAGGGGGGAAGAGGGTAATTTTCCATTCAGACAATATGACAGTGGTGTGGGTTTTGCAGATGAAGATTGCTAGATCTGAAATGCTGCTGTTAATGTTAGGTAAGTTAGTCTTGCAGAGTATGATAATTCATTTTTCATTCACAGTGGTGCAAGTGGCAAAGGCGTGGAATGTGATTGCTGAGAGTTTATCTCTATTTCAGTTTTCCAGGTTTCAACAGCTGGCTCTGGGGGGCAGAGGAGGTGCTGATGGCTTTGCCAGATGAAGTTTGGCATCTTGGGTTGATGTAATGAGAAGGCTGGTACAGCAGTCATGGGCAGTGTCCTCTAGGAAGGCATATGGTAGGACACTTTATGATTTTGATTACCTGAGGAAAAAAGGGTTTGGTTAGAGGAGTTGCTGCTTTGTTATTTGGCTTGACTTTGGGGGCAAGGTAAGGCAGTGCAAACAGTTACGATGGATTTGGTGGCAATTAGTATATTTATTAAGGAGGTTCTGTTGCATGACTTCACAAAGTCTTGGACAGTGGGGCATATGTTGAGAGGATGGAGAGCAGCGATTGAAGGGAATATGGATATGTGTTGGTCATTAACAAGGCAAGTGTTACTAAAGCATTTGGCATTAGTGGAGAGGGATTCAGTCGATTATGTTATGTGGGTTGCTTTGAGTGTGTGTATATATTTTGGTGCATTTTGGGTGTCAGATTTGCTGGGGTCGTTAAAATGGAGGGATGTAATAATATGTACAGTGGCAGTTCACATTGTGCTACAGAGGTCTAAAATAGATCAGATGGGGAATGGAGCATTGATAGTCTTGAGAAAAGATGGGAATGCTGGACTTTGCCAAGTAGGTTGGGCTGCAGGACTCAGACAAACTCGGCTGGGGGGGTTCTCATGATTTGGTTTCACATTTGAAAACTAGGAGGATGGTAACAAGCAGCCGCTGTCACTTTGTGCAGGTAATAAGGAGGGCTCTAGTGTGTATGGGTTTTCCAGCTGAGAGGTTTATAGCTCATTCTTTCTGGATTGGGAAGGATTCAGATTTGGCAGGGGAAGGCAGACCCACTGAGGTTATCAGAATAGTGGTGAGGTGGTCTTCTAATGCCTTTTTATCTTACATTAGATACATTAAGGAACGGATTTAATTGTATTAATTTTTTTTTTGTCTTTCAGGCAATCAGATTCTCATATTCTCATCTTGGGACACTCCTATAGCTTTTGGGTGCAGAAGAGGGCAGCAGTTAGGATGGATGGAAAGAATTTGGGACTGTCTTGTTTAGAGTGGTCAGTTAGGTGGCATGGGATTTGAGGTTTTAGGTGGATCCAACTTATGCATGAAGTTGGAGTGCTTAAGTTCTAGTTAGGTTTTCCTGGAATATTGGTGATACATTTAGGTGGGAATGACTTGGGGATAATTCCTAAAAAGCAGCTGGTAGAATGGAAAAGAAGAATTTGTGGAGAGGACTTGGAGGTCTGTTAATCATAGGTTGGCTCTACAGTTAGTAGCTTTGGGTATGTACACAATAGCACATTGGGATTTTGATGACAGGGATTTAGTTTGGTTTAGAGATGATGTGCATTTGAGTGATATTGGCCTTGATTCATTAAATTTACACTTTAGATTTTTTTAGAGGGCCTGATGAAAGTTCTGGTAGAAGAGGGGTACAACCTGGGGTTTGGCTGGTGGGCAGAGAAGAGGGTCAGGATTGTCCTCTTCTTTCCCACTGTTGGTGAAGGTGTTGATGTTGCTGACCTTTGGGGATCATGTGAGCTGTAAGACGCTACTTGATAAGAATAAGCAAGTGGAATATGGATGCTAATTATTCAGACAGGATGAGTGGGTATGGTGCCCTGATTTGTTGCAGTTCTTAAGTAAAGTTATCGGTTGCTGATAGAATTTAATAAAGGCCATCAAATGTCTATTGGTGTCAGTGTGTATTATTAAAGGGGTCCGGAACAATTAATGTCATTTCGTCTAGCACTAGTAATAAAATGAAGTCATGACTTTAAAGATGTAACAGTGCAGGGCTGAATTCTTTATGCATTAAATTAAAAATCTGACAGGTATGTGTACCTTGGCTTAGTTGAGCCTTCTCTGTCCATACCCTCTCCCTTTACTGTCATTCCTCTGTAGCCCACTTATCATATTGTAGTTTTTGACAATATTTCAGTCTCATTTGATGCATAACAAATCTAGGAAAGGTATGAAAATCCCCAGAACTGTATCTGCCAACAATATTGGCACTGCCTTCCTGATTTCTAGAAACCAGTCATTAGACACATCATCACATCCTCTTGCATTTACATTTGAAGAGACAGTACAAGAGCCACTAATAGGAGAGGAAAAGTTGTACAATCGGCTATTTTTTTCTTAGTTAATGATGAGCAATATTAGAGCCATGTGCTTATTACTCCCTGGTTATCTTTTTTCAGTTTTCATAAAATATATATATTTTTTTGTCAACTCTCTCAACTGTTGAAAAAACATTATCATACTCTCCCTCATATTATAATTGTTGATACCTAATAAACCAAAACATATTAAAAAACAAGAAAAACGGCTCAGGAAAAATGCCAGCATCCACAAACAAGTATTTAATAAAATCAATGTCTTTTAAAAACCAATGTTGTGATGGAAAAAAGTCCAAAATAAGCCAAAAAACAAGAATCAACAAATCCAAGTGTAAAGCACTTTTCGTCTGTTAATATAAACAGACTTCTTCAGACAAATGCACTCTGTAAGTCAAAGGGAATTTAAATGCAGCACAAGTAGTCACATGACAGATGTTACTTAAAGTTAACTCTTTCAGAGTCAGAGCAGTGCTGACTTGCTTTTCACCTTTTAAAGAGAAAGACAATCCCCCGGATTCACTAATCCTCCGTATAAGACTTAAAAAGTCTTACTCGGAGGATGCAGTTGAACAGTTTGACATCAGCGTGCCATGAATATTCATAAGGGCACGCTGACTCAACCGTAACTCTTACACGAACTGAGTAGGAAAGCAGGGGGCGTGTCCGACTGCTGAGCAGTCTAAATGTGCACGCCCCTGCAAAGTTATAAAAAGCAAAATGTCAACACACAAGATCGAGTTCGCTCAAATGTACTTGCACCCAACACCACACTCCCTGACACTGTAAACCCCCATCATACTTATATAAAGTAAATAATTATATATATATTTTTTAAATCCACGATATAGCTGCCCGTATTTGCGCGTGTGTGCACGGGTGTGCCCATTGCTTAGCTAGAGTTAGCAATTCTGACATGGAAAAGCATAAGAAAGAATGTTATACAAATCACACCAAATTGCAATAGTGGAATGGTCGAGCCTATGCACAAAGAGAAGGCATTCACGGTTCGAGTCCCATCAGTCCTCTTCTTATTTATGTTTTAAATCAGTATTTGAAATAATACCAGACATATATGATTAAATTTTATTAAAAGCAGTGACATGGCCAATGTATTAGTGAACAAAATATATATTTTTAAAGGACCCAAATAACGTGGTGTTAAGCAACGTTTTACACAGCTAAACAGAGGTGCCCATTGCTTAATATTGCTTTATCCAGCTAAACAGAGTTGCCCATAGTTTAATAGTGCTTTACCCAGCTAAACAGAGTTGCCCATAGTTTAATAGCACTTTACCCAGTGCAATGTGTTTGCGTGGACATGCGCACGGCGCCAACCAGCGCACCGCAGGGCACCGGGGAGCAAAGTAGAGCTATGTTGCTTAAACGCAGCCACACCCCCTAGCCTGTCTAGACAGTAATAAAATAAAAGAATGACAAGGTTCGAACCCAGGACCCTGTGCATCATAATCAAAGTACAGAACCACTAAGCCATGACAACATAGGGGAAGCAGCCACTATTAACATTCATATACTTACGAATGGTAGTTTAACCATTACTAAGCAGGTCTGCAGTCAGCCGAGAAGTTTTCAAAATGGCCAATCACAAAAAAGTGCGGGAAATGTGGCATATTTAAGCCCCATAGGCGGGAATACTCGCCATAACTGATTGTAGCACACATTTGCAGTCAATATGGCAGGTGTAGGAGAGGGTTCATGCTTCTGAGCCCAACGTTGGGGCATTGAGGAGTCCAAATACATGGTATGGCTCCTTGTCCACAGTCACGAGTCAAGACTCCTGCAGGGCCTGTTCCAAGGGATGGAGTACAAGGCAGAGGCTTGGAAACAGTTAGCTCGTGACCTCACCAGTGCAACAGGCATTCCCAGGACTGGTGAGCAAGTCCATCATCACCATGAAGACCTGAAGAGATGAAAACAGGACCGCCTGAACCAGTGGATACAGAAGGCCCATGGGATGCAGGATGCCCCACAACTGAGTATGTAGCCATGGAATGCAGTATGTAAGAATTGATAATGGAGTATGTATAATGGATAGGCATGTTTCAATATCCCTTCATTTACTTAACAGCTGCAGGTGACTGTGTTCCGAATCAGCAAGCCTATGCTGATAGGCTGCTAAGGTTGCGCCACCAGGCAGGTTAGTGATTATTCTGCATGTATTGTTATATAAAATATGTTTTGAGAGCATGAAAGAATGTGTTGTAGTCCAATAAAACAGCCACAGAATTGCCTGAATAAGTCCTCTGCATGTACTGCCAGATAAAAATGTCAGAGAGGCTGAAAAAGAATGTAGCAACCCATTAAGAAAAGTAACATATGTCTGGAATAATATCTCTGCAGGCACTGTCATATAACATAAGTGAGTGAGCCTGAAAAAAGATTGTTCTAACCTATTAATAAAGGCATAATATGTCATGAACATGTCTGCCATAAACACCGTTAAAACAAATAAAGGAGTGAGCCTGTGGAAAAGTGTGCAATGTCATTAATAAAGGTCTAAAACCCAGAGTGTCTGCGTCACAGATTCTGAACTGTTGTAGTACCCTTGCATTATACAAACAGTACTGTTTGAAAATGTGCTGGCAACCCAGAGTTATGCAGCCCCATATAAAGTGGGTGATGGAAGTGCTAGTAGCTGTGAAACATATATACAATCCACAATAGTCATTTTCTGGCTGGCATGAATAAGTAAACCTGGCACACATGTAGCATGTAATTATTCATCAGAAATGTGAGTGCGTGTTAAGAAATGCAGGGTTCTGTACAAATCGAAGTGAAAATGTCATGTGAGAACATCCCAGATATGTAGATAAAGAAATATAAATGCAAACAAGAAATATGTAGCAGTAACACCTGAATCCTGGACAGTTGGTATGTCAGATATGGGTCAGGCATATATTGAACTAGCCAAACCCATGACACAACCTAATGTATGGTGGCAAGTGTAATAATACAGGTAGGGGATATACAACTGCAGACACTGGGAAAGTAGTGTAGACTAAAAGGTCATTATAAGATGTTAACTGAGATTTTTCTACACCCTACCGTATGTGCATAAACCATGCAATTCCACATCCCTGCATGCTGTTGGAATATCCACTGTCGTTCAATATATGCATGTGTTATGCTTGCTGTTCAACTGTTGGAACCTTGGTGTGTTGGGTTAATGGGAATATTACTGCATGCTGTTACAACTAATCTGGAATGCTGTTGTTTATGTTGTAATTAAACACACATAATCACAGAACGTATGGGAAGGCCAGTCCCAACGGACCCACCTGTCCCTCCTCAGTTGGCGAGTACACCTGGCACCAGCAGCTCCAGTGCCAAGCCCGGGCTCCCCTCCTCCATTGGTCCTGTGCCACCTTTGGGTGGAAGCACTGCAGGGGATGGGGCTTGTCCCCCCTGTGCAAGTGTGGGCAGAGAAGGGCCACCTGTCACCCATCGAAGGGTCCGGGCTGTGGTGCATAGGGAGATCCAGCATTCAGTCGCTGATCCCCTATGCCAGCTTGAGGCGAGAGTGGCGCATCTCTCGGGTGAGCCTGCCCGTCCTACTCAGCCCCCAGCACAGCCACCCCCGGGGCTGTGAAGGTGCAGTGGTGACTGCCCATGGGTGGGGATCTCAGTTCCACTGTTACCATCTGTGGGCTCATGGGCTTGCAATTTCCAAACATCCTTCCCCATCAATTGTGTTCACCCACCCCATGTGTCAAACTCTGCCCCTGTATGCGTCTTGTTTGTCTTGTCTGTTTACCTCCCCAACCTACCTCCCCAAAATATACCTACTTCCTCTACCTCACATTCCACTCTCACCTGAAAAAAAAATTAAAAAAAGGGCAATCTGTTCCCACAAAAAAATTACTTCCCATACATAGCTGCCCAGTTCGCACACTTGTCCACTGGACATGTAAACTGATAATTCTAATTGGCAGTACAACATATTTTGTTGTCCTCACCCCTCTCTCAGGGGTGGAAGGTTTCAAATTTCACACCAAATTTCGTGCATATGCACAGCTGTTGCTGGTAAAGAAATGGGCAGCTATGGACCTTCCCTACACCCATCCTGCACATCCTGAGCTGGTTTCCCTACTGTCTTTCCCTCTTTGTGCCCCCTTTTTCACCACTTTCCTATCTCCCCATTTTCTTTTCTTTACAAGAAATTAGCGTGGGGGTTAGCGGGAGTAAGCACTTTTAAGCAGTAGTTAGCGGGGGTGCGCGAGTGTGAGCTTGTGTGCACTTAGCTAAGCATCGCTAAGCGTCATGCAAACCTGCTTACAGCTGCTTAAAAGTGCCTTAGTCACTCTGTATGACAAGGCCCTTGTGCTGCTCAGCAGCAAAATAAAATACCCTTGTCAGTCTCGAACCCGGGACCTTGGACACACCAGTCTGCATGAAGTACCACTACACCACAGCAGATACACAACAGCTCAGTGCTAAAAGTAATATATCATGCATTACCATGAGTGAATGTAAAGGGAAAATAGGAATGGCATAACACAAATCTTGTTATGTGGGCCTTAACCAGCAGGTGTTGTGGAATTGCATGACATGACTGTGAAAAGAGAATCAGCCATGCTAGTAGGGAATAAGGTTACAGTAGCAGCTTACAAACCCCACTCAGTATCAGAGCAGGATAAACACTGGCATATTTGCATAGGTCACAGGCCAGACCTCCCAACAGTGACTGATCTACAGTGATGACCCTGATTTGTAAACAAATGTTAGCTGTGCCCCTCTGACTCCCTGTGAAATGTACTAACAGTAGGCAGACAAGTGTTGAATCTCATTGAATGACAAATGTCAATAAGTCAGAGTAGACACCGTTTGCACATCAGAAAATGTGTGGTAATACATATGCTCTGAATCCCCCAAAGTCTGAACTGCAAAATGTCCGAACTATATCACATGTGTAACCCAGTTATATGTACCTTTCCCTGAGGCTGTTCAAATATATACATGAGAGTATCTGAGGCCTGGAAGAGTCAGAAACACACAGGCATATCAGCTTGTCTGCTGTTACACACTCTGCAAATAGCTGTAGAATGAATCCCACAAGCATGCCTTTATGTAGAAGTACAACACAGAAATATCAAAGGATATAGCCATGTACTGCTAGCAACCACCTGTGACAATGCCATTGTTC
>NC_056735.1:1954178631-1954348631 GCF_019279795.1 Protopterus annectens
AATTATCTGCTAAAGACACAGACACTGTAATCAGACATGGAAATCCATGCGACACACAGATAACACATGCAGCCATGGTATGTTTACCTGTGAGTGATGGTGCACAGGACATTACAGAGCTTATAATACTTGCACAGAAATGTTGTGTCCTTGCACACATTGTGTTCCAGGGTGTAGGCAATCACTGAACATGTACACACATGCACCACAGCCATGTACACTGTCATTAACTATGACTGTCTACACTCACACTGAATGGAATTGATCAACACTTATTCTGCATGCTGACATGTGTGATGCTACTGTTTGCCTTGTGATACTAACACCCACCTTCAACCACTATTGAGTATGTTTTGGATTGCTGTTTGTGTGTACCTGCTGTAGTGAGGAGTGTGCATGTGTTCCTGTGTGCATGTGTGCATGTGTGCATATGTTCATGTGTTCATGTGTTCATGTGTTCATGTGTGCATGTGTGCATGTGTGCATGTGTTTATGTGTTTATGTGTGCATGGGTTAATGTGTTCATGTGTTCATGTGTGCATGTGTGCATGTGTGCATGTGTTCATGTGTTCATGTGTGCATGAGGGAATGTGTACATGTGTTCATGTGTGCATGTGTGCATGTGTGCATATGTTCATGTGTTCATGTGTGCATGTGTTCATGTGTTCATGTGTGCATGAGGGAATGTGTACATGTGTTCATGTGTGCATGTGTGCATGTGTGCATATGTTCATGTGTTCATGTGTGCATGTGTTCATGTGTTCATGTGTGCATGTGTGCATGTGCTGACCGTAAAGTGCGTTTCCTGTTTTCCTCTCACAGGTGCTGAGTTAGGGGTTGGCAAAACCAGCAGGTGACCTGAAGCCACTGCCATGGATAGTGGTGATGATGACACATGTATTGTGGCACAGGGAGATTTGACAGGGTCTGTCATTGGTCCACCAATCGACAGTACACAGCGTTCAACCCCATCTATGCGCACACTCATACTGCCATTACATCCCTCACCACCAATGGCTATAAGCGAGGGACAGCATACAGTTGGCATTGACCAGGAGAGTGTGGTACCCATGGCACTTGCATCCCCTCACAGCAGCCATAGCCATAGACCCAGAATGGTACCACATAGGCAGAGGTCCAGGGGTTCTCGGGGGAGCACCACTGGTCGTATTGCCCCTGGCAGGCGTGCTTTCACAGGTCTTACGACAACCACTATATTCCGGGCTGTAATGCAGGCTCAGGCACATATGGAATGGTACACCAGGCAGGGACTTAGGGCGCAGAGGGCACATAACAACGCTATCAATGACAGCATCCATGACCTTGCCGGTGCCATCCGGACTTACACCGAGGTCATTGATAGACGTTGGGGGGAGACAATAGATGCCCTCCATAACATGTCTTCCTTGAGCCAGGACTGTGCGGGATGGTTGCGACATCGACACGGATGCATGCCAGCAACATCAACAGCTGGCAGTGATCGCGGATGGCCCACAGTTCACAGCCGCTCCCGTAGTGGCAGTACCAGCCCCAGCAATGCTGGTGCTGGCCTGTCCATTGACCATCCCAGTAGACCACGTGCACATGGCTCTGGCCAGTCTCAGCAGTGACATGGATCCAGTCATCATGCCTTGGCTTCTGATTACAGTACCCAGTCAGGGTTGTTACCCGATACTGTCCGTAGCACCCATGCCAGGGACAGGTACTGTGTCCGTGGCCAGAGACAATGATCTGTACAGCCTAGCAGATACAGTCTGTGGCTGTCCCACAAACCACCGTATATGGCAGCCACATGGTGGAGCTGTGTGCATGCAGACACACACACATTAAGCAAACAACTAGGGCTCACACATACACACACACATTACATCAACATTGGCCCATGCTGTACTGTTGTCCCTCACACACACACACACACACACACACACACACACACACACACACACACACACACACACACACACACACACACACATGTTGATTGGATGAGTCAGTGTTTGGCTCTGGCAAACAACAAAATGCCCTGTGCATATGATGATACCTGTGCTGCCTCCTGTCATCTGCATTATTGATGGAGGGAAAGGCAACATGGTGCTGATGCACAGGGTGACACTATAGCAGTGTAGCAATAATAGCAAGTTGTCAACAAGGAAGTATAACTACATCCTTGTAGGTATATCTGAGCAGACATTATGCATCAAAGCTCTGATTGTCAATGTAGCATTGTTTACACCACTGTTAGGTCTGTGTATGTATTATCCACCCATGTGCCACTTGGCTGATGTGTGATGTGTTGCCAGCATGTGTTAGTGAGTGGACAGTACGTGTGTGATGTGTGCAGTACAGATTAGCAAGTGTACATCTGTGAACATGGTGGGTATGCACTGTCTGGATGTACATGCATAGTGGACACATGGGACATGTGGCATACCCTGTTGTACACATTGTTAACATCTCATAGCATCTTTCAATGGCCAGTATGCATTCTACTACAGTTATGTACTAACATGGGTAGATGTGTGTATGACATGGGTTGACACTATGCTGTGGGTGATACCATTAATATCTGTCAATGATTTGCAGTCTGGTAGTATACACAACCTCAACAGCATGACTATAAGCAATCATTGGATGATGTCCTGACAAATGACACACAGTAGTAGGGAACCCAGTATCAATTGGATCCTTCCGGTGTTACACTATAACACTAACCAGTGGTAATGACCACCACCCATTACCAGTGTGTCATATAGCCCCCTTAGATACATGCAGACACACTAGGGATGTGTTCATCCAAATCTGGGAATGCATGGATTGGCTTACAATGCATTCCCTGGATGGGACGCATATCCTACACAAGGGTATCATACAGACAGATACCTGTTGTCTGATACATGCTGCATAGCAGTAAGCCAACTATGGCATAGTCATCCTCATGTACTATACATACTATCCCGTCAGTACCATACAGGTGGTAACCCTCAACATGTATGTTGGGTACCATTGTGTACATACAGACCCATGTTATGTCATGTGTCCCTTGATATCCACATATCCATAGGTATTGTGGAGTCCCAAGGTGTATCACATAAGACATTAGAGGTCATGGATGTGTGTGCCACAGATGACCTTGGCCACAGAACATGACAGTGGACGGTCGTGTCACATACATACATATGTGACCTACGATCTGAGAAGCAGCGGCACGACCTGTCAATGGAAACAAATCTATTCATGTAGTATGCAGGCTTCACACCTATGTACTGATTTAGGGGACATGTACACATATATATTTGCCACGCAGATACCTGATGTGTGCAATGCACTTACTGTTGTCATCATACTATGTCATACCATGGTAAGAGCAAAACCCACACCACATTGACCAACAGTGTAACACACAGTCAGCATTTGCAAGATTCAAACCCCTACTTAACTATGTTATGATACTAGGGAGAGACGCATTAACACAGCGCGCTATTTGCTTTACGGGCTGGTTTCACTTCTCCTGCAGTATTTGTAGGATGGTGACATCATCAGACTTTCCAAAGAGGAATGTACCTCTTTTAGTGTGTTTTCCCAGTCACCAAAAAGGACACTCCTTTCAAAGACAAGGGTACACATACACCCCCACACACCCCCACACACACTGTTTGCAGGATTCAAACCCCTACCTAACTATGTTATGATACTAATGAGAGACCCATTAACACGGTGCGCTATTTGCTTGACTGGCTGGTTTTTCTTCTCCTGCTGTATTTGTAGGATGGTGACATCATCAAACTTTCCAAAGAGGAATGTACCTCTTTTAGTGAGTTTTCAGTCTCCAAAAAGGGAGCACCTCTCAAAGGAAACTGCACACATACACACACACGTTGCAGGATTTAAACCACTACCTAAGTAGGTTATGATACTAGAGAGAGATGCATTAACACGGCGCACTATTTGCTTTACTGGCTGGTTTCCCTTCTCCTGCTGTATTTATAGGATGGTGACATCATCAGACTAGACATGGTGATGTGTGTACACTTTGTTTTATGCCATTCCAGGAATGGTCCATGTGGGTCAGTAGGTGTCAACAGCTTGAACAAGACCTCAGAATCCTTACCTTGTGTGATCTATCTGTGGACACATTGACATTACTTCATATGTCAACACATATTTATGCACAGCTTGTTGGTTTTATGGATACTACATGTGTCTGGGATGTTGATAAAGGGCTATTCAAAGTCTATGTGACACATGTAGATATGTTCATTGATGTATGTCCTGGGTGGCTGCCTTGCAAACAGTGTAGCATGTTTAGGAACCATGATCCGCACATGAACATAGCACAGTTGGTAGGGTTGTGTGTATGTCAGCTTCCAATAGCTCTGTTTATGACTGCAACCATGATGGACTCCATGACCTTGGAGATCAGACCTCATAGGCGTACTGGACTTGACTTCCCATGGTGTGTTGTGCACCAACACTTGTGGGGAGTGCCATATGTAGCTGTGACACATTCAACGGTTCCACATCCTGTGTAGGGGGTGAGGCTCAGCTGACTGTTCAGGTGCATGATCTGTTTGTTCTGTAGTTTGTGCATGACATATATTGGGAATCAATGTATTCCACCTGCTGCCATGCTTTTGGCAGTGGGGGTAGCTGCTCATCCATTCTACATGTGATATATCCTGGTATGTTGATGTGGACTATTGTCAGTGGGGGGTGGGTATGTACATATGGGCCTGTCTGTCATGATGTCGGCATTGTCACTCAGGTACAGTTGGCCCTGACTCAGGACATATATGGGTGTACATTGATATTTATGACATAGCTGAAGGAGGTGTCATGATTCAGTCTGGACTCCTTCTCAGCTACTCTTTACAAAACACCAACAAACATGAGCACTAATCCCTGTTATACTCTTTTACATGCTTAACACCCTACTGATCCTTTGTGATCAGGCTGCAGAGTATGTCATGATAATATCCTGGCATGTCAAGGGGTCGGTTTTGTGTGTAGTCTTCAGTCCATCTGGTGGATATTGTAATACTGACACAATGTCACATCTGCCTCATGTACACAGACAACCCTCTCCTCCTCCCAACAAACTCAGATATATGTGTGAGATGCACCTATATAGACATACAGGGAGCTGAACTCTCTCGACCCATGACTGGCACAGTCTATCAGGTGGTGAAGGTAACCACACACACCACATATCAGTCTCACATATCCTCTAGCAACAGCACTCAAACCACATTAGCACACATAGACATACTTGGATGCTGTAAATATACTCTACCTAAGCAGCAGAGACCTCCAAAACAGACACACACACACCTGCTACCCCACTACAATACCCACATATCACAATGTTCACAATGTCAGTGTGCCACACAGTCACTGCCCTTCGGGCTAAATAACACACCTAATACACTTGTAATAGGCGACACTTATTGTCAGACACACTGACGTACCACTCACCAACCCTAACAAGGGAATAGTCACTTTGGGCTGTCTGTTGGGAGCCAGGATCTGCCGCATAACACAGGCAGTCAGGTCACTCCAAAGTAAGTACAAGACTGGCACCATCATTGTCCATGCTGGTGTGTATAACCTCAGACGTTACTCCCTGGACCACATGACATGATACATGGAGGAACACTCTGATCATGTAGCACAGGCCAGTATGACCCTGACCTTGTCTAGCATCTTACACCCACCAATTATGATGTCACAGTATACGGACACACATATCACATTTAACAGTTGCCTAACACATTTGTTTCATTCATAGGGGATACCGTATCTGTCAGCGTATGGTGACATGCTCAACATGCCACGTAGCTTCACTATGGACATCTTGCACCTGTCACACTTGGACTTTGGAATGCTGGCTAAGGGTCTTGCTACCACCATAGTGCCTTTTCTAAGCAGGGCTCAGAAGACAAACCCACCTCCATAGACATTACAGGTTAAATGAAACTAAGGGTAATGCTGCTCAACAACAGTTGTGTTAACCTCATATTGTGGCCACTCAGGACTCTCCTCAGTATGGAGGATAGCAATATCTGTGCACTGACAGACACCTGTTTCAGGCTCGCTTATGCACACCAGCACTACCAGGTTATGTTTCATACCATGCTGTCTAACAACAAGACTTGGAACAGACAACACAACTAGGGGGAGTATCCATATACATCACAGATACACACACCTCCAGGTTAGTAGCTCTGCACAAAGCATCACAGACCATACATATACAACTACTATTGTGCAATAATGCCTTTCAGTTTGTTGCCTGCTACAGAACACACTCCCAAACTCAGGAACCACACTCGGCTTCCATGGGAACTATGGAGAATATGACGGTCTCCACAAACACCATTATATTGTGTGACTTCATATACACAAATATTGACTGGGGATACTACTCAAGCCCCGACACCCTCACCCAACAGTCGCTACAGTTTGTGGACTCATATGCTATGGCACAACCAGTCAGCACAGCCACAAGGGAGAATACATATTGGACCTGATTATCACCAACATGGGGACTCTATGTTCCACACCAGTGATATACCCCTCATTGGTAAGGTCAGAACATACATGTATCTCACAGGACATACATATACCCTCCACACACCCATCCTGGGTAATCTTGGTGAACTTCTCATGAGCCAACATCTCACTTCAAGGAGCAAGGTGGTATCCTTCAGAGATCCTGGGACAGTGACATATACGGCTCACACTGCTGCATCCTTTACATACACATTCTATGGACACTTAGTGGATTGCATGGATTGTACTATCCCAAATAACAACAGGACCCACTACTACAATGGCAGGGGACCTGTCTGGTAGACCCCAGCCATTAATAAGCTGTACAACATCAGGAGAAAGCTACGACATGATAGAGTACAATCCCAGACTGGGAAGGCATCTGTGATCTGTACTAGCAGACAGCTACAATCACTGATGGACTTTTCTAAGGGCCGCTTCTACTAGACAATTGCAACAGACACGTAGGACTATCACGCGGCCTTCTTCAGTTATGTCAGGAACCTGGGTGGACACTCACTGATATGCTGTGAGTTACTGCATACTGACTAAACCTACCCTGAACCCACTGGCATTGCCTACATCCTGGCAAACAGGTTCAGTGCAGATGTCTCCCACCCATCCCCCCCTAAGGAGCAACTATCCATCTCAACAGAGTATAACCTCCCTGACATCACACAGTAACAGGTGAGTGCTGCCCTCCCCACAGCGTACATCACAGTATCAATGTGACCAGATGTTGTCCCAGCCTGCATCCTACACAAGCATCATGAAAAACGCAACCCTCACATTACATCACTGTTCAATATCAATAATATGAGTTACCACGGGATATGTTCCCAAGGAATGGCGTACTGCGACAGTGGTCCTGCTCTACAGAGTTGGTGCCACAATGGACCACAGACAATATTGCCCTATAAGCCTATGTAGCCTGTTCTGCAAAGCTATGGAGCATATTGTCATAGGACTCATACACATAGACATCAGGAACCTACAGACACTGTGTCCTACACATTTCAGCATTGTTGTGGGCAGATCTTGCCTCATGAACCTGTTTGTATTCTTTAAATGGCTAACAGGTCCATCGACATAGGGATGGCTGTCCACACAGCCTACCTGAACCTTGCAAAACCCTTCAGCACAATAACCCACTGGGCCATTATGCATAGGCTCACCAGCGTCAATATGGACACATATCTCACACAATGGATTGATACCTAGATCAGTGATAGCACCCACATGGTCAGAATTGCAGGTGCCATGTCTGACTATACACCAGTTACACATGGCATCCCACATAGCTTGGTCCTGGGACCTCTCTTGTTCAGTATATATTTGTCTTACGTACAGGCTGCCACAGGGGGAATATGGCTGAACATGTTTGCACTTGTCTGCAAACTGGGTGCCATGATCAACTCTCCAGCTGCCACATGCATACTCAATCAGGGTCTCACAGATATGGATGACTGATGCCTGAGCCATGGCCTACAGCTAAATGCCATTAGTTGCATAGTCATCCCATTTGGGAGTAACAACATGCCCACACATTACCACATAGGTAGTACTCAATTACATATTGTAGGAGATGTTAGGGCTTTGGGGACATGACTTGTTCGTACTGTCATCTTTAACATCCACATTGCCAAAGTATTTGGATACACCTTCTATGTGGGCCACCTTATCCCATATGGTTTCACATCTAGATCGAGTGAGGTCATTGTGCCCCTATACTCATCACATCCATGCTTGGTTACAATGCCACATTTGGGGTGTACCTTACCTGACACCTGCAGCAAATGTACTGGCCACGGAAGGTCCTCACCAAGCAGATCTAGGGACTCACACAGATGCCCTGCATAGTTCAGATGCAGTAACTCCAGTTCTACTCAGTCGCTTACCACCTACTCAGATATGATGTGTGCCTGTTGTTTACCGATATACCCAACCCAGAATTACTGGACATGCTCCACCTCGGGATATCCAACTCCCTTGGAGCTACACACTCCAGGGACGTATACCTCAGCATAGATGTTAATAGGACATTGTGGAGGGACAGATTCTTATCCCAGAGGCTCCACTCACTACAGAATGTAATCCCAATTTCACATAGGCAGAGCCATCCACTGACCACCTACTGGAGACATCTTGATGACTGTATGGGTGATTGTATATTTACCCCTGGGATATCTTCTGTGTCCCTGCTAGACAGAGGCACACTAGCCTAAATGTACATGGGCTATCTTGTGTGACCTACTATTCACACACACAGTGTAGTAATTTGACAGGGTTGCGAATGCCAAACACACTCTGGTTAGGCTTGTACATGCCCTAGTATCGACCTCTGAACCTATGCTAATGTTCAAGATGCACAGTGTTTATTGCTGATACTGTTGCAGGTCTTTATCATCTTTGCTTTACCAGTTTCCATGAACAACTTCGGTATCTGCAGAACATATTTGATTATGACAAGGTTCCACTATATAACAGATGTGTGTGTTGTCATATAACTGTGTGCACAGGGTGGATTGCTGTATAGTGACAGGTTTCTGGGTTAACATATGCAACTGCCAGATATGCGTGGCCCACTGCTGTTCTCAGACATGGCCTAAGTGTGTGAGCATGCCCAGTTCTGCCATTCCATGTTTTGTTGCCTGACATTTGTCTCATTTATTCAAGTGTGTGAGCATGCCCAGTGTTACCTTTCAGTATGTTGCTATCTGAGGTCCACTACATTTGTTGATGTGTGCGAACATGACCAATATTAACATTTATACTGTGTGTGTTGCAAGTCAGGTTCTGTTCTCACTGCAGGACTCACCTTTGTGTCATAACTCAACAAGGATTATGCTGTGCCTGCAGGGTTTCTATGGAATACTTTGCATAGACTTATCAACATTCCATCATACAGGTGGACCACTGCAATACTGTCACAGTTTAGTGGTTCAGTACTTTGGCTATAGTGCACAGTATCCTGGGTTTGAGGCCCATCACTGCTTTATATTTTCATACTGAGCAGACCAGACTGCTTAAGGGCCTGTTAAGCAAATATGAGCATGTTGGCTTTTGTTCAGCTATGCCCTACTTAGACCAGGCTTGTCCGACATTGCTCAATGTTCACCAACATTGCTGGACGCTGCCCAATATTACTGAACACTGACCACAGTTGCGCTAGTTGGTGTGTGGGATTTTGTTTGCATATACTACATGGTGGTAATTACTGTTTAGCACTGCTTTGAATTGCTTAACACATGGCATTCATGCCTTAGGTGGTGCTGCAGGGCTGCCTATGTCGGATGCACATACTACACTCCCTGAACATATTTGGAAGCGGGTAGTGTCAACTTAGGCATCCATTTTACTTTATGTGCGAGTCAGAGAGAGGTATCACTTCCAGAGTTCCTTCTGAGCAAGTGTATGTGCTATGCGTTGCCTCTTTGCCAAGGCCAAAGCATACTGGGCACTCCTCCTTCTGCCTACTGGGGCAGGCTCAGGTTTTTCCTCCTCCGAGTCATGCTCTGCCTGTGATGGCCTTGGCAATGGTGGGGGGCTGTTTGGCCCAGGCCTATGCTGGTCCTGCTGCAGCTGTTTTTGCAGGATCATATTATGTAGCATAGCACATACCATGACAATTTGGGTACATGTAGTTGGTGAGTACTGCAAGGCTCCACCAGATGTGTCCAGGCACCGGAACCATGACTTGAGCAGCCCAAACACACGCTCTATTACATTACGTGTTTGTGTGTGTGCCTCATTATGGCGTTCCTGTTCAGGTGTGTGTGCATTTCTGATGGGTGTCATCAGCCACGGCTCCAGTGCATAGCCAGCATCCCCCACTAGGTGACCATGTGAGATGTCCCCATTGGCAAATGTCTGGTACAGCTGTGTCAAATGCCAGATATGGGAATCATGGTAGCTTCCAGGGCAGCCTGCACAGACATTCAGTATTATGCCCTGGGCATCACACACGACCTGGCAGTTGATGGAGGGGAAGCCCTTGCGGTTGAAGTAGACCCTACCCTGCTTGCCGGCTGGTGCTTTGATGCATATGTGCGTGCAGTCTGTTGCACCCACTATCCCAGGGTATTCCCCTATTTGCTGGAAGAGACGCATATTGCTAGCCAATACCTCATAGGAATTGGGGAAATATACATGATCACCGACATGTGCTGACATGGCATCCACAAACTGGTGTAGTACCCTGGATGCTGATGCCTGTGATATCCCCATCATATCACCAGTTGGTCTCTGGAAGGTACCTGTTGCTAGTATTCTTAGGCCAACACATACCTTGGTTTCCACTGGGATGGGTTCCCCTCTGTTGGTTCTGTGTGTGAGGCGTGGCCTGCACAGCTCAACAATTTGCTGCAGGAGGTCTCTGTCCACTCTATAGCACTCCACTATCTCCAGCTCATGTAGCCCCTGGTAGGTTACCCTGGGCCTGTACACTCTTCTCCGTCTCCTCACTGTGGGTTGTCCTGCAGCATTTCCATTGTCACCACCCTCAACATGTTGCATATGTTGCCTTATAACAGCAATGGCAGCCCCTAACATTTCTTTGTCTCAGTAAATCTTTTTCAGTTTTCACTTCTATTAGCTTACTGCAGTGTCTCTTGTGAGAAACATAATGGACTGTTGTTTACAGAGTTTTAAGTGCTAGGCTGGGCTGGGCTAGTGTACTGCCTGTGTAATTGCCTGATTCTGATTGCTTTCACCTGCTAGCTCTGCTAGTACTCCCTGGTAGCTTCCTACTATTTGTTGTGCTTCCTTTTTCCTTTCTGTTTCCTCAGGGGGGGAGCGCCACGCACACAAGCGGAAACACGCGCACAGCTGCTAACACGCGCGCACACATGCTTACACAGACTAAAACTTGCTTATTCTGGTTAAAACATCCACACACCAGCGCAAACGCGCTTGCAACTCTTTAAACAGCCCTATACATGCTTACTCCGGCTGAAACGCGCGCACTCATGCTTACACGCGCGCACACTGTCCTACTCAGGTTTACACGTGTGCACACATGCACATACCCACTCAACAAGAAACTTTGGTGTTATCTACGGCATACACCTTCCATTTCTTGGCTTTTGCTAGCCTACCTATTGACACATCTCTTTCCATGATGTATAAATGACAGCTGACACATGCAACTCTGCTCCAATGAGCTTCACTTCTTTCATACATACCCCCCTCATGATGTCACCTATCTTCTACTCTGTTACTCCCCATATCCTACTCCTACACTCCACTGACTGTCCTCATTTGCTATGTAAACTTGTGATTCACTAGCCTAACACTCATTTACATAGGATTGCCTACTAATGCTTGGTTACATGTCTTAGACTGAGCTTCCCCCCTTTGCGACTGCTTCTCGGTGGCCATGTTATCTTCAGCCTGCCATTCCCTTGCATTGTACATTAACAATTTCTATAAATTCCACATATGTGGGTTTTAATTTTTAGTATTCTGGGTTTTAGAGCGCAGCCCATTTGCACTGCGCTGCACTACGCTTAAACGTCGGAAATCGGCAAAAAAAAATTTTTTATTTTTATATTGCATCAGGAAACATTTCCAATGGGCATATATTTGGCCATTGGCATGCTTCATGCACTGGATGCAACCTTTATTTGGAGATGTCACGGCTCTGTTTTGCTATTTGCAGAACGGTACTCAGTTGTCATATTTCTGCAAATAACACTGCTCTTACTCGGACAGGTACGGGTTTCCTGAATCGCAAATCTACGTCATCTGCATGCCTTTCACCTGCAATTGAGGTAATTTGCATATCCCTGCCCTGTCCGTGTAAGAGCCATTTTAGGAGCTCTCTTACACACCCCTACAGGCTGTTCCTGGATCGCTCGTCGGACACGATGGCTGCATGGAATCTTTCTCTACTCTTAGACTCCATGCAAGCCATCGTGAATCCGGCCCAATATGCAAAAATGAAGAAAACCTAACAACAAGTAATTTGAGTTAAACACAGTGGTTCAATGTGTTTCATGCATTGCATTCTAGTTATTTTACACTCTACTTCTCAAAAGCGAGAAGTGTATATGTGTATTACTACAAACCAGGATGTTATATCAACAAGCATTAACATATAAAAACATACAAATGCTAATGTTGAATGCGTTGTCAGTGCCTGTATGTGAAGTACTGAACAGGGCTACATTTATGTCCCAGATGTATAATAAGTCTAAATGTTAAAAGGGTGCCCATACGTGTAACGCTATCGCACTACACCCCCCCCAAACAAAAACAATGTATTAAACCGTGTGAACAGTGTGTATTTAATAAACTTGTTCTTTATATGTAATACCATTTTAAATATGTGCAGGTATTAGAATTTTAGTATCAGCTGATGCTGATCATATGACATGAAGAAGTTGATTTAAGCGGTGTGTGTTTTAAAATAATATTTTTAAAATTTGTTTGTATCTGAAGAAGTTGACACACTTATGCCAACGAAAAGTGCTTCATTCAATTAGAATAAAACAGTGCATTTTTAGAAGTTCATTGGCTCACAGTTATTTGTCGGACTTTTGTGGATTATTAGCAAGGCTTGCACTGCCAGGTGGCATATGTTGAGAATCAATTGATGTTTAAATTCAGAAATATTAATCAACATTCAATTTGTTAATGAATAAAAAATAAAAAAATGCATTCTCTTATCATGATATCCATCATTTCTTTTACATTTTATCCTTTGCATTTTATATTTCTTGATTCAGTATGCTTTGATTACAATCAAATTGCAAACTAAGCTGCTATTCAGTCTCCTTCATTTTCAACTTGTAATTAAAGTTGCCTCCTCTTAGATCTATGTGTAAATGATCTGCTATAAAATATTTTTTATATATTTGCAACAAACTCTGGTGTGTTTAAATAAAATATTATTTTTGTTTCCTGGTTTAATAGTGTTGATATCTCCTCACCTTTTTCTTCTAGTAGTCATTCCTGCATGAATAGGGGAACGTCCAGCACATTTAGAAATAAAAATCACATAAAATGCTTTGCTACTACATCTTGAAGAAACAAGAAAAATGTTTTCAATATGCTCACAACTTATATATGGTCCTAGTTATATATAACTACATATGTGACAATTGTTACAGTTATAGGTGTCTTTGGTTTTACAGTAACTTGTAAATCAACAACAATGGTTATCACTTTGTAATATTTCTTTAAAACTGTTGTTTCTCTTATAGGAAAGCTGTGGACTAATCCCAACTATTTTACTTAACCCTGTATTTCCCTAAATAATTTCCAATTGATACTAATAGTGTCTTTAATACCTAAGATATTTAATATCATATTTAAAGAAAACCCCACCCAGTTCAAGTTTAAAACCTTATTTTTAACACTAACTCCAGGATTCATCAAGTTCCATGCAAGAATAGTGTTATTCTTGCATAGAGCATTCTGTGGCCATGTAGGACAGCAGCGCCTCCTGCATATTCATGAGGGCACACTGCTGTCTACAATAGATGGCCATGAAATAAGGAGTACGCCAATTCTAAAGCTAGTAATAGTGTCTGCAGACACTATTATCACAAGATAACAGTGTTCACGGACAAAATACATAAGCACAGCCCCCCACAACATAAAACTAACTCAACTGTCCAGATCACTGCAGAATGTCCAGAGTGTCCACTCATATTTTTGGCCTTTTCTTCATAAAATCTTTCCTGTTTGTGAAAGCAGTGGGATGATCTACGGGGATAATTATGTTAAAATTTAATGGATTATTATTGGGTTATTGGGATGATCTTAAACTTTTTAATTTTTGTTTCCATCCCCAATAACGTTTAAGCATAGCTGAGTGGGTGTGCGTGTAGCGCAGCTATGCTCAGCCTAGCTTACATATTCCAATAAGCTAAATAGAAATGTAGAGTGAAAATAGTGAAAATGAAATAGTGTAGTGGTTACAGCTTTCACTTAGTATGTAGTCATTCATGGGTTGAGCCCCGATGCAATCCATTAATTTTTATTTGTGAAAACAGCAGTAAAAGTATATTCATTAGAAGTAGGTAGTGAATAATATATATTTGTTTACCTGGGTAGGGTAGCAGGTCCAAATGTGAGGTGTCAGTGTAGTACAGATGTGAAACCCCCACATAAATGCAAGTGCCCCAAACATTATAACCACGATACTAATCATAATAGGTAATAATATTAATGATAGTCCATAAAATAACAGCTGAGCAATGCTAAACTGAGCTCAGCTGTGCTTAGCTGGAGTAAGCATTGCTGAAATTGGTATGCTTAGCAAGAATTCATAGGTTCATAGGTTCATACTAGGCTATCTGCCCTAGGGCATTTATAAGCCTAGCCAGAGTGTGTATGGCTTTCGCCACCCATTTTAAATTAATTTTGCTATTCCCTTTTTCGAGGTTAGTATACTGTGCCTCTGTCTAACAGTGACACAGAAGTGATACCCAGGGTAAACCTACGATCTCCCATCCACTCATCAAGATTCCTCTTGAAGAGAGTCAATGAGGGACTCTGCCTAACCTAGACTGGAATTTTATTCCAGAGTGAAGGGAGCCTCTGGGTTATGAATCTGTCCCTCCAGCATGTCCTATTTATTTCAGTGCTGAAGTTCAAGTCCCTCAAGCGAGTAGCTCAATGGGATTTGGATTTTCTGAGGTGCAGCATGTCCATTAATTCCAGGTTGGACATGGCTTTATACGTCAGGTACAAATCGCCTCTGAGCAGGCGGTATGCCACTGAGTAGAGCTGGAGTTTCTTTAACCGGGCAGCATATGGCATCTGTTTGAGCCCCTTGATCCTCTTGGTGAGTTACTTTTGGGGTCTTTCCAGTTGCTGCAGGTGTCTGGTAAGGTACATCCCAAAAGGGGCATTGTACTCAATTATGGGCCTGATGAGGGATGAGTAAAGAGGCACGGTGACCTCCCCTGATCTAGATGTGAATCCCTTCATGATTAGGTGGGCTATATAAAATGTTTTTCTAACCACTTTGGCCACGTGGTTGTCAAATGAGAGATTGCTATCAACTTGGGTCCCCAGGTCCCTAATTACTTCTTCTGTACTTAATGGATTACCACCTATGTGGTAATTTGTGGGCACTTTGTTTTTGCCAAAGGGGTGACTATACACTTTTTGGCATTTAGCTTGAGGCCATGGCTCTGGCACCAGTTGTCTGTTTCTATGAGGCCCTTTTGGAGGATGCTTGTCTCGGCTGGAGAGTCTATTATGGCGCCCAGTTTGCAGTCATCTGCAAACTTGGTCAGCCACAGTCCTTCCATGTTGGCCTGTACCTCCGAGAAATATATACTGAACAAGAGAGGTCACAGGACTGAGCCTTGTGGGATGCCACTTGTAACTGGTTTGGAGTCTGACATGGCTCCAGCTATTCTAACCATGTGGGTTCTGTCCTTGATCCAGTTTGCAACCCATCTAGTGACATAGGGGTTTATATTTAAGCTGGTGAGCTTATCTATAATGCCCGAGTGGGGTATTGTATCAAAGGCTTTTGCAAGGTCCAGGTAGGCTGTGTGGACCACCTTCCCCTTGTCAATGGCCTTGGTGACTGTTTCAAAGAAATCGACCAGGTTTAAGAGGCAGGATCTTCCCTTAACAAAGCCGAACTGGGTAGGATCCAGTGTCTGTAGGTCCTCAATATCTTTATTTATAAGGTCCATGATGATCCTTTCCATAGCTTTGCAGACCATGCTAGTGAGACTTATGGGGCGATAGTTTCCAGGATCCATTGAGGCACCACCTTTGTGGAGAGGGACCACTGTTGCTGTACGCCAGCGCGTAGCTAAGTGGATTTGTGCACTGGTAAACAGTGCTTAGCATCTACCCCTTTAGTCAATGCTTATCTTTGCTAAGCGGGTTTGCCTGACACTTAGCTTAGCTCAGCATATTCAAAACTGTCCAATCATGGCAAAGGGCAGGAAATCAGCCCTATTTACACCTTGCAGTTGGGAATACAGCTCATAACCAGTTGTAGCTCCCCACTGTAGGCACTATGGGTGGTGTTGGTGAAGGTGTGTGCTTTTGGGCACAATGCTGGGGCATTCAGGAGTCCAGGGTCATGGTTGGACTCCTTGTAGTAAACCATGACATGAGACTGCTGCAAGACCAGTACCAGGGTTCCCAATACAAAGTGGAGGCCTGGAAATGTCTCGCCTGTGATCTCACCAGTGCGACTGACATCCGTCGGACTGGTGAGCAGGTCCGGCAGCACTTTGCCAACTTGAAGCGGAGGAAGAGGGAGCTCTTGGACCAGTGGGTCCAAGATGCCCGGGTGGGGAATGCTCCAGGCATGTGTAAGTATCAGTCACAATAAGTATTTTTCAAAGTTCAGCCTGTGTATGTGATGGACAGATATGCATAAATGTTTTTTCTTATCTTCTGTACAGCTGTAGATGAGAGGGCTGCAAACTTGGACACCCATGCCAGCAGGCTGCTAAGGCTGCGTGGCGAGACTGGTGAATAACAATCTAGCTTGTAGTATTAAGGGCAAATAAATAAAAATTAGTGTTATGTCATCTTGCAGTATTTAAAAATGGGTACGGTTTATACTGAATAAACAAGCCCATAGGGGAGTAATAGTGACATGCAGGTTCTATATCAATAAAATTGTAAGTACTTGTCAATAAAAGACAAAACCCCAGATTGGATGTGTTTACTTTGGTATTGTATGAAATGAAATGTGTACAGTTTATGCATACCAACTATAGCTCTGAAAGCATTAAACAATCAAGGCTCATCTGACAAAGATTGTGGAGTTGTAAAACAGGAGATTAGCTATATAAAGAGAGTATTAGACAGAAAACAGTCAACCAAGCGATAGAAATTGTTCAACAGCTCATTCTGATAAAACACAAAGTTGTAGTATTTTTTGCACAAACAGTCACAGTTCGAATCCTGGGAGTGGCAGTAAGCTGTATGCATAATTTCACCCAGTATTTTGTGAATATGTGTATAAACAGTCAGGTAGTGTTAACAGAAATTTCCACCACAGGTCTGTCAGGTAAGAAAAGGTACAAAGTAACTATAAGAAGGCTGTAGTTATATTGTGTCCAACACCCACTATCCAACCCCAAGACTGCAAATGACAGAAAGATAAGTACATACACCAAACAATCTCCCCCAAGAAATGTTCCTCAAGTGTCATGCTGTCACAGCTAGTGGTCACTGCTGCCAACAACCAGGGTGGCAGATAGAAATCAAGGCAGAGTATGGCAGTAGTGCACACACACACACACACACACACACGTGCACACGTGCACACACACACACACACACACACACACACACACACACACACACACACGCACACACACACGCACACACACACGCACACACACACACACACACACACACACACACACACACACACACACACACACACACACACACACACACACAGTATGAGTGCACATATGTAACCCTGATTATGTGAATGTGGGTAGAAACAGTCAGGTAGTTATAACAGAAATTGACTCCACAGGTCTGCCAGGTAAGAAAAGGTATAAAGTAGCTTTAAGAAGGCTGTAATTATACACTGTGTACAAACATACCACTGCCCAGCCCAAGGCCATATGTTGTAAAGTGAGGTAATACCTGTAGAGTAATGATTAGAGCAATGATCATGAAAGTTGTGAGCACTTCAAGCATATACAGTTGTTAATTGACATCTCTCTCTCTCACCCATCGTATCTGCACCAGTAATCTAAACACATAAATCAATGGGTGTGTTTTTCATCAAACCTTTTGTTGGGACATGTCCTATTCTACAAATATTGAAATGTTTTTCTATTAATGTTCCCTGCTCAAATACTATCATTGGTGGCCTGTTGCTATCAATGTAACCTGCACGCCAATATAATGCCCACTGTGGTTCCATATATGCATGTGTTCTGTCTGCTATGCACCTGTCCCAAATCTGTTGTTTTGGGTTAACGGGAATACTCATGCATGCTGTTATAGCTAATCTTGGAATGTTTTTTTCATGTCTAACCAACATGTGTTCTAAAACTGCAACACCATAGCACATCTGGGAAGGCCAATCCAAGTGGATCCACCTCTCCCACTTTATCTGGCTATGGCACTGGTCCACAGCAGGTCAGGGACCTACTGCGGGACCAACTTGTCTGCTGGTCCTGCACCACCATCGTGTGGAACTGCCTCAGGGGATGGGGCTCATCACCCAAAGCCAGGTCCAAGGTCTGGTGCATAGTGAGCTCCACAAGGAATTTGTAGATCTACTACACCAGCTTAAGGGCTGCTTGGCAAATCTAGAGGGTCAGCCTGCCATTCCTGCTCAGCCCCCAGCACAGCCACCTTTGGGACTGTGAAGGTGCAGTGGTGACTGCTCATGGGTGGCCGTGTGTGTGTGTGTGTGTGTGTGTGTGTGTGTGTGTGTGTGTGTGTGTGTGTGTGTGTGTGTGTGTGTGTGCGTGTATGTGTACAAACACTTGTAATCTGAGGGTCATGCTGCTTAGCACTAGAAGTCTAACTCAAAATGCACTCACTTGAAGCACTCCTTAAAATGGAGAACATTTGCATTTGTGCTGTAAGAGAGACCTGGTTAAATGCAGCAGAAAGCACCCCTGCACTACCAGCATATAACTCATTAGACACCTTTTGTCCCCAGAACTTATCTGAAGCTCCAAAGGTAGTGGTATTTCCATATTCTTAAATGATGAGAACACCTCCACACTGGTAGCCCAACATAACACATCACAGATACTGCATGTGTAGCTAACATTGGGTAAGACAGTGATTCAGTTCTGCTATCGGTCCCCAGTCATGTCCCAAGACTCACACTCCATGTTCCTAATCACCCTGGTGAATATTACTGTTCAACCTAACACTCTCATACTGGTTTATTTCAAGTACCCCTCCATTAACTGGGGAAGCTACTCATGTACCAGTGCACTTGCACAACATTTCATAAAAGCCTTTCCAAAGCTAACTTTGGCCTCCGAAAAACAGAGGTGGCTAAACTCACACCAGCCATGCAAATGGAGACTAGTTGCATGACTGACTGCAAAATCAAACAGCAATGCACTCTAAACATGTACACAAATGCATGGATTCTGCCATACCCAAAAGAACCAAGACACTCTCCTCCAAAAAAAGGAAGCCAATCGTGTGGTCTCCTGCCATAAAGAAACAGAAGGAGGAAACTGATACGGAATAAGGTGAAGTCCCAAGACTGGAATAACACCCTCATCAGCCTCAACAAAAAGTTGAGATCCCTCATCAAATACTCTAAAGCTAGCTGTGAAAACAGAATTGCAGCACATAGTAAAGACAACCACAAGACCTCCTGGAGTTATGTAAAGAATCTCCATGGCAATACCAACATTTGCTCTGAGTTACTGAACAATGGTACCTCCTACAATGAACCAACAGATATTGCCAATATACTGGCCGACAGATTCAGTACCAACTTTACCCCTCTCTCCCCCCAAAGGACCAATCCCAATACCAGTACAGTGCCAGACACCCAGTCTTACTGCTGCACAGGTTAAAACACCACTATCCAAGGCCGAGAATACAGCTTCTATGGGACTTGACAATATCTCTGGGTGTCTTTTACATAAACTACAGAGTGACCTGGCAACTCACCTGTGTGCCCTGTTCAATCACAGCCTCACCTCAGGTTTTGTCCCTACCAAATTATGCACTGCTACAGTCACCCCTCTCCACAAAGCAGGAGCGACTCCAGACCATGGGAACTATTGCCCCATTAGCCTGACAAGTCTGTAAAAAAGCTATGGAATGCATCATCATGCACCTAATAAAAATATGGGAATCTCCAGACTCAGGATCCCACACAGTTTGGTTTTGTGAAGAGTAGGTCATGCCTGCTCAATTAACCTGGACAACTTCTTTGAGTCAGTCACCCAAGCTGTGCATGAAGACAAGGCAGCTCATTCAGCCTAACCTGATCTGGCCAAAGCCTTTGATAACATTCCCCACACAGGAATCATTTAAAAACTCACTAAGCTAGGTATCAACCCCTGTATCACTAGGTGGTTTATAAACTGGCTCAGAGATAGAACTCACAGTGTGAAAATAGCTGTCTCCAAGTCAGACTGCCAAGTGGAGTCCAAGAGGGTTCTGTCCTGGGTCCTCTCCTGTTTGGTATCTACTTCTCTGAGGTCCATGCCAACATGAAGGGAGGCTGGCTGACAAAGTTTGCAGACAATTGCCAGTTGGGAGGTATTATTAACTACCCAAGTGATGCTGGCATCCTACAGAAAGGTCTCAATGAGACCAATGACTGGTGTCAGAGCCATGGCTTTAAGCTCAATGTCAGTAAATGTCTTGTCATCCTGTTTGGGAAAACCCCTGTTGTCATGAATTACAACATCGATGGCAGTCCCCTGAATACAGAAGGTGTTATAACAGATGTGGGTACACAGGTTGACATCAATGTCTCTTCTGACCACCACATTTCCAGTCTGGTCAGAAAGTCCTTCTGTGTGGCACATCTCATTACTAACGCTTTTGCATCCAGGAAGGAAGAGGTCATTATCCCCCTGTACTCTTCTTGACAGAGTGACAAAGTTTGTTTCAGCATACATATTCTGATGGATGTGAGGTATGAAAATGAAATGTATGTCATCATTTACTGACAACAGTCATCATATCATCACAGTGATTTACCAGAGAAATGAGAATAAATTGTACAACAGAACAGAAATATGAGAAATAAACCTGGACATCATGAATCAATCCAGCCAGTTGGTAAGTATGCTCAAAACCCCTTACTGCAATGAATCTGGACCAAGGCTGACAAAGTGGTTGGTGGAAGCAATTAAAATGTGGATGTAGCTGAAATACTGGTGTAGATAAGCTGACACAGTTGCTGCAGTAACGCTCTCCTGTGTGCTCTATCATATATTTAGTGAAATAGCACAACTAATTGAAATAGTGAATCTGCTATGGGTAATTATACATGTATTTGCAAATATATCAGGCACTACAGGGATGTAACAGCACTGAAAAAAGACATCAGGATGAAAGTGCATACCCACAACCAATATCACCACAGTCACAGTGACATACCGGTAAGTCAAGTGAACAGTAGAGTATACAGTCTGTGTGAACAAATACATCATTGTTTGCCACTCACACACTAGCCCTACATAAACTGGCCCAATTCTCAGTGCAGTCTGAATCCTGACCATGATACAGGCCATGTCTCAGTCTGTCTCTACAAACACATACAGCCAACAGACCAGCAGAAACTGGAGAGGCATGCACAGACAGATTAAAAAGGAGCCAAAACACTTACATCCTCCCCCCTCCATACACAGCTCAAATAACATGAAACTATCACTGTCAGATGTGAAGTCACTCACTAAATGCATGTCCACACAAATCCTATCAATCTATCAACCCACCATGTGTATAACAGCATTGGTGATGTAGAATCTGTTCACAATTCTGGGGATATGTCCCCCATGTTGTTGGGCTGTCTCCAAATGTCCTGTCCTGTAATGTATTCCCACCTATTGTTTGTGAATCTGTAGCCCACCACCTCTTTCAGTGTCCCTCACACAGGCAAGGAAAAGGGGCAAAGCCCACATGAAGGATGTCCCATATGTTGGAACTAGCAGCAGTGTCCAGGCCCACAGCACAATACTATGTGGGCACCTACATAGTTGTATGGCCTTAGCAATACCTGACATCTGCACATCTGCACATAGGACAGACAGAAAGCAGACAGCAAACAGGTCATACATTAGGATGAATGTTTTGAAAGATAGAAGTCTGAAACTGAAATGTATGCCATTACGACATGACAGCAGTCCTCAATGACATGGCCAAAAAACATAGTACTCTACAGTTAATATAATAATATCATATTAATATCCAATAGGAGATACAGAAAAACATACAGCTCAAATACCAACAACAAGATAGTGTAGTACTCACACTCCCAGCTTTGCATGCAGAGGTGCATGGTTCAAGTACTACAATCTGCAATTTACTTTTACATGGAAAAGCACTGTTAAAAGTACTAATTTAATAATACAATATGCGTTAAATTAGTTTGGTCAACCAGTGCACTGTAGCTGGTGTAACATGCAAGTGTGAGTACATATAACATGTGATACTACCCATGTATATAAACAAAAATGTGATACTACCCATGTGTACCCAAGTGTCCCATACAGTACAGTCAAACCCCTTGCTACCATAATGACAGCACATAGAAGCAAGTTATGCACAGCTAATTAAATAAACTTAATAAATAATATCATTACTCTGATATTTTATAAGACTGGAATGTGAGCAATGGTTATTATGGCTGAGCTATGCTTAGCATGTTTAAGCATTGCTAAATGTGAATGGTAAGCAGATTTTCGCACTGGTAAGCATCGCTAAGTGAAGCCTACACTGTGTAACCACCTATTCATTTAACCGTGTATTAGCATTGCTTACCGTTGCACAAACCCATGTAAACCTGCTTAAAGCTGCTCAAAACTGCCTTAATCACTCTGTATCCAACAGCCCTTGTTCTGTCTAGCAACAAAATTAACAGCCCTTGCCGGTCTTGAACCCAGGACCCCGCACACCATAGACACAGCAATTTACCACTAAGCCATTTGAACTGTAAGTATTTTGGATGTTTTTTTCAAACATGCCATGCATCACAGCCAGTTTACAATAGAGAAGAGACACTGTGCAATCAGGAAGGTTTGGTATATGAAAAGAAACATATACATATATAGAGAGATATGTATGAAAATACATATATGTGTATAACAATATATAGATATATTACCAATAAATACTGAGGTGTGTGTGTGTATGTATATATATATATATATATATATATATATATATATATATATATATATATATATATATATATGAATGTATATATATATATATATATATATATATATATATATATACATGTGTGTGTGTGTGTGTGTGTGAGTGTATAATATATATATATATATATATATATATATATATATATATATATATATATATATATATATATATGCATACATGTCTCAAAATGCCCATACAAACATATGCTGCTGATAGACCATCCATAACTGGGGCAGCATGCACAGCTGGATATAAAAGGACTCATGACACTCACATCTGCAACCCCTCCTCCACAGTTCAAATAATAACTGAACAGTACACTGCTGCAAAATCATGATAGGCCATACACAATGGCCAGACATGCAACAAACAGTTAGAAAAATAACTAAAATGACTGAAGATAGTAAAGAGAAATACAACCAGCCAATAATTCACAAATGTTCATTATACTCTGATGTCTTGGCCAAAGCCTTCAAGGAGTTAAACATTACAAAACTACTTGCCTTACATACAAGAAGCAATTAACACTTAATTACAATTAAATACACAGCCTCCAATTACACTCCTCATTTAACCCCCTAGGGGACAATGTATCACCATTAAAAATGTAAATTGATTCTGTACATAACAATTGTTCCTTTATGACTGTTTGATCAAACTGAGAAACAGACTTTTTCTAAAACAATACCTTGTAACCCACTAGTGTCCCCATGGTGATATTTATTCAAATGTGCAGCTATAGAACTGTCATCTTTCTTGTCAGTAATATGTCTCACATGTTCCAACATCCTAATTTTAAAAAACGTGTTACTCTCCCCCACATAAAATATGTTATAATGGCATCTAAGAGCATTCTCTATACACCGACCTCTTGAATGTACAGAGTTCCACATGTTTTCCAGCATTTCCCCTTAGCAGGAATGACAGCACTAAATAATGATAGACCATACCAATCAAACTCCTACTGTATGACATCTGGACAAAGCCTGACATAACTGAGTGACAGAGGCCCAAACACATGGCCATACTTTAAGTATTGCTGTTATAGACTGAGAGATTTGCTGGTGTTACAGGGTTTGTTAGAACATATCTTATCTGAGGGATATAAAGTCAGAAACACAAATGAATGTTAGCATTTACTGATTGCAATCACCAGCGTATGCTAGTGATTTGCCAAGGACAACACCTATCTGGGGAATAGACCAAACATAACAGGCAAACCTATGGCCATTATGATGATAGCCCTACAGTTGAGAGCTATGCAGACACAGAACTTCGTCAGACTGAAACCCATGCAGAAGGAGTATGTTCAGACAAACCCTGTTAGACTATCAGTATTCAAAACATATAACAGCAATACTCACATTCTGCCCCTAAGTCTCGAACCTTCTCCACCATTTAGTTGGCTTGTCTCCACAAGTCTTGTTGTAAGAGGTATTAGCTCACACACTTCCAGGATGTCTTCCTCACAGATAAGGAAAAGAGCCAATGCCCACATGGAGTACTCAATTATAGCAGTGTGCTGACATGCCATTGGCTATAGGAATAACAACACAGCTGTTCTGCATGCAATTAGTAAGTTGGGTACATCAATTGTTGCACATGCCATCAGCTGGTCATGAGCATTACCTACAAAAGGCAAGCCACTACCTATGGAAATAAGATGTACAACCAACATGTGTGGGAGAGGGAGATTGAGAAACTGAGGAAAAGAAAACAAATACAAGCATATAACCACCTACACTTGGAAATATAAAAAGACAGGTATGTCAAAAGAGTAGGCATGTAATGGACTGCAGTAGGGGGTATGTAAGAATGGGAAAGAGGGATTTTAACATATATGTCTCAATAAAACTTGGTGTACTAATATATTGCTAATCAGAACCTATGGCCATCGCGTCTGGGTCTGTCTGCAATGACATAGAACATAGGTAATGCCCCAGGAAAGGATGTCTCACATATGAATACTACTGGAGTGTGTGTTGAACAATACTGACTTTGACAATGCCAGGCCAGCTACTGGGATGTTGTACATATCCATATCTTACTTGTGAATGCAACTATGATATACTTGTTTGCCTCAGAAATGTGAGAGACCTATACATGGTATTTGCATAGTAAAGTACTGCTGCAGATGTGAGTGCTGAAATGCCTGTTATATACTGAGCTCATACCATTTAACTGTCCAGTGTTATGCACACTGACCATATGTGTGCCTCATATTTGCAGTCATTTACCCATAGAGTGGTGTTATGTCTGTCAAATCCTTGCCAAATCTGTGAAGTCTGACATTACAACATCCCCTTCATTGTCCTCTGGCTTTTCCCATTTGGGATTGCCACAGTGGATCATCTGTTTCCATTTCTTCCTGTCCTCTGAATCTTGCTCTCTCACACCAGCCACCTGCATGCCCTCTCTCACCACATTCAAAAACCTTATCTGAGGCCTTCCTCTCTTCCTCTTACCAGGCAGCTACATCCTTACCATCCTTTTTCCCAATATACTCAGCATCCCTCCTCAGTACATTTCCAAACTGATGCAATCCTGCCTCTCCAACCTTGTCTCATATCCGTCCAACATAGCCTGAGCCTCTCATATACACATTGCTAAACCTGTGCACCTGTGTTATACCCAGTGCAAATCATAACATCTGTAACACTGATATGTGAAGCTCTGACTCCTGCCTTTTTGTCAATGGCACTGTATCAACCCATATAACATAGGTAGTCTCACTACTCTCTTGTAGACCTTACATATCACATTTACTGGTACTTATCTGTCACAAATCACTCCTGACACACTTCTCCACCCTCTCCATCTGGCCTGTACTCTCTTTTCCCCCCGTCTTCTACAGTCATCATTATTCTAAAATGTTGATTCCCAATAGTTTAAACAAATCCACTTGTACCAAATCTGCTCTATGCATTCTCAACATTCTGCTATCCTCCCTCTCATTCACTCACAGATATTCTGTCATAGTCCTGTTGCCCTTCATTACCCCCCTCTCTAGAGCATATCTCCACCTCTCTAGGGTATCCTAAATCTGTTTCCTACTCTCAATAAAGATCAAACTCAATGATATCCCTCTGTAGTTACCACAGCTCTGCACATCAACCTTATTCTTAAAACTGTACCCAAGCACTTTCTCTCCACCCCTCATGCAACCTCACACCTCCCAAGATATCAGTAAGTAGTCCATCTAAAAACACCACTGCCATTTCCCTAAACACCTCCATGTTTCCACAGGTATGTAATGTGGACCAACAGGTTTGCCAGTAGTCGTCCTCTTCATAGCTAGCCTTACATCCTCCTTGTTAAGCCGTTGCACTTCCTGATTCACCATACCCACATCATACAATCTTCTCTGTCTCATTCTCTTCATTCATTAGCCTCTCAAAGTACTCTGTCCACGTGCTCAACACATTCTCCTTGCCTGTGAGTGCATTTACCTCATTATCCTTTATCACCCTTATTTGCTGCACATCTTTTCTAGCTCAGTACATCTGTCTAGTCAATCAGTACAACTCCTTTCATCCCTCCTTAGTATCCATCCTGACATACAACTCTCCATATGCCTCATCTTTAGCTATTGCCACCTCTCTTTTTGCCATCCACATCATCTCCTCATACTCATGTCTACTTTCCTCATCTCTCTGACAGTCCCACTCCTTCTTCGAAAACCTCTTTCTCTGTATACTGTCTTGTATTTCCTCAGTCCACCACCAGGTCTTCTTGTACTGCTTCCTCCATCCACATCACACTAGGCACCTTTCTAGCCATCTCCCTTAGTAGCTCTACTGTACTTAACCAGATATTTGGTAAATTGACACTGCCACCCAGTGTCTGTCTTAAATCTTCCTTGAACTTCACAATCACTCTTTTCCAATTCACACCATGTGATCCTTTGTGCCAAATTCACATCCCCCCTTTTCTTGATCACTAACATCATCTTACAGACCTATGCTGCCTAAATATACTTTCCCCTGTCACCATTTTACAGACTCCAATCTCCTTCAAACTAGCCTTTCTACACTGGATATATTCCACATGTGTGTATCTTACTCCACTCTTGTATGTCACCCTATGCTCCTCCCTCATATTATAGTCCATATTCACCACAGCCATGTCCATCCGTTTTGCAAAATTCACTACCATCTCATTGTCTGCATTCCTTTTAACACCATACATACCCATCACTTCCCCATCCCCTCTGTTCCCTTCACCAACATGCCCATTGACATCTGCTGCAATTACCAATCTGTCACCCTTGGGTACATTCATCAAGACATAATCCAACTGACTTCAGATTTATCTTTCTCATCCATCACACAACCAGATTTTGTAGCATATGAGCTCATCACCAACTTTGGGGCACCCACCCCAGTACAACACCAGGGTACAGAGTCCAACATGCTGGAAGTGGGTGGCACCCACACAGTGGACAGGAAGTGTGCAGGTAAGGGCCCTGTGGGGATTAGTACACTAATCTATCAGACATACTTGTATCTGTAGAGTATCTACATCCATGTGTCAAGTCAGATGGCAGTTGTGGATGGGGTTTTCTAATGCACAGAGGTGAACATCTATGATGAGGACAGCAAATAGTGCAGTATTGGGGTTTGTACTGTAAATGTGCAGATATGCTGCATCCATCCTGTACCAGGACCACATGTGAGTCTGCTGACAATACCTCTCTCTCACAACTAATTAAGTCCCTCTGGTCTGCATATGGAACAGCAGCCTGAAGCTGGTGAGTATGAAATTGTTCTGTTGTGGTTTGGCATACACTAGGCATGTGAAGGGCATGCAATTTACTATGCGCACAACTATCACTAATAGTTATATTGCTTTAAGTGCATGTTCACTTTTGGTGGGATTAGCTGCATTGCATCACAGTGGTCACCACACGGGCCTATCTGAGGGGAATTTAACATTCCTGTAGCATACCTCACAACTTGTCAGTGCAAGATGTCTGGACAGGGACCAGAAAAATGGGCTAGACATTTGTGAAACATTACTGGTATACAGCAGATATAACATGTGTACACACCCATGTTAAAATGCCAGGTGTTTTTAATACATACAAATTGGGACTGCAATATGACAGTCCACACCTCTTCCAAACTTTAATGTGAGTTCACTTGTAAAACTAAGCAGCTGGACTTGTGTATTGCACTTACAAGCCTGGAGAAGTGACTGGGTGGCAGATGTTTTATCAGAATAATGTTTCAGTCAAGTATGATATTTGATGCTTCCATATGTGTCAATATACTCACTGTGGCCTAGTTGGCAACAATATCACATACATGGGCATTGTTAAGGCACACAGACCACTTATAGGTTCAAAACATCTGGATATCCCAGACACATCTGTACAGAGAATTGTACAATGGTTTAACATGCTACATGTGAGGCAGATGCTGTTACCACACTATGTAATCTAATGGCATCAGGAGGTGGTCACCAGCCATGTATGATACACACATAAAATTGTTATAAGCCACACAAGATATGATACCCTTACACACATGTCAGTATTGGGATTAGAACTCCTTCCTATCTAGTTATTTCTACTGTAGTGTTATGCAGTTATCAGATGTGCCACTGAGCTTATACAATTTCACCTACTTCAAAGGTACTTCTAAGGGGAATGACATCAACAGGACTACTAAATTTGAGTGACAGGAAGTGTAATGGATGGTACACAAGTCAAAAATGGTATAACCCACACACTACATGAGTCTCACACACAAACAGTTGCCAGTATTGGGATTAAAACTTCTGCCTTTCTAATTATTTCTACTATAGTGTTACGCAGTTAGGTGCACCACAGAGCTTATACAATTTCACCTACTCCAAAGGTATTTCTAAGGAGAATGACATAAACAGTACTACGAAATTGGAGTGAGGAGAAGTGTAAATGGTGGTACACAAGTTAAAATGGTATAACCCAAACAGTACATTATTCTTACACACAAACAGTTGCCAGTATTGGAATTATAACTCCTGCCTACTTAGTTACTTCTACTACAGTGTTACACAGTTATCAGACATGCCACAGAGCTTATACAATTTCCCATACTTCAAAGGTACTTCTAAGGTAAACGACATCAACAGGACTACTAAATTGGAGTGGGGGAAGTGTAAAGGGTGGTGCACAAGTCAAAAATGGTAAAACCCACACAGTACATGATTCACACACCCACAGTTTGCAGTATTGGGATTAAAACTCCTGCCTATCTAGTTATTTCAACTAAAGTGTTACACAGTTATCAGATGTGCCACAGAGCTTATACAATTTCACCTTCTCCAGCAGTACTTCTAAGGTGAATGACATCAACAGGACTACTAAACTGGACTGAGGGGAATAATTCAAAAATGGTATAACCCACCCAGTACATGATTCTCACACAAAACACTTGCCAGTATTGGGATTAAAACCCCTATCTAGTTATTTGTACTATAGTGTCACACAGTTATGGCACATGCTACAGAACGTATCGGACTTGCAACTGGCCAAAGGTGCTGATAACTGCACAGCTGAGGTAAAGTATTACAGGTGGCAGGAAGTCAGCCTTCAGTTTCTCCATTACATCTTGTTAGTTCTTTCTGTCTTGTACTTCAGATAGCATTATACCTTTGAACTTCAACAGGTTATTGTATCAATAAGTGCATCACACCTGGGAGCCATCAGCAGTACTCATTCATCACAGAATTAGCCCTAGTACTTATTAGTTATGACCACTCCTCCTGGCATGATTGAAGTGCAGTTTTCTGTGCTTTCACCCATTACCTGGTGCACTTGTCCATTCTGAGGCACAGTTGCAACTGCCTCATATACACAGACAACCCTCTCCTCTAAACTCCAAACACTCAGACCTGTGAGTGTTACCCCTATATCACCAAATGTGGAAATATGCATTCTCCAGCAAAGACTGGACTAGCTGGTCAAGAGGATACGATCAACACCTGCACCACACCATGTGGAACACATTGCTTGCCACAACACCCACCATGACAGCCCTGACATACACTGAAAAGCCACACGCCCACCTTCACAGAGGCACTCAATGGACATTTACCCAAATAGCAAAGACCAGCAAGACAGACACCCACTCAGACACCACAACATAGCACATGGCAAAGGACACATATGTCACCTACACAGTGTGCCCCTCAACCTAAGCTCCTAAGGCTAACCACCTTGCACAATACAGTGATCATGGGTGACTCAATACTGTGGCACACAGATGCCCCACTCACTAAGTTGATTATGGAGGAGGTAACAGCCAACTGTCTATCACATGCCAGCATCCAACACGACACACCCAGTCAGGCCACTCCACCAAACTACAATTATCATTCTGTCATCACCCATGTGGGTGTGAATGATGTGAGACACACCTCCCTGGACTACATGACAAGAGACATGGTTGAACTCTCGGATTATGTGGTCCAGGCAGGTGTGACAGTAGCCCTGAGCAGTATACTGCCATCACCCAGAATGATGCTGCAGTACTATCAACAGATAATTGACTGCAACATTGACTTACATGTTGTGTCATTCTCAGGGGATTCAGTATCTCTCTGCTTGGGATAACATGATTGACAGACCTCAATGCCTTGCCAGAGATGTCCTAAACCTGTCAGCCCTGAGTTTCCAAGTACAGGATAAATGTCTTGCCACCCCTATAGTGCCTTATTAGGCAGTGTTCCAAATCAAATTACCACCATAACAGTTAGACATGTATGCAATCAGAGGGTCATGCTGCTCAACAGTAGACATCTAGCTGTCAAGATGCAGTCACTCAAAGCACTCCTCAGAGTGGAGGACATTGACATTTGTGCTTAACAGAGAGGTGGTTCAGAGTAGCAGACAGTAGCCCTGCACTAACAGGCTATGATGCATTCCACAGCAGTAGGCCCCCAAACATGGACTACACCTACACAGGTGGTGCTGTCTCCATATTCATAATGGATATGCACACATCCAGACTAGTATGCAAGTATAATGAATCGGAGGTACTTCCAGTATATTTGATTTTGGGTAATAGTGCAATCCACACCACAGCCTGCTATCAGACCCCATAAATGTCCCTAGACTGTCAATACACATTCCTCAACACCCTGGCATCTATGAAGGTCCAACACAACATTGACATAGTAGGAGACTTCAACTATCCCTCCATCACCTGGGGAAAGTAGTCAAGCACCAGTATACTAGCCCAACACTTCCTGTAATTCATCAGTTCCAATGCCCTGGACAAGATCATACTGACCCCCAGTAGAGGATGCAACAACCTTGACCTGTGTTGATTACTTACATATGGAACTGTTGCTCAACCACAGCTGTCAATCCCTACCTGGTCAGATCCAAACATGATGCAATCAACATAGAACTCAACATCTCACCCACATCCCCCACAAAGGTAACCACCTTGCAAAACCTCTCCAAAGCTGAATTTGAAGTCATAAAAACAAGGGTGGATGACTTCACTGCACCCATGCCAAATGGGAAATAGCTGTATGACTGTTGAATCATACGCATATGCACTGCACAGACATGTACATGAATGCATGGTGCTAGCCATAGCCAACAGAACCCAGACACTGTCCTCCAAACACTGGAAGCCAATGTGATGATCCACTGCAATTACTAAAGTGTACAACAGAAGGAGGACACTGTTGCAGAAAAAGGTGTTGCCCCAAGACTGATGAACCCCCTTTTTAGCCTCAAACACAACTTGGCATCCCTCATGAAATCACCTTCAGGCAGCTATGAAAGTAGAATTGCAGCAGACACTGATGACAATCACAAAAGCCTTTGATAGTTATATAAACAAGATAGTTATATATGACACAAACCACCCAATGTTACAGGTACCTTTGCATAAAAGTATTCCAGAGTATTCACAAAGTAAACACAAAGTCCATGACCTGCAAAGGTGAGGCTTCAGAACAGCAGCTTCAGTTTAGTAAAAAAATATACTCCAAAACAGCAACTTCAGCTTAATAAGGTGTATACTCAAATTTCTCCAACCACAGAACAAAGATCTGAAGAAGCTGTTTGTGAAAGTGCTTGTGTACCAATAAAACTGTGTTGCAGCCGAGTGGAATCCAGGTCTTTGTTCTGTGGTTGGAGAAATTTGAGTATACACCTTATTAAGCTGAAGTTGCTGTTTTGGAGTATATTTTTTACTAAACTGAAGCTGCTGTTCTGAAGCCTCACCTTTGCAGTTCATGGACTTTGTGTTTACTTTGAAGATAGTTATGTAAACAACCTCCACAGCAATAACCACAAGTGCTGTCAGTTACTGCACAATGCTAATTCCTATCCTGAGACAACAGTTACTGGCCACAGTCTTGCCAACATATTCACTGCCAGCTTTACCCATCTCTCAACCCCAAGGGGACAATCACAATGGCAGATGAATGCCATGTACACAGCATTACTGCAGGCCAGGTTAGACCTGCATTATCCACAGGCAAGAATACATTTTTCATGGGACCCCAACATATCTGCGGCTGTATTCTACATGACATACAAAGAGACCTGGCACCACATTTGTGTGCCCTGGTCTGTCACAGCCTCACCTTAGGGTTTGTCCCTCCAAAATGGCCCACTGCTACAGTAATCCCTCTCTATAAAGGGGTAGCATCTACAGACATGGGGATCATTGGCACTTAGCCTAACAAGTCTACTATGTATGGGTATGGATGCATCATCAGGGACTTGATTGAGCAAGATATAGGTGATTTCCTAACTCTGGACCCCACACAGTTTGGCTTTGTGAATGGCAGATCATACCTGCTCAGCCTGGTTGACATCTTTGAGTGAGTCACCCAGGCTGTGTATGACAGTAAGGCACTGCATACAGCCTACCTTGTTCTGGCCAAGGCTTCTGATACCATTCCTCAGTCAGGAATTATTGATAAACCCAAAAAACTAGGCATCAACCCCGCCATATCAGTGGGTGGGTTGCAAATCGGTTCACAGAACACATGATGTGATAGTGCCAAATCCAAGTCACAGTGGCAAGCAGTCATGAGTGGAGTCCCACAGGGATCAGTACTGGACAGTTTTCTGTCCAGCATCTATTTCTCAGGAGTCCATCCAAACACAGAGGAACTCTGGCTGACCAGGTTCACAGAGGACTGCAAGCTGGGAGCTATCATGAACTGTACAAGTAATGCAGGCATCCTACAGAAAGGCCTCACTGAGACCAATGAGTGATGTGGAAACCATGGCCAGAAGCTTAACACCACAAAATGTATCATCATCCCCTTTAGTAAAATACTCAGTTCCCAGTAAGTACCACATAAATAGGAGCCCAATGAACACTGCAGGCATTATAAGAGATCTGGGAACACAGGCTGACAGCAACCTCTCCTTCAAGCACCATATTGCCACTGTGGTCAGGAAGTCCTTCTATATGGCACATTGCATTATCAAGGGGTTTGCATCCAGGAAGACAGAGGTAATGATTTCTGTCTACTATTCCCTCATTAGACCACTCCTCAAGTATTATGGCCCATTTGCCATGCACCTCACTAGACACCTGCAACAGCTGGAGAGGCCACAGAAGCACCTCACAAAGGGGTTCCTAGGCATTAAACACACATACTACACAGACAGACTCAGAGGACCCAAACTATTCTCTGTAACATATCACCTAATTAGCAGCTATCTGTGCTTGACTTACAAAGCCATGTCTGACCCAGCTGTTTTAGAAATGCTACATATAAAGACATCCCAATCCATCCATACCACACACTGCAGGGATTTCTACCTCAGTACCACAATCACCACAACATGCTGGTGAACAGGTCCCTCACCATGAGACTGCACATGCCCTGGAATACACTTCCCATACATGTTATGCAGAGCACCTAGCTGACCCTGCTTCAAAGAAATCTTTGATGATTGGATTGGTAATAGACAGTTCAACCCAAGGATCACTGCAGTGGCTATACTTGATACAAGCGCTGGGAAGTAACATCCGGTGGCACAATGGCAAGGTCTTTCTATGTGCTAGGCTTGCAAAGGTTCCTGGGCCATTAGACTACTACACACTTATGAACCTATAAAGGGAATGACATCAGCAGGACTGCTAAAGTAGTGCAGTGGGTGTTAACCTTATGTACTACAAACAGACACACGCACACACACTTGCCAGACATGAGAGAAGAACCTCTACCTAACTAGTTACTTGTACCATAGTGTTACACAGTTATTGCACGTGCTACAGAGCTTACTGGGTTGTGAGTTGGCCAAAGGTGCTGATATGGGGAATGACATCAGCAGGACTGATTAAGTAGGGCAGTGGATGTTAAATCTATCAAAATACTTTGTCCTACAAACAGACACACTTACACACACACTTGCCAGATGTGAGAGTGTAACCCCTACATAACTAGTTATTTGTATCATAGTGTCACGCAGTTATCCCTTACACTACAGTGCTTACTGGGTTAAGAGTTGGCCAAAGGTGCTGATATGGGGAATGACATCAACAGGACTGATAAAGTAGGACAGTGGGTGGGAAACATATCAAAATACTTCTGCTTACAAACATACATACCCACACACACATTTGCCAGATATGAGTAGAACCCCTGCCAAACTAGTAATTTATACTACAGTGTTAAGCATTTATCATACACACTACTGAGCTGAGAGGGCTGACAGCTGGCCAAACTTGCTGATAAAGGACTGAAATCATCTAGTCTGATAAGGTGAGGCAGTGTGAAGTGTTGTGGGTGGGAATGGCATAAACCTGTTTCACCTATTTCACCTATAAACAAACACACAACTCCCTCAGTCTTGCACAAACAACTGTTACACACACACACACACACACACACACACACACACACACACACACACACACACACACACACACACACACACACTAGCCAGTATTGAGTTTAGAACTTCCACCTATCTAGTTACTTGTACTATAGTGTCATGCAGTTACCACATGCGCTACAGAACTTATAGGGGTGGTAGGTATCCGATGGTTCTTCTAAGGTGACTGACAGCAGCAGCTCTTGTACAGATGGCCAATGTAATGTGTACTGTGTGAAACAGTCTGCTAATACTTAGACCTACAGACACACACACATATACACACACACACACACACACACACACACACACACACACACACACACACACACACACACACACACACACACACATGCAGGTGATGTGATATTAACACCTGAACCTCAGTACTATTACACAATGGGGCTCACTGTTATGCATGTACATGCAACTGTTTAAAACCAGTATGCCACTGTCCACAGCAGGACATCACTGTATGTCATTCAGGGTACCCCACTTCTGTGTGTGTGTCCCCCTGTGTCTCTCAGTCTTTCACTCTCTGTCACTTCCCCACATCTATGTGTGCGTATGCTTGACATATATAGCTATCTGTTTGCCATATATGTATGCCTGACACACATGACAGATGCAGGTATATCACATATGGGCCACCTACAACTAGGTGGGGGTAATCCTGTCTGATGTGTGTGTGTGTGTGTAGGGACAGTTAAGGTGTAAATAGCTGTTTGTATGCACAGATATATCCACACAATATAGTCATAGCCAATGTAGGTTCCAACATGTCCTGGGATTCTCTAAGTATAGGAGCATGACCAGTGTGACTTGTATAGTTAGAGTGGGACTCCATTCCAGAAATAAGTGTACTCAGGTGCAGGGTTTTTTGTGCTACAGAATACCTCTCAGGAGTACAGAGGAATTTCCTTTGGGTAATGGTTTGTTTGGGCAGACATTTTCTGACATACCTGTATTCTGACAGTGCAATGTATTGTGTCATTACCTAGTGTCAGACATCCTGAAATCATCACAGTGCTATACCAGAGGAATACTAGTCATCTGATGTGTAGACTGATATTATGATGGCAGCTATGTACATTCTTGCCCAACAAGGCCAGTTGGTAGGTATGGCTACAGCCAGTTGAGTATTAGTCCAGCAACATGGTGATATACTGGCTGGGGATCGTCTGCTTCTGTGGTATCTGTGTAACCTGAGATGTCATTTCTTGGTATGGCCATACCTCTCTGCTGTAAATTTTTGGCACACTGTCCAGCTGTTTGGCTGGAGGTCTGTCCAGTCTGCATAAACATGTGTTTTTATGGCAAGTTATTTCAGTATAATTGAAGAGTGACGTTAAAAAATATTGACAGACATTCCTGTGTCAGCCTACATAACCTTCAGACAATTTGCGTTACTGCAAACCCATCACCCTACCAACTTTCTCAGTATGTCAAGGCAGTATTTACAACACATGCCTATCATTGTGCCTTTGTTCCACATTTACTTCTGCCCTTGTTCAGACATGTTGCTGTCAGAGGTTTGGGATTATGGGAGTGGGTACAGACTGCATTGTAATGTGCAGGCATGTCCATTATATAAAAAAGCAGACATAAAACAAGGAAAAAACAAATTGTCAATGACCACTGCCCACAGTAGCATGAAGCCTGATTATTCACAATTGCCCTAGGATGTCGGCTACACAGCCATCAAGAAGTCCATTATATATGTAGTATATTTCACATAGCACTGTGCCTTCCAGATATGTTAGTGGCAGAGCAATAGGTATCACTGACATGCATAATCGTGTATACTGCAGTTATCTGCACATGGCCCTGTGACAGACAGCCTGTACCTAGGCCAGTACAAAACAACAACCAGGTGAAAATGCCAGCCAGATCTTGACAGTATTTAACACACATGCTCATAGCTCATTTACCCCTGCATATTGAGCACATGCAACATGTTTTCATGTGTATTGGGGCAGCCCTACCAGTGTGCATTATGCTATTTCCCTGCAAACATACATGCATTGCTGTGGGTATATGGGGGGTATATGGGGGGGGCACACCCACATCTTTCAAGTGAAGACATTTGCAGAGACTGTGCTGATTTTTGCTGATATTTGCTATACATTTTGGTTCCATTTACCATAGCATTGTGCCCTGTCTTGGGTACTACGTGCATATCAGTAAAAAGTACAAGTGAGATTGTACTGGCATACATTTGCATGTCAGACTTGTTACCCTTCAGAGCCTTACTGCCACTGCGAGACCTGCTGTGTTATGACTGTGTGGGTCTGTAGGGGGGTGAGTCAACATTGCTGCCATTTTTGGAGATTTGCCAGACATTTCTCTCCTGTTTTCTACACCTGACTTGCTGTGTGGATCTGAGGGTGGATATGAGACCCCACACTGATATCCATGGCTGTGAGCTATAACCCCCCCAGTTAATTGTCCACAAACATATACTGCTGTGGAATTTGCCAGCTAGGGTACCAATGCATAGTGTTGAGAGGCCAGTATTGGGCAGACATTACCTGGTGTCCCACATAGCTGTCAGTTGTCTGATGCGCTCCCAGTAGTCCACCCCATTCCCTTGTATGCATGCAACAATACCATACAAATGCTACCAGAACATAGTGATATGTTAATTTACTGTTAAGGCAACAGACTTACCTTGTGTGTGTATTACCTTGTGTGTGTATAGTGCTTGAGAGCTGCCTATGTTTGATGCACACAATACACTGCCTATACATGGTAAGTTACAGGTAGTGTGATGTGTGTGTCATCTCTTTTTACTGTGTGTGCGAGTAGAGAAAGGTGTCAGTCCCTGGGTGCCTACAGTGTCAGTGTGTGTGCTATGCGTTGCCTCATTGCCAAGGCCTGAGCACACTGAGCACCCTCCATCTGCCTGTCCCTCTGTGCCTGTGGGGACCTTGGCAATGGTGGGGAGCTGTGTGATCCTTCCCCATCCTGTCCCTGCTGCAGCTGTTTCCGCAAGATCATATTGTGTAACATGGCACATACTATGAACATGTGAACACATGTGATGGGAGAGTACTGCAAGGCTCCACCAGATATGTCCAGGCAGTGGAACTGTAACTTGAGCATCCCAAACACATGCTCTATAATGATCCTGGTTTGTGCGTGTGCCTCACTATGGCATTCTTGCATGGATGTGTGTACATTTCTGATGGGTGTCACTGTCCATGCCTCCAGTGCATAGCCAGCATCCCCCAACAGATAGCCATACAGGATGTCCCCCTGGCAACTCCTTGATACAGCTGTGAGGAATACCAGATGTGGGAGTCGTGATAGCTTACAGGGCTGCTAGCACTCACATTCATGATAATGCCCTGGGCATTGCACATAACCTGGCAGTTGATGGAGATGAAGCACTTGCAGTTTATGAAGACCCTATCCTGCTCGCAGGGTGGTGCTTTGATGTGGATGTGCATGCAGTCAATTGCACCCAGTACCTCCGGGTAGTCTGCAACATGGTGGAAGACATGCATATTGCTGGTCAACTCCTCATGGGTGTGGGGGAAGTCTATGTGCACACCGGCATGTGGTAGCATGGCATCCAGGAACTGGTGGAGTACCCTGGCTGCAGATCCCTGTGCATACCCCATGATGTCCCCAGTAGGTCTCTGGAAAGTACTTGGAGCTAGTATTTTTAAAGCTACACATACCTTAGTATCCACTGGGATGGGTTCCCCTCTGTTTGTTCTGGCTCTGAGGTGAGGCTGGCACAGCTCAACAAGGTGCTGAATTATGTCCCTGTCCACCCTGTAGTGCTCTACTGTCTCCATGTCATTTAGGCCCTGGTAGGTTACCCTGGGTCTGAACACTCCTCTTCCTCCTGAGTCTAGGGCAGTTTTCAGCATTACTCTCCTCACCGGCATCAGACTCCAGCACATACTGATGAATCAAAGCAATGGCAGCCCCTAACATTGTTCAAGTTATAATTCCCCTGCATGTATACACCAATGGTGCAGAGTTTGTGAGAAAAAACAGACTATAAGGTGCTTCCAAACTTTATACTGTTGTGCTGCAGATGTTACCTGTTTGATTGGCTGTCTATGATGCATTCCAGCTGCCAGCTATTTTATTCATGGCTTTGAATTGACCACTGTGAGTGTTAGAGGCATTAATGGTAATTTGTGCATGAGTGCCTTTATTCTGCTGGTGCTCTTTTTTAATTGTTTAACTTACATCTCCTCCCATTTTCAGCTATGCAGCCACCTGCCAGCTCTATTGTTGAGTGCTTTCAATAACCCATTGTGAGTTGCAAGAGTCCCATATTAGTGATTTCTACTTAATTTCCTCCTTTATTGTGTTGTTGCTCTTTATTCTTCTTTGTGGTTACATCTCCTACCATTTTCAGCTAAGCAGGGACCTGCTAATTGTATTATTGGCTGCTTTTAATGGCCCGTAGTGAATTGAAAAATGTCACATTACTAATTTGTACTGCATTTCCCTTGTTCTGCTCTTTCCTTATTTTTCCTATATCCTTCCTGTTTAAGTCCCGGGACATGCCGGGCAAACCCGTTTAGCTAGTTTTAACATGAAGAAATGACCCTACCCTGACCGTGAACACGCTTAATGTTTCTTTACTTAGCTAAGCACAACTAAGCTCTGTGGGACACACCCGCTCACTTAGCTGTACTTAGCTAAGCTCAAACCCAGGCAACAGAGCTTCAATGTGGTTACAACAACCATGACACACCCCCTTTTGATGTCATCTAACTCTACTCTTACATGGCCCTGTTCCAACACCTACATGGTTAGGTGCAGTCTGACACTTAGAAAAATTCGTGATTCAGTATCAGTCCCCTCATTAACATAACCCACTGCCTTATTCCATAGTTACTGCACTCACACTGAGCCTTTCCCCTTAGCAACCACTGTTCCCTGGTATTGTTTTCATTCTGCATGCCATTGACTATAATGGCAAAATGCAGATTTCACATTTATTTGTGCTTTTTCATTTTTTTTTAATTTTCCCCACAATCCCATTTGCATGGTGCTGCTCTAAGCTTAAACAGCTGAGATTGGCCAAAAAATCTTTTATTTTATAAATTTTATTACATTTTACATGCCAATGGCCATATATTTGGCCATTGGTATAGGTTCATAGGTTCATAGGTAAGTACTAGGCTATCTGCCTGAGGGCATCTATAAGCCTAGCCAGAATGTGTTGGCTTTCACCACCCCCTTAGATTAGTTCCCTGTGCCTCTGTCTAGCAGAGCCATTATTTCCCTGTGCCTCTGTCCAGCAGAGCCACTGCAGTGATTCCTAGGGTAATTTTTTGTTTCCCATCCACTCGTCAAGGTTTCTCTTGAAGAGTGTTAGTGAGGGGCTCTGCCTAATGTAGATTGGAATCCTATTCCAAAGCATGGGTTGTCTCTGGGACAGGAATCTATCCCTCCAGCACGTCCTATTTATTGTTGTGGTGAGGTTTAGATCCCTAGAGAGTGTGGCTCTCGGGAATTTGTTTTTTTTTAGGTGGAGCATGTCCATCAATTTTGTTTTGGACAAGGCCTTGTATATCAGGCAGAGATCACCTCTGAGTAAGCGGCATGCAACTGAGCACAGCTGGGGTTTCTTCAGTCCAGCTGCATAGGGCATCTGCTTGAGGTCAGTAATCCTCTTGGTGAGGTACTTATAGGTTCACAGGTTCATAGGTAGGTACTAGGCTATCTGCCCGAGGACATTTATAAGCCTAGCCAGAGTGTGTCAGCTTTCACCACTGCATTGATTAATTAACTGATCCTCTGTCAAGCAGAACCAATGAAGTGATCCCTGGGGTGTATTCTCATTTACCCATCCACTCGTCAAGGTTTCTCTTGAAAAGTGTTAGTGAGGGGATCTGCCTGATGTAATATGGAATTTTGTTCCAAAGCATGGGGAGTCTCTGTGACAGGAATCTATCCCTCCAGCATGTTCTATTTATTGTTGTGGCGAGGTTTAGCTCACTAGAGTGCGTGGCTCACAGTGACTTGGATTTCTTTAGGTGGAGCATGTCCATCAATTCTGAGTTGGACATGGCTTTGTAAGTCAGGCAGAGATCACCTCTGAGTAAGTGATATGTCACTGAGTACAACCGGAGTTTCTTCAGTCAGGCTGCATAGGACATATGTTTGAGACCAGTAATCCTCTTGGTGAGGTACCTTTGTGGTCTTTCCAGCTGTTGGAAGTGTCTTGTGAGGTACATCCCAAATGGGGCATTGTACTCTGTGATGGGTCTAATGAGTGACGAGTAGAGGGGCACTATAACCTCTTTATTTCTAGATGCAAACCCTTTAGTAATTAGATGGGCCACATAGAAGGATTTCCTAACTACTTTGGCAATATGATTGTCAAAGGAGAGATTACTATCTATCTGGGTCTCCAGATCTCTTATTACCTCTTCTGTATTAAGGGGGCTGCCACCTATGTAGTAATTCGTGGATGTTTGTTTTTTCCCAAATGGGAAAGACTATGCATTTTTTGGCATTTAGCTTGAGGCCATGACTTTGACACTAGGTGTCAGTCTCAGTAAGGCCCTTTTGGAGGATGTGTATGTCAGCCGGACAGTCAATTATGGCTCCCAGTTTGCAGTCATCGGCGAACTTGGTTAGCCATAGTCCTCCTGTGTTTGCCTGTACTTCTGAGAAGTATATGGACTGAGCATTGCGGGACATCACTTGTGACTGGTTTATAGTTGGACCTGGAGCCCACTATTCTTACCGTGTGAGTTCTGTCTGTAAGCCAGTTGGCAACCCATCTCGTGACGTAGGGGTTTATATTCAAGCTGGTGAGTCTTTCTGTAATACCCGAGTGAGGAATGGAGTCAAAAGCCTTGGAGAGGTCAAGGTAGGCTGTGTGAACCACATTTACCTCATCTATGGCATTGGTGACTGTCTCGAAGAAGTCAACCAGGTTTAGTAGGCATGATCTGCCCTTAACTAACCTGAACTGGGTCGGGTCAAGTGTTTGGAGGTTCCCAATGTTTTTGTTAATGAGTTACATGATGATGCGCTCCATAGGCTTATGGGGTGATAGTTACCAGGGTCAGTTGTGGCCCCTCCTTTGTGGAGAGGAATAACCATTGCTGTGCTCCATTCTATGGGCATGTATAGCCTGTGGAGAGGTTGAGGTTGAACAGCGAACAGCGTGTTTAGGTGGGTTCATTCTGTAGTTCGGCCTGGGACACCATCTGGTCATGCTGTGTTTTTGGCTTCTGAAAGGGCTGTTTTCACCTGTGTGTCTCTGATTTTTGGGACACTACACTTTTCTGGTATTGTTGTGGGCCCTTTTGGAGGTGAGAGGTGGCGAAGTATGTACTGAATCTATCTGCCAGGATGTTGGCAATATCAGTAGGTTCAGTATATTCTGTGCTATTTTGCACTAGTTCAGTGCATATCTGCGAGTTGCCACTTCGATTCTTAACATAGCTGAAGAAGACTTTGCGGTTATCTTTTGAATCCTTGGCTATTTTTCTTTTGAAGTTAGCCTTGGATGATTTCATAGGAGGTTCATAGGTTAGTACTAAGCTAACTGCCCTTGCAAGCCATTTTAAGCCTAGCCAATTATCACTTGTGAGACTCAAACCCTGCACCTTGTGTTTGTAAGACAAACACCTTAACCATGAGGCCACCCTCCCAACCCCATGAAGGACCTCAATTTCTTACTAATACTGATCAATGATGTCTTTCCTTCTTGGAATTTGCTTTTTTTCTGAACTAGTTTCCTCCTTCTATTGTATAGCCTGTTTATTCCAGGGGTCCACCAAACTGGTTTCCTTCTCTTAGAGGAGAAAGGCTTGGTTTTGATAGGGATGGCATGATCCATGCATCCTTGTAGGTGCTCATAGAGTGCATTTGTAAAGGTTCTGCATCCTGGGCAGCATTATCCTTTAGCATGGGGGCTGTGAAATTTACCACTTCTGTCTTAAGTAAGGTGAAGTTTGCTTTAGAAAAGGTTTTTACTCTGGTTTCCTTAGTTGGGAGTGGTAGTGGGGTGTGGACATCCAGAGTGATAAGTTTATGGTCTGATCTAACCAGTGACCGGTTGACCTCCGGTGTGGAACACCTGTTGCCCATGTTGGTGATGACCAGGTCCAATATGTTTTCACCTCTGGTAGGGGAGTTTACCAGCTGATCCAGGGCATTTGAGTTGATGAATTCCAGGAAGCGCCTGGCCTGGGAATTTGTACTCGAGTAGTTTTCCCAGTGAATGGTAGGGTAATTGAAACTCACCCAATATCAGGGTGTTTGGTAGGACCTTCATGTTTTCCAGTGTCTCCAGAAAGGTGGAGTGGTGGTCCTGGGTCATGGAGGGTGATCTGTAGCAAGTCACAATTTGCATTGCAGATTTGCCCGATGTTAGTTGCACATGGATGATCTCAGAGTTATCATGCTGCGCCACTAACCTGGAGGTGTAGCTATCCTTGATGAATATGGATACACACCCTCCTTTTGTGTTTCAGTCCGTGTTCTGTGGCTGAAACGTGTGGTATGAGTTGTAGCCCGGTAGTGCTGGGGTGCTCTCTGGAGCCTTGAACCAGGTTTCAGTTACTACACAAATGTCGACATTCTTTATACTGAGGAGTGCTTCGAGCTTGTGCATTTTGAGATTTAAACTCCTGGTGTTGAGTAGCATTACCCTCAGTTTTTTTTAATTGTGCTGTTTTTGGAGGTGGGTTTGACTTTTGAGCCTTGCCTAAAAAAGACACTATGGGGGCAGCAAGAGCCTTGGCCAGTATTCAAAAGCCTAGGGGTGACAGGTGCAAGCCATCTTTTGCGAAGCTACGCAGCTATGTTGAGCATATCGTCCCAGGCTGACAGACACTGGATCCCCTTTGAATGACACCAGCAGCTTAGCCAATTGTTGAAATTGATCATTTTATTTTTTTATACTGAGGTATCATTCTTGGTGAGGGCAGGATGCTACTTAGGGTCAGGGTCATACCAGCTTGGCTTACACGATCAGAGACATGTTCCATGTCTCTTTTCAGGTAGTCCAGGGAGGTACCTCTCAGGTCATTCACACCAACATGAACAATGACAGAGTCATATTTGTACTTGTTCTGGAGTGACCTGAGTGCTTGTGTTATGTGGTGGATTCTGGCTCCCAACAGGCAGCTAACAGTAACCTTCTGCTTATCCAGCCTAGTGAGTGGGACGTCAGTGTGCCTGACTATAGAGTCACCTATTACTAGTGTGTTAGATATGTTATTTTGCCGTAAGGGCTGTGATTGTGCAGCACACTGATTTTGTGTTTCATGTTTTGTCTGGTTTGTGATGGGAAGTGCGGGTTGTTTGAGTGTCTGCTTTGGAGGTCTCTGATTCTTTTGCAGGTTTTTATTTAGAACCTCCGAGTATGATTTTGTGTATTTATGTGTATTTTTTGCTAGTGCTGTTTTTAGTAGGTCTGTGTGTGGCTGGAGTTGTGGTGCAAGTGCTAACCTTCTCCTCTTGACTGTCTGTTCCAGTCTTGGGATGACACAGCTTAGCTTCCAGTTTGGCTGTATAATTGCATCTTTCGCATATGTTATTGTTTTGTGGTAGGAGGAGTGGGTTTGTGGTGTACATGAGGCAGTTATAACATTGCCTCAGGATACCTAGATTCACCAGCTGGACTGGAGAGTGCACCTGAATTTGCCCTTTGGTCATGCCTGAATAGTAGGGTGAGCTGCTTAGTTGCTCGGTTGGTGAGGGGTGAATAAAGAGCCTTGCCCTGCTGGGCAATCAGTGTCAGGATATATTAGTGCTTGCTATTAGGTCTGAGCAAGTGCTGGGCTGTAAGATGCTTTTTGAGTGCTTAGTTTGAGAGTTAGAGTAGTTTCAAGGGAAAAACTGAAGAGGAGACTTAGTGGCGCCGGGAATAATTTAACCATAGCTAACCGGCACTGCCCAGGGCACAAAACCACGCAAACATGTTTTTTATAGTAGGGAAACGAAAGAGATAGAATTTAGCCCAAAATTGCCAATAAACTACTAACTTCTGGGTTGGAACCACTCCTCCAGGGACAGATAGGTTGCTCAAAGCTCCCCTCTCTCACAGGTGAACAGAGAAACTTCCTTCAATCCAAGCAAGGTATGGGCAACTCAGAAACTAGTATCACAGCCCTGAATTCAGCAACTAGCCTGAAAACTGGACTATACTAGCTTATAAGGGTGGGAAATAAGGAATTATTTATTTATTTTTTTGTGTGTTTTTTTAAAGATAAGGCAAAAACAGTAAAAAATACACTTAAAACAGCTTTAAATGACTACAAACAATCAGAAAAGGCTATCACACTTTGGTGTGTAGCCTACAACAGTTACATTATTTAAACAAAAAACAGCTTTTTAAAAGTGCAGGCAGTCAAATAAGTACAATATGTGAAAAAACAAGCTTTTAAATCACAATAAATGCTGGAAAATCTGCGTTTAGGCAGAAAACAGTTAAGTACAACAAGAAAGTACAGAAAACTAATACTTAATCACTCCAAAGTCTTTCTCCTAAGCTAGATGGCTTGTATCACTTTAAGGCTTTCTAGTGCTACCCAGTAGGCTAGTTACAGGAAAGATGGGAAACAAGCGCAGATGTGGTCTTTTAAACCAGAAAGTTGAAAGAGACAGACAGACTGTCCAAATGGTCAATAAACTACAATTGCTGGGCCAAGAACCTCTCCTCTTGTGGTAGACAGGCTACCTAGTGCTTACCACTCCCACTGATAAGCTAGAAGGCTTTCCTCCAACACAGAAAGGCTTGCGGGGCTCAGAAGCTTACCAACAGTCCTGGATACAGCAACTCTGTATCTGGATTAGGCTAGTTACAGGAAAGGTGGTAAACAAGTGCAAGTGCGGCTTTTAAACCAGAATGTTGAAAGAGATGGAAAAAACTGCCCAAACGGCCAATAGCTACAATTTCTGGGCCAGGAACAACTCCTCTTGTGGTAGATAGGCTCCCTAATGCTTACCACTCCCACTGATAAGCTAGAAGACTTCCCCTCCAACACAGAAAGGCTTGGGGGGCTCAGAAGCTTACAAAGAGTCCTGGAATACAGCAAATATGTACCTGGACTAGACTAGTTACAGGAAAGGTGGGGAACAAGTACAAACATAGGCTTTTAAGCCAGCAAGTTGAAAGAGATGAAAAACTGCCCAAACGGCCAAATAAACTACAATTTCTGGACCAAAACAAACTCTTCCCATGGAGGATAGGCTACTTAGTGCTTACCACTCCCATTGATAAGCTAGAAGGCTTTCCTCCAACACAGAAAGGCTTGGGGGCTCAGAAGCTTACTAACAATCCTGGATACAGCAACTCTGTAACTGGACTAGGCTAGTTATAGGAAAGGCAGGAAACAGGCACAAGGGCGGCTTTCAAACCAGAAAGTTCAAAGAGATGGAAAAAAACTGCTCAAACAGCCAATAGCTACAATTTCTGGGCCAGGGACAACTCCTCTTGTAGTAGATAGGCTACCTGATGCTTACCACTCCCACTGATAAGCTAAAAGGCTTCCATCCAACACGGAAAGGCTTGGGGGGCTTAGAAGCTTACAAAGAGTCCTGGATACAGCAAATCTGTGCCTGCACTAGACTAGTAACAGGAAAGGCAGGAAACAAGCCCAAACACAGGCTTTTAAATCAGAAGGTTGAAAGAGATGGAAAAGCTTCCCAAACGGCCAATAAACTATACTTTCTGGGCCAGAAACCACTCCTCCTGTGGTAGATAGGTTACCTAGTGCTTACCACTCCCACTGATAAGCTAGAAGGCTTCTCTCCAACACAGAAGGGCTTGGGGGGCTCAGAAGATTGCCAACAGTCCTGGTTACAGCAAATCTGTACCTGGATTACACTAGTTATAGGAAAGGCGGGGACCAAACGCAAAACAGGCTTTTAACCAGAAAGTAGAAAGAGATGGAAAAACTGCCCAAATGGCCAATGAACTACAGTTTCAGGGCAAAACCCACTCTTTCCATGGTAGATAGGCTACCTAGTGCTTACCACTCCCACTGATAAGCTACAACGCTTCCCTCCAACACAGAAAGGCTTGGGGGGCTCAGAAGCTTACCAACAGTCCTGGATAGAGCAAGTCTGTATCTGGACTTGACTAGTTACAGGAAAGGCAGGAAACAAGCTTAGAATTTTTTTTTTACAGAAAAGCAGCTAAAACATCCATAAATACAATTCAAATTGTAGCGCAGGCCAGCACACCCGAGCGTGTAGCAACACTACGGCAAATACAGTTGAAATAAGTGCAATTAAATTAACAAATGACTAAAAAACAAGTGCAGAAGGCAGTAAATTAGAAGGCAACTACCAGGAAGTAATAAGTGCAGAGTAAGAGTGACTGAACAGATAACAGCACGCAGAAGAGCAACTAAGACAGTTACAGTGAGAGCAGATGAATAAGATATATATATATATATATATATATATATATATATATATATATATATATATATATATATATATATAATATATATATTTTTTTTTTTTTACCATTCTGTGGTCTTTTCAGCTGTTGCAGGTGTCTTGTAAGGTACATCCTAAATGGGGCGTTGTACTCTATGATGGCTCTGATGATTGATGAGTAGAGGGGCACAATAACCTCTTTTTTTTTCTAGAAGCGAACCCTTTTGTGATTAGGTGGGACACATCGAAGGATTTTCTAACCACCTTGGCAATATGATTATCAAAGGAGAGATTACTATCTACTTGGGTCCCCAGATCCCTTATTACATTTTCTGTATTTAGGGGACTACCACATATGTGGTAGTTCACGGGTACTTTGCTTTTTCCAAAGGGGATGACTATGCACTTTTTGGCATTTAGCTTGAAGGCATGATTTTGACACCAGGTATCCATCTCAGTGAGACCCTTCTGGAAGATGTCTGTATCAGCCAGAGAATCAGTTATGTCCTGGAGTTTGCAATCATCTGTGAACTTAGTCAGCCATAGTCCTCCTATGCTTGCCTGTATCTCTGAGAAGTACATACCGAACAGGAGGGGTCCCAGGACTGAGCCCTGGGGGACGCCACTTGTAACCGGTTTAGAGTCAGACCTAGATCCTGCAACTTTCACTATGTGGGTTCTATCCATGAGCCAATTGGCAACCCTTCTCATGACGTAGAAGTTTATGTTCAGGCTGGTGAGGTTGTCTATAATATCAGAATGGGGAATGGTGTCAAAAGCCTTTGCAAGGTCTAGGTAGGCTGTGCGGACTTCTTTTCCCTTGTCTAAAGCCTTCATAACTGTCTCAAAGAAGTCCAGTAGGTTTAGAAGGCATGATCTGCCCTTAACAAAGCCAAACTGGATAGGGTCCAATGTTTGGAGGTTCCCAATGTCTCTGTTAATGAGTTCCATGATGATGCGTTCCATAGCCTTGCAGACCAGGCTAATTAGGCTTATAGGGTGATAGTTTCCAGGGTCTGTTGTGGCTCTACCTTTGTGGAGTGGGATAACTGTTGCTGTGCTCCACTGTATGGGTACGTAGCCTGTAGGGAGGCTGAGTTTGAACAGTGTGTTTAGGTGAGGGGTTAGTTCATTTTGGAATCCGTGTAAAACACAGCCTGGAATACCATCCGATCCCATTGAAGCTGTGTTTTTAGCTTTGGATAGGGCTGTTTTAAACTGTGTGTCAGTGATTGCCAGGGCTCTACATTCTTCTGGTATGGTTATGGGCCCTTTAGGGGGTGAGAGGTGTGTGAAGTTTGCACTAAACCTGTCTGCCAGAATGTTGGAAATATCAGTCAGTTCAGTGTCTTTTGTGCCATTCTGCAGTAACTCAGAGCAGATCTGAGAGTTTCCACTTAGGTTCTTGACATAGCTAAAAAATGCGCTTTGTGATTATCTTGGTAGTCCTGGGCAATTTTTCTTTCGAAGGTAGCCTTGGATGATTTTATGAGAGATCATAGTTTCTTGCTGATACTGATCAGGGATGTCTTTCCTTCTTGGGATTTTACTCTTTTCTGCAGTAGTTTCCTCCTTCTATTGTATAGCTTGTTTATGGCAGGGGTTCACCGGACTGGTTTCCTTTTCTTGGGGGAGTGAACCTTGGTTTTTCTTGGATAGCATGATCCATGCATTCTTGCAGGTGCTCATAAAGTGCCTTTGTAAGGGATTCAACATATTGGACAGCATTGTCCTTTAGCATGGGGGCTGTGAACCTTTCCACCTTGGTCTTAAGTAATGTGAAGTTTGGTTTTGAAAAGCTTTACACAGTGGTTTCCTTGAATGGGGGTGGGGCGGAATGTGGATATCCAGAGTGATTAGTCTATGGTCTGATCTAACTAGCGAGGGGTTGACCTCCGGTGTAGAACACCAGTTGCCCTTGTTGGTGATGACTAGGTCCAATATGTTATCACCTCTGGTGGGAGTGTTGACCAGTTGATCCAGGGTGTTCGAGTTTATAAATTGTAGGAAGCATTGAGCAAGGGAGTTAGTACTTAAGTAGTTCTCCCAGTTAATGTTTGGGTAAATTAAATCACCCAATATTAGGGCATTTGGTAGGACCTTCATATTTTCCAGTGTCTCCAGATATGTGGAATGGGGGGACCTAGGTCATGGTGGGTGATCTGTAGCAAGCTACAATTTGAATTGCAGTTTTGCCCATTGCTAGTTGTACATGGATAATCTCTGAGGCATTGTGCTTTGCCACAAACCTGGAGATGTGGGTGTCCTTAATGAGTATGGATACAACCCCACCTTTTGTGTTTCGGTCTGGGTTCTGTGGCCAAAAAAGTATGGTATGAGTTATAGCCTGGTAGTGCTGGGGTGCTCTCTGGAGCCTAAAACCAGGTTTCTATTACTGCACAGATATCAATGTTCTCCATACTGAGGAGTGCCTCGAGTGCATGCATTTTGAGGTTTAGACTTCTGGCATTGAGTAGCATTACCCTTAGTTTTTGCTTACCTGTGCTATTTATGGTGGTGGGTTTGTCTTTTGAGCCCTGCCTAAAAAAGGCACTATGGGGATGGCAAATGCCTTGGCCAGAATTCAAAAGCCTAATGGTGACAGGTGCAAGCCATCTCTTGTGAAGCAACGTGGCTTGTCGAGCATATCATCCCAGGCAGACAGATACTGGATCCCCACTGAATGACACCAGAAACTTATCCAATTGTTGAAATTGATAATTTTTTCTTTATACTGTGGCATCATTCTTGGTGAGGGCAGGATGCAACTCAGGGTCAGGGTCATACCGGCCTGGGCTACGTGATCAGAGAGCTCTTCCATTTCTCTTTTCATGTAGTCCAGGGAGGTATGTCTCAGGTCATTCGTACTAACATGGACAATGACAGAATCGTATTTGTACTTGTTCTAGAGTGACCTGAGTGTTTGTGTTATGTGGCAGATCCTGGAACCCAACAGACAGCTAACTGTAACCTTCTCCTTGTCCAGCCTATATAGTGGGACATTAGTGTGCCTGACTATAGAGTCACCTATTATTAGTGTGCTGGGTATGTTATTTTGCCTTAAGGCTGTGATTGCGTGGCACGCTGATTATGTGAAGTATGTGTTTCATAGTTTGTGATGGGGTGTGGAGGTTGCTTGAGTGTCTGCTTTGGGTGTCTCTGTTGCTTTTGCAGATTTTTATTTAGAGCCTCCAAGTATGTTTTTGTGTATTTATTTGTGTTATTTGCCGGTGTTGGTTTAGTAGGTCTATGTGAGACTGGTAGTGTGTTACAAGTATTTTCCTTCTTCTCTTGTCTGTCACTTCCAGTCTTGGTTTGAGAGAGCTTTGCCTCCAGTTTGGCTGTATAATTGCATCTCTCGCATATATTAGTGTTTGGAGGTAGGAGGAGAGGGTTGTCTGTGTACATGAGGCAGTTATAACATTGCCTCCGAATGCCCAGATTCACCAGTTGGACTGGAGAGTACACCTGAAACTGCTCTTTGGACATGCCTGAATAGGTAAAGTGAGTTGTTTTACTGATTGGCTGGTAGGGACGAATAGAGAGCCTTGTCCTTCTGGACAGTATAGGAGGGTCTAGGGCTAGGATTAATTAGTGATTGCTATGAGTTTTGAGCAAGTGCTGGACTGTCAAATGACTGGTTTGAGTGCTTAAGTTGAAAGTTTGTCTAGTTCCAAGGGAAAAACTGAAAAGTAGACTTTGTGGGGCCGGGAATAGTTTAACCCTAACTAACAGGTGCTGCCCAGTGCACAAAACCCAGTAAATGCAGCTTTTATAGCATGGAAATTAAAGAGATAGAAATTAGCCCAAAATGGCAAATAAACTACTAACTTCTGGGCTAAAACCACTCCTCCAGGGACAGATAGGCTACTCAAAGCTCCCCTCTCTCACGGGTGAACAGAGAAACTTCCTTTTATCCAGGTAAGGTATGGGCAACAAAAAAACTTGTAACACAGCCCTAAGTTCAGCAATAACCTGAAAACTGGACAATTCAGAAAGGCGGGAAACAAGTACATTTTTTTATTTTTTTTTTTTTCAGAAATTAAAGCAGATGCAATTAAAAAAAAAACACTTTAAATGCACAGAAATGGCTATCGCACTTTAGTGTGTAGCCTACAACAGTTAAACATATTATTTAAACACAAATACGACTTAGTTCAAGTGCAGGCAGCAAATAAATACAATATGTAGCAGAAACAAGCTTTTTAAATCACAGAAACACAAAAAAATTGGCATTTTAGGCTTTAGAATTTTCTTTTAATTTTTACTGATTGTTTTTTTCTGTACGACTTATTTACTCATTGTTTTAGTTTGTTAGTTAAGATATTTTGCAGACACCCTAATAGTAATGGACATCAGCTGGGTATAACAGCCCTGGGTTTCTAATGCTTAGTTAAACAGTTCACTTCTGCTGTACTGATGAGGCCATAGCAAAGCTGAAAAATGCATGTCCACAGCTGGTATGGTTTTGATATATTGGCCTAGATTTGTCTATTAAACAACTTAAAAAGAAAAAAGTCATGGGACTTAATTGCCATATAGCTAAAACACCTGATGTTCTTAAGCATCATTTGCATGTACCCCATGCATCTCTTATACAAAAGGTTTGAGGACTCACAAAGTGGAAATTTTCTTTTAGTTTTTACTGATTGTTTTGTTCTGAGTGACCGTTTTACTCATTCTTAATATGTAATCAACATGTGATTAGTCTTTAATTTTAAATTGAATGTGAATGCCTTTAGCTTTAATTATGATGAAGTCTTAGCATTTTGAAGAAAAAAGTGTTTGTTTTATTGTTTGTTATGATAATTAAATTATAGTAAATGCCACATCAATGCTTCCAAACTTTATGGTGTTTGCAGTTTATAATATTCTAATCTTGGCCATTATCATTTACTATTTTTTTATTTTCTTTTTGGCTTCTCTTTTTGTTATTATTTGGTGCTGTTAGGATTAAACAGATTTTTTTTCTTCTGTCTGATTGTAGTTATTTACTTTATATACATTCTGAATGCCACAAGGCGGTACAATTTTCAAATGCTTGTATTTCAGTCATTCTCCGGATTGTTTTATGTTAATTACTCCCATTACTGCCCTTGTTGACTGTTGTTTTTTCAGGATATTTGTAAATTATTCTGTAATATTTTCTTTCATGCTACAACCCCCTGATTTTACTTTGTTTTGGTGTTCTGTTTTCAACATTGCTGAATTTGCACATAGGGACTCTTCATAAGTTCATAGTATTGTACTAGACTAACAAACCTTGCAGCCTATCCATGCATCCCAAACCTCTGATAAGTTCTGGAACCCATGGTATTGTAAGTAAGGGCTTGCGAGAATAAACCATTTCAAGCAGAGGCTTGATAAATGAGCCATTTTCTGGTTGCCTGTGCCCTTCAAAGTCATAGGGCAGGATTCACAAAGCCTCCGTGTAAGAGTTACAAGTCTTACACGGAGGCTGCAGTTAAATGGTGTGATGTCAGCATGCCATGCATATTCATGCGGGCATGCTGACTCACACCCAAGGCTAACATGGTCCGTGTAAGAAAGTAGGGGGCGTGTCCGCAGGGCGAGTCCTGCAAACGGACACACCCCCCAGAAGAGGAACAGTCTCGAAAGTAAACCCCCACGAGAGAGTCTGCGTAAATGTCAACAAGCACAACACAACACATGGCCCCACAGACTATAAACATAAAATGTAAAAATGAACATGTTATATATTTTTTTATAAGTTTTAAAGATGTTTGCCCGTAATTGCGCTCGTTTGTGCGGGCGTGCCCATCGTTTAGCCACAGTTAGCAGTCAGTGGAAAAGCATATAAGATCTAAATATGCAAAGTAAGCCAAGATGCAATAGCGTAGCGGTAGAGACATTGGCTGAAGAGGAGGCAGTCACGGTTTGAGCCCCCACAACATCAATTTTATTTCTAGTGAAATAAGCACGAAACAATTCCCTGACATATATGTACATATATAAAATTATATTTTATGTAAAATAAAATGAAATGGGCCATGTATTTTGAAGAAATGTGAGATAAAAAAAAAATAAAAAATTTCAGAAGTGCCTATAGCTGAGCTACGCTCTAACAAGCTGAGTATATCTGCCCGTAGTTGAGTAGTGGTTCAACAGGTGTAAAATGAGTGCCCTGGGATGAGCAGTGTTATAACACGCTGAAACTGTGTGCCCGTAGCTGAGCTGAGCGTAATATGCGTGCTGACAGCCAAATGACGCGTAAACCAGCGTAACTCGTTTGCGCGGAGCTGCGCACCGTGCCAACAAGATAACCGGCGGGCAACGTTGAGCAAGCTGTATCAAAACTGCCTTTACACAGACACACCTCCTAGCTTGTGTAGACAGTCATAAAAAAAAAAGCAATGGCCAGGCTCGAACTCAGGATACCATGCACCATAGTCAAAGTACTGAACCACTAAGCCATGACAGCTGCTCTGAGAGATGCAGTATTAGCATATATATAGGAATGAATGGAAAGAGAAGCATGACAAAGCAGGTTTTGTGAAGATGATACATTTCCAAAATGGCCAATCACAGATAAGTGCAGGAAAAATGGCATATATAAGCCCCATAGGCGGGAATACACAGCATAACTGATTGTGGAATCGATTTGCAGTCAGGATGGCAGGTGTAGGAGAGGGTAGTTGCTTCCGAGCACACAGGTGGGGCGTTGAGGAGTCCAAATATATGGTTTGGCTCCTCGTCCATGATCATGAGGCCCAACTCATGCAGGGCCAGGTCCTGTGGGGAGCATACAAGGCTGAGGCATGGGACCGGTTGGCACATGATCTCACCAGTGCCACAGGAATACCAAGGACTGGTGAACAGGTCCGTCACCACCATGCGGACCTGAAGAGATGGAAGCAGGCCATCTGAACCATTGGATCCAGGAGGCCCGGCAAATGCCCAACGCCCCACTACTGAGTAAGTTACATGTAATTATTTATGTAAGAAATTAACCTAGCTGATATTATGGAGATGTGTATTCCAATATTACTTCATTCATATTACAGCTGCAGGTGTCCGTTCCATGAATCGTCGAGCCTATGCCGATAGGCTTGTGCAGTTGCGCCACCAGGCAGGTTAGTAATTCTCTCCCTGTAACTGTTAAAAAATATAAGTATGGCAGCTTGCAAAAGAGTGCAGTATAGTCACTTATTAATAAAAAAGTTCAAGTAACAGTGTAAGAGAGATTCTGCTAGTACTGTGTGATTACATAAGTGTGATGCAGCCTGTAATCCAAAAATAAAAATGAAACAAGTCTAAAATAAAGATGTTCCACCTGTAATGTAATAGTACATGACTTGCAGCAGGCTGTAAATTACAACTACACAAGCTGAGTACAACACATGTGTGAAATATATCCCTGTTTAAAATCTGAAACATGACACAAGTGAGACTGTTGGAAAGGATTGTTGTAACCAAGTAAAACATGTCAATAAAGCCTAGAATTAATTACCATCCTGAATTGTAAAAATAAAACAAGTGAGAGTGTGAGAAAGAGGTATGAATCCACCAATAAAGTTGTAATAATTCCTGAATAAAGTATACTGCAGTCAGTACAGAATGAAATGAATGTGACAGGCACAACCAAAGAGTGAAATGTGTGCAATAAAGTACTGAAGCTTTAATGTCTGTCCCACAATTTGGATATGTTGCTGTACCTTTGTAATATGCAGATAGTATGGTTGTATGAAATACCAAACATCCACAGTTGTCTAGAGCCATATAAAGCAAATGTAGCAGGATGCTGTAGCTGAACAGAGCCAGATATGAATGTGTATGAATAAAAATGCAATGTATATTAATGTAGCAGTAACATTCCCATCACCAACATGCCTACGTTTACACATAGGAAACTGTAGTCAGACCTGTAGGGTGTATATATCTGCAGCTAGTAGAAATGTACAGCATATGTATAGGTATTTGAAGATGTTAATGAAATATTTCTCCACCTACCCTATAACCACAAATAATCCATTCCACATGAAATGGGTATGTGTATTCACAATTAATTCCCCTGGACATTTGTCCTGTTGGTTCATACATATTTGCATGTACGTTGATGCATGTGCCCTGTTCATACATCCAAACCTGATGGCCTGTTGCCATCAATCAAACCTGCAGGCTGTTGGATTGTGTACTGTTGTTCAAATTATGCATGTGTTATGCTTTCTGTTCAATGTCTTGAATTTATGGGTGTTTGGTTAATGGGAATACTAATTGCATGCTGTTACAACTAATTGTGAATGGTATTGTTTGTTACTAACCCAAACTGTCATAAAATAATGCAAAACATAGGACGACAGGGTAGGCGGGTTCCAGCGGAACCACCTCTCTCACCTCAGCTGGCGAGTGCACCTGGCACTAGTGCCCAGGCCGGACCCCCTCCTGTGGCCCTGTGCCACCTTCGGGTGGAAGTGCTGCAGGGGATGGGGCTCATCCCCCCTCTGCAAGCATTGCCGGAGGAGACCGTCCACTCACCCTCCGTAGTGTCCGGACTGTGGTGCATAGGCAGATCAGGCATTCTGTGCTTGAGCCCCTACGCCAGCTTGAGGCACGGGTGGCACAACTCACAGGCATGCCTGCTGCCCATCCTACACATCCCCCAGCACAGCCCCGTCCTGGGCAGTGAAGGCACAGTGGCAACTGCCCATGGGTGGGGATCTCATTTCCACTGTTGCCATCTGTGGGCTCATGGGCTCGAGATATCCAAACATCTTTCCCTGTCAATTGTGTTTCCCCCCACATGTGTCATACACCACCCCTGTATGTGTCTTGTTTGTCTTGTCTGTTAACCTCCCCTATCTACCTCCCCAACTATACCTACTTCCTGTACCTGACATTCCACTCTCACCTGAAAAAAAAAAAAAGGGCACTCTGTTCCCGCAAAAAAATTACGCCCCATACATAGCTGCTCATTTCGCAGACATGTCTGCTGGACATGTAAACTGGCAATTACAATTGGCTGTACAACAAATATTGTTGTCCTCACCCCTCTCTCAGGGGTGGAAGGTTTCAAATTTCACACCAAATTACACACATATGCACAGCTGTTGCTGATAAAGAAATGGGCAGCTATGGGCCTATCCTACATCCTTCCTGCAACTCCTGAGCTTGTTTTCCTACTGTCCTACTCTCTTTGTGCCCCCTTTTTCACCACTTTCCTATCTCCCCATTTTCTTTTCTTTCAAAGAAATTAGCGCGGGTGTGCGCGAGAGTAAGCACTTTTAAGCAGTTGTAAGCGGGTGTGCACTTGTGTGCGCTTAGCTAAGCATGTGTGCGCGAAGTTAAGTTACAGTGCACATGTGTGAGCTCTGCACAAACCAGCGCTAACCCACTTACAACTGCTTAAAAGTGCCTTAGTCACTCTGAATGACAAGGCCTGTAGTCTGCTCAGAAGCAAAATAAAATCCCACTGTCAGTCCCGAACCCAGGAAACAGTAGTCTGCATGACTTACCACTAAGCCATGACTGCTATACAAGAACACTGTGCTGAAAGAAATATATCATGAAATAGTAGGAATGAATGTAAAGGGAATATAGGAAGTCTAGTATACAAAGCATGTCATGTATATTTACTGTCAAATCTAGTGGATTTGTAAAATATTACTGTGTGAAGAGAAACAGCCATGCTAGTTGGTAGCTAGTAGGTAATAATGTCACATTAGCACCTTGCAAGCCACACACATACTCAGAGCAGGATAAACACTGCCATAGTTTAATAGTTAAGAGCCCAGACATAGCAACTGTGACAGGGATGTCCCTGATTTGAAAACAAATGTCAACTGTGCCCCACTGACTCCCTGTGAAATGTACTAACAGTAGGCAGAAAGGTGTTACAACACATGCAATGGTAACTATGAATTACTGAAAGTATGCATCACTTGCACATCACAAATGGTGTAGTAATACATATGCTCAAAATAACCCACAATCACAACTGCAGAATATCAAAAAATGTCATGGGTGTATCCCACTGATATGTACCATTCCATGAGGCTGATAAAAGATGCACCTGAGAATATCTGAGGTCTGCTCAGCAGCATAATCAAATACCATTCTAAGTGTCAAGGCCCACACCATGGCCAGACCACACTGCTTGCAGTACCACCCTACCACAACAAACACATAGGGAATTGCTGCTCAAACAGATATAGCAAGCATTACAAGCTGTGAATGTAAATGGAAAATAGGAAAGCCATAGCAACACATTACAGTAAAGACACCTTGCAGGCATACAAGGAGTGAATGTAAAGGGCAAATATTGAAGCCATAGCAACACATTGCAAGAGCCACTGCTATATACCAGTTACACCACAAGTCCCACAGGAAAGCACACACAACCATATACACAGTATTACTAGTCTTAGGTGTCAGTTTACATACACACTGAGAAGAGGACACTGGAGGAAGGAATACTCAGGTTACAGTACAACATGCATTGCAGTGTCTACAACACAGCCTGAAATATGAGAGACATACCAACCCTTACACTCACAGAACAGTGTCCATAGCATACCAGCATGGTCCCCACCCTGATAATCTGAAAGGGCTACGCCTACCTAACAAACCGTTTTATAGCATTGTCTTGAAATCACAGTGAGAACTGCAATCACTACACAACAGGCTGCATGCAGTTAGTAAATGCAGGCTAACAATTGGTGCAGAGGCCATCACATGGACATGTGCAGATACCTACAAAAGCATCCTGTACTCCCAGTCCACACATGCAATACTTTCATTGCACCCTCTGGAGGTAGAGACAGACAGAGAGAGAGAGAGAGAGAGAGAGAGAGAGAGAGAAAGGAAAGTAAGAAAGAAAGAAAGAAAATATATAACAACAAAACAAACAAGTTGTCATCACAACCTGATGCTGCCAAGGCAAACTGAAGCTGGCAATGTTAGCAGCAGCAGGCCAACTATCAAAAAGCCTACGCAAACAGCTGTAACAAACACAGGTAATGTAAAGTAATAATATAATAGTCTACATACTGTGAACCCTCCATATGTGTTATTGGTCTGTATCTATGTATATGAAGATGTGCATAGGGCAGGGAACATACTGCAACTGTCACTGAAGGCTGTACATACATATGTATGTGAAGGTAACTATGTGCACATAATGTAGGTTGTAGTGCAATATACAATGTAGGTTGTACAGTAATGGATGTTCATCAGTACGTTAGTGTGTGTATACATATGTGTAAATAAAAAGGTTTATATATATATCTATTATATGTATACGTATGTATATCGAGATATGTACGTATATATATATATATATATATATATATATATATATATATATATATATATGTATACATAGATAGAGAGGGATGTAGAAATACATAGACATATATAGATAGAATATGTACATACAGATATATGTAATACACACATACATATAAAGATATATGTAGATACATCTACATATACAGACAGATCTGACTGTATAGAGATATGTCTGTATATGACTATCTCTCTCTCTCTCTCTCTCTCCCTCTCTCTCTCTCTCTCTCTCACTGCCTCTGTCTCTCTCTCTCTCTCTCTCTCCCTCCATATCTATATCTATATATCTATATCTATATATATTATATATATATATATATATATATATATATATATATATATATATATATATACTGAGTGAGGCACATGTGTGCAGATGTATTGCAACAGGTGCCTGGTGACAAAGGCATGGAGTGAACACCAGTGTGGATACTGCAGTATCATACCCCATTCCAAAACACTTAAACCAGTAACCACCACATATGTGCTTGCCTGCCCACCACTGCATGTGTCAGGGGGGAACAGGGGCAACAAGTGTACAATAGGCTCCCCACTGATATACACAGTGGCACACTAGTCCCGTAATACCTGTACATGGTATGTGTCAGCAGACATGGTGTGTCAGCTATGGACATGTAGGTCACTGTACCCCTCCACACCCCACAATGTCCTACATGGTATGTACCTCCCATGACAGCTACAGATATGGAGAAGGACACAGTCATATGTAAGAAACTGTGACAATGCACTCAAACACATTACCTATGCAGAGTGACTGACAAGACCACAGAGCACACCCATACTACCTACATAGAGGTTACCACTGCTGGATATACATAGTTAAGTCACACCCATGACAGTTGTCCAACAACCATGGCAACACCTCACAACATCCATAACCCAAATGACCTATGTCTGTCGTCCTTGTCACCGCAGTAAAGAGCACATGGTGGAGGTACAGGTTCCTACCCACAGATAAGACATACCCTGGAGTAAACCACACAGCATTAAGATGCAAGGCTCCCCATGAGTAGATGTCAGACATACCCCTGCTGAATGTTATGCAGATAGGTAATATGCCATATGAGTCACCCTGTGTAACTGTTTGACAGGAGAAGGTACAATCACATTACATGTGTCACAAGGGACAGGGTAGCATAACAGTATGCTGCTTTAGGCCCAGGCCCAATAGCATACTACCTACCTAAGACACAATGCACACCCATGAACCCATTGCAAACCAACTATGTGAGGTGGAGTGAGTGTGCCAGTGACTGGGTGCATGTTATGTAATGGTCTGATTGCTCACCATGACTGTCTGTCTGTCATGGTAGTGTGTGAACTTGGTGTGAGGCCAGAGACAGATGTATGAGGTATTGTGATCAAAACATACTACATTGCCATATGTTGTGCTGTGTTACCCTGTATGTGACTGCGGTGTAGGTAGGGTTATGGCAAGTAAGAGTAGTGTGCATTACCAGTGAAATATGTAATGTGCATTGCATGCAGTGCATGGGTTGATAATGTTCCCCATACAGTACCTTGATAGAAACCCCCAGTGTGAGGTTGTGCATTGGACCTGAACCAGTGTGCTGACTGCTGGAGTATACTAGTCTGTCGTATGGAGTGTGCCAGGTACTGTTGCACAGTTGTCAGCTGAGCACTGATATCTGGTCATTTACATGTGTATCCCCCAATAGACAGACAGATGCTATATATGGGAGTGAATTTATATCACTACAGTCGAGTATTATGTGTATTATGTGTGCCATATTATGCTGACATATATTGCTGACATATTTTTCTTTTCCTTTTCAGGGCTATGGCTCACCAGCGAAACCCTACCTACTCTGCTGCGGAGGATGAGGAGATACACCAGAGCCTGGTGCGGGATTTCGTAATACTCTTTTCCCGCACCAGCCAGAACCAGCAGGAAAGGGCTGCACTGTGGCAAGACCTGGTCCATCGGGTAAATGACATAGGCACGCATAACCGGACATATGAGCAGGTACGCCATCACTGCAGTGATTTAATTAGAAATGTCCATCAGCGTGCGTCGGATATCTACAGGCAACAGCTTGCCACAGGTGGTGGGGTGGCTTTACATCCCCCCCTCACCAGACTGGAGGGACTACTCCTAAGTGTTGTGGCTCCAGCCCAACAGCAACAACAGCAGCGGCATACATGCATAATGATGGAGGCTGGAGCCACCCAGCAACAGGACTCGGAGCATGCAGGTAACATGCCATATGTATAGTTGACTGTTCTGCACACTGCTAGTTTATGCATGTGTGAGGTGTGTCCTCGGTTTGTAGCTGTTATCTTGGTAATTATTGTGCAAGAGTGATATTCTCAATATCAGCAGTAGACCTGTGGAAGCCAACTGTTGTACTACTGATATGATATGATACTGTATCATACTCACAGTATCAATGGCACAGTTGTGCCCACTGACAATAAATGTCTCATTTCTGCAGGTCCCTCTGGTGTAACAGCAAGGCAGCCTATCCATGCTGGTGAGTGTGTAATAACAATACCTTCAATACTCTTGATACTAATAGTAATAATAGGCTGAATCAGTAGTGCTATGTGTTTGATTGCAGGTGTGTATGTGTCTGTGTGTTGATATCTCATATACTGAGGAGTGTGCATGTGTGCATGTGCACCTGTGTGCATGTGTGCATGTGAGCATGTGTGCATGTGTGCATGTGGGCATGTGTGCATGTGCACCTGTGTGCCTGTGTGCATCTGTGCATGTGTACCTGTGTGCATGTGTGCATGTGTGCATGTGCACCTGTGTGCATGTGTGCATGTGTGCATGTGTGTATCAGTGGTGACATTGTGTACACATTGTAAACTGTGTTTCCTGTCTTACTCCCACAGGTTCTGGTGCTGCTCTGGTGTTGTGCAGCAGGGAACCTGAATCAGCTGCCGTGGATAGTGATAATGATGATACCTGTGTAATGGCACAGGGAGGTGTGCCAGGGTCAGTTGTTGGTCAGCCAATTGACAGTACACAGCTGTCGACACCATCAATGTGCACAGTCATCCTGCCAATACATCCTTTGTCACCAATGTCCCTAGGTGATGGACAGGATACAGTGGGCATTGACCAGGGTAATGTGGTATCGGTGGCACATGCATCCCCACACAGCAGCCATGGCCAGGGTCCTGACATGGTACCACACAGGCAGATGTCCAGGGGTTCTCGTGGGAGCATCCTTGGGTGTACTGCCCCTGTCAGATGTGCCCACAGAGGTCTTACAACCTCAGCTATGTTTCGGGCTGTAATGCAGGCATAGTCACGTATGGAACGGTACACCAGACAGGGTCTGAGGGAGCTGAGAGCATGTCGCACAGCTATGAATGACAGTATGTGTGATGTTGCGGCTGCCATCCGTAATTTCACCGAGGTCATTGACAGACATTGGGGGGACACATTAGATCTGTTCCACAACTACATGTCCATGAGCCAGGGCAATGGTGGACAGTTGAGGCGTTGATGTGGGTGTATGCCAGCAACAGCAGCAGCTGGCAGTCATCGCGGATGACAACAGGCCCGCAGCCACTCCCATAGTGCCAGCAGCAGCCCCAGCAATGCTGGGTCTGTGCTGTCATCAGACCACCCCAGGAGATCACATGCACATGGCTCTGGACAGTCCCAACAGGGACCTGTCTCCAGTCACCAACCACCTGCTTCTGATGACAGTACCCAGTCTGGCTTAGTACCTGATATGGTCCGTAGCACCCCTGCCAGGCACAGGTACCGTGTCCGTGGCCAGAGACAGTCATCTGTATGACCTGGCAGGTACAGTCTGTGGCTGTCCACAAACACCTGTATATGGCAGCCATGAGGTGGATCTGTGTGCATGCATACACACATGCGAATTGATAACACCTAGGGCTACCGCATACACGCACACACTGCATCAACATTGCCCCATCTTGTACTGCTGTCCCTCACCAACACACACACACAGACATGTCAACTGGTTGTATCAGTGGCAGACTCAGGCATACCAAGTACACACCCTGTGCATATGATGAAACTGTGCCACCTCCTGCAATCTGTAACATCGGTGCAGGAACAGGTTAACATGGTGCTGATGCACAGGGTGACTACATAGAAGTGTAGTAATAGTATCATGTCAACAGTACAGTGTAATGATATCATTGTGGGTATATCCCAGCATGCCTGATGCAGTAACAGTATGATTGTCATTGTATTGTTTTGTACACCCATAGTAATTACCATAGTGTAATGTCTGCACATCTTTGCATACTGGTGGTGAGGCTGTCAACAGAAGGCCACCTACATAGGTAGCACAGGGGATAAGAAAATGTAAGTATTGATACTCAATGATGGACATGTCAACTGCAAGTTGCATGCTGTCCACACTCGACTCTGCAATGAGGATGTTTGAGGATGTTTATATCTGTGCAGCAATGCACAACAGGTTCAAGACTCACAAGAGCACCCTAGCACTACAAGGTCACACCTCATACCATGCATGACAGCCCCAAAACACAGAACTAACTATGACATGAGGGAGAGTCTCCATACATGTCAAGGGTACTGTGGTGCCAGGACAGGTAGCATACATCCTACTAAGTGTGGAACTGCTGAGTGAGGGCTCAGTGTCTGTTATTCGAAATGTGTATTAGTTCAGGTATGAGCACTTGGGTTTCAGGCCAGTTATTCTACATTACGAAGGTACATGGTCTGTACACTTGTGGGAGGTGAGGCTGGACCCTGCCCATCTGACCTGTGCATTTCTGGGTGCAGGCTTATAGTGCCTGCATATTTGCACTGTTACCTACTGGACGTTGTACACCTTGTTTGTTGTAGCATAGTCTAGATCCAGGCCTGCTGACTGTAGCTTTGTTTGTATGCATGTTTGCTTGTTATTTCCCTGAAACACTGATTCCACCTGCAATGCAGATTTACAGTGCCTCTGTGGATCCCTAGTGACATCTGTAGTGCTTACTGTACTCATGTTCATGTCTCACTTGACAGAACGTCACTGTTTGTCCTGTTTGCATGTAAGTTGCCTGTAACACATTGCATATGACTTACCTGGCATTTGCTCACGAAAGCATTTATATATGCCAACACTGACAAATCAGAAGCACTACACCCTCACATACTCACCTTGAGTACCTTGTTCCCCATTGGCCCTATGTGTTGTTAATTATTATGGGATTCACAATACTATGGTAGCATGTGCAAAGGTCACTTGTCAATCTCCTCTCTGGTCCAGTTGGTGAATCTGTGAGTCATGTGGCAATGTTACAGCTGCCTCATGTACACAGACAACCCTCTCTGCTTCCCATAGACTTACAACACATGTGAGAGATGCAACCACATAGCCAAACTGGGGCTAAGCTCTCTTAACTCAGTACTGGCATAACCTGTCAGGTGAAGTGGGATACTACAGTGAATACAATACCAGTCTCACATAGACCTACCACAACAGCAATCCAAACACATAAACACACAGGAACATTCTTGGAGTCTCAGAATAGCATCCTGCTTGAGCAGCAGACACCTGCGAAGCAGACACACAAGCAAACGTTATGCCAGAAAAGAACACATGCAATACATAGCTCACAAAGCCTGTGTGCCGAACAGTCACAGCCCGTACGGCTAAACAACACACCTGCCACAGTTGTAATAGGTACCTCTATCGTCAGGTACACTGAGGTCCCGCTCACCAGGCTGAACAAGGAGAAGGTCATGGTGAGATGCCCGTCGGGCACTATGATCCACCACATAACACAAGAATACAGGTCACTCCAAGGCATGTACAAATATGACACAGTCATTGTCCATGCCAGTGTGTATGACCTGTGACGTACCTCCCTGGACTACATGATAGGGGACATAGAGGGGCTCTCTGAGCATGTGGCACAGGCTGGTATGACCCTGACCTTGAGTAGCATCTTACCCTCACCAAGAATGTTTCCACAATATGTAGACAGGATGATCAATTTCTACAATTGGCTTATGCTTCAGTGACATTCAAAGGGGATCCAATGCCTGTCAGCGTGGGATTACATGCTAGACAAGCCACAATGCTTTTCTAGGGACAGCTTGCACCTGTCACCCATGGGCCGTTGTATATTGGCAAAGGCTCTTGCTACACACATAGTGCCTTTTTATGCAAGGCTCAAATTACATAGCCACATACACAGGTATCACACGGGATAGGACACTAATAGTAATGCTACTCACTGCCAGCAGTGTAAACCTCAAGATGCATGCACTGGAAACTGTCCTTAGCATGGAGAACAGCAAAATCTGTGCAGTAACAGAATCCTGGTACAAGGCTCCCAGGTGCACCCCATCACTGCCAGGTCATACCTCATACCATGCTTGTCATCCCCTAAACATGCACCAAACCAGAACAGGGGGGGAAGTATCCAAAGGCACCACAGATACACACACCTCCAGGTTGGTGGCACAGCATAAAGCATCAGAGCCTATCCATGTGCAACTAAAAGTGGGTTAGACTGCCTTCAGGTTCATAGCCTGGCACACACTACCCTCCCATACCCAGGAAACCCACTTGGCCTTCCTGACAACACTGGGAATTTGACAGTCTCTACAAACACCATTATATGGGTGGACTGCAACTACCCAAACATAGAGTGTGAGCATTACTCTAGCTCCAAGACCCTAGCTGAAAGGTTCCTAGCATTTATTCATTGAATTGCTAAGGAACAACTTGTTACCACTCCCACAAGAGGTGAAAAAATGCTGCACCTGTTCATCAACAAAATGTGGACTATATGCTGCAGACCAGATGTGTATCCCTCGCTGGTAGGATGACACCATATACAACTCAAACTGTATATTCACATACCACATGCAGCCCCTGCACAGAACACCACAGTCATAAAGTAGTCTAATGCAAATTCCATGTATTCACATGATGCAGGCTACAGACATGGGAACTATTGAAGGTCACAGGTACATATGTGTATGTGGCACACACACATACATCATGTGTGCATTGACATTACTGAAATAATCTATGTCGTGCAATGTTGGGAACAACACCCCCCCACACATGGACAAACTGTGTGACAAAAACAAACATGGCGTTTGTAGGATACAAACCCCTACCGAACTGTGTTATGACACTTGTGAGAGATGCAGTAGCAGAGCACGCTATTTGCATTACTGAGAAGCTTGCTTTCTCCTGCTGTACTTATAGGGTGCTGACATCATCAGTGTTTAGACAGTGGAATATGCAGCATGTGGTGTGTTGTACTAGTTGCAAAACGGGTATTTCTCTTACACATATGATTGCACACACCCTATTCCCTCCCACATACACACTGAGCACTTGCAGGATTCAAACCCCTACCTAACTATGTTATGAGACTTATGAGAGACGCAGTAGCAGAGCGCGCTATTTGCATTACTAGAAGGCTTGCTTTCTCCTGCTGTACTTATAGGGTGTTGACATCATCAGTGTTTAGACAGTGGAATATGCAGCATGTGGTGTGTTGTACTAGTTGCAAAAGGGACATTTCTCTTACACATAGGATTGCACACACCCTACTCCCTCCTACATTCACACATACACACTGAGCACTTGCAAGATTCAAACCCCCTACCTAACTATGTTATGACACTTGTGAGAGATGCAGTAGCAAAGTGCACTATTTGTATTACTGAGAGGCTTACTTTCTCCTGCTGTACTTATAGGGTGCTGACATCATCTGTGTTTAGACAGTGGAATATGCAGCATGTGGTGTGTTGTACTAGTTGCAAAAGGGACATTTCTCTTACACATAGGATTGCACACACCCTACTCCCTCCCACATTCACACTGAGCACTTGCAGGAATCAAACCCCTACTTAACAAGGTTATGACATTTATGAGAAACGCAGTAGCAGAGCGCGCAATTTGCATTACTAGAAAGCTTGCTTTCTCCTGCTGTACTTATAGGGTGCTGAAATCATCAGTGTTTAGACAGTGGAATATGCAGCATGTGGTGTGTTGTACTAGTTGCAAAAGGGACATTTCTCTTCCACATAGGATTGCACACACTCTACTCCCTCCCACATTCACACTGAGCATTTGCAGGATTCAAATCCCTACCTAATTATGTTATGACACTTATGAGAGAAGCAGTAACAGAGCGCACTATTTGCATTACTGAGAAGCTTACTTTCTCCTGCTGTACTTATATGGTGCTGACATCATCAGTGCTTAGACAGTGGAATATGCAGCATGTGGTGTGTTCTACTAGTTGCAAAAGGGACATTTTTCTTACACATGGGATTGCACACACCCTACTCCCTCCCACATTTACACATACACACTGAGCACTTGCAAGATTCAAACCCCTACCTAACTATGTCATGACACTTATGAGAGACGCAGTAGCAGAGCGTGATATTTGCATTACTAGAAGGCTTGCTTTCTCCTGCTGTACTTGTAGGGTGCTGACATCATCAGTGTTTAGACAGTGGAATATGCAGCATGTGGTATGTTGTACTAGTTGCAAAAGGGACATTTCTCTTACACATAGGATTGCACACACCCTACTCCCTCCCACATTCACACTGAGCACTTGCAGGATTTAAACCCCTACATAACTATGTTATGACACTTATGAGAGACACAGTAGCAGAGCGCGCTATTTGTATTACTAAAAGGCTTGCTGTCTCCTGCTGTACTTATAGGGTGCTGACATCATCAGTGTTTAGACAGTGGAATATGCAGCATGTGGTGTGTTGTACTAGTTGCAAAAGGGACATTTCTTTTACACATAGGATTGCACACACCCTACTACCTTCCACATTCACACTGAGCACTTGCAGGATTCAAACCCCTACCTTACTATGTTATGACACTTATAAGAAACACAGTAGCAGAGCGCGCTATTTGCATTACTAGAAGGCTTGTTTTCTCCTGCTGTACTTATAGGGTGCTGACATCATTCATGTTTAGACAGTGGAATATGCAGCATGTGGTGTGTTGTACTAGTTGCAAATGGGACATTTCTTTTCCACATAGGATTGCACACACCCTACTCTCTACTCCCTCCCACATACACATTGAGCACTTGCTGGATTCAAACCCCTACCTAACTATGTTATGACAGTTATGAGAGACGCAGTAGCAGAGCACGCTGTTTGCATTAGTAGAAGGCTTGCTTTCTCCTGCTGTACTTATAGGCTGCTGACATCATCAGTGTTTAGACAGTGGAATATGCAGCATGTGGTGTGTTATACTAGTTGCAAAAGGGACATTTCTCTTACACACAGGATTGCACACACCCTACTCCCTCCTACATTCACACTGAGCACTTATAGGGTTCAAACCCCTACCTAACTATGTTATGACACTTGTGAGAGACGCAGTAGCAGAGCGCGCTATTTGCATTACTAGAAGGCTTGCTTTCTCCTGCTGTACTTATAGGGTGCTGACATCATCCATGTTTAGACAGTGGAATATGCAGCATGTGGTGTGTTGTACTAGTTGCAAAAGGGACATTTCTCTTCCACATAGGATTGCACACACCCTACTCCCTCCCATATTCACACATACACACTGAGCACTTGCAGGATTCAATTCCCTACCTAACTATGTTATGACACTTGTGAGAGACGCAGTAGCAGAGCGCGCTATTTGCATTACTAGAAGGCTTGCTTTCTCCTGCTGTACTTATAGGGTGCTGACATCATCCATGTTTAGACAGTGGAATATGCAGCATGTGGTGTGTTGCACTAGTTGCAAAAGGGACATTTTTTTTCCACATAGGATTGCACACACCCTACTCCCTCCCACATTCACACTGAGCACTTGCTGGATTCAAACCCCTATCTAACTATGTTATGATACTTATAAGAGACACAGTAGCAGAGAATGCTATTTGCATTATTAGAAGGCTTGTTTTCTCCTGCTGTACTTATAGGGTGCTGACATCATCAGTGTTTAGACAGTGGAATATGCAGCATGTGGTGTGTTATACTAGTTGCAAAAGGGTCATTTTTCTTACACATAGGATTGCACACACCCTACTCCTTCCCACATTCTCACACACACACTGAGCACTTGCAGGATTCAAACCCCTACCTAACTATGTTATGACACTTGTGGGAGACGCAGTAGCTGAGTGTGCTATTCTAATTACTGGGTATCATTTGTGCTCCTGACATATGTATAGTGTGCTGACATCATTATTTATGAAGAGGTATGTACATCTGTTACTATCCATCAGTAAGGGGGAGAGCATATATATGCATTAAATTTGCAGAGGCACAGTGGCCTACTGTACTGTGGAGGCAGACGCCAAATACACTGTGGATAGCCTTCTGTATTCCCTAGGGACAACAGCCTAGTATTGAACTCTATGGCCATATGTTTACCTGTCAGATGCAAGTATCTGTTGCTCATTAACTGTTTGTGGGTCTTTATTGCCATAGCTTTCCCTATCTCTATGAACAACTTGTGTACTGTGGCAGATGTTTACATATGAGTGGGATCCATTACTTTACTTATGTCTCTGTTGTAATTTCACTGTGTGCACTGTGCAGATATCTGTATTGTGGGATGTTCCTGTATTAACACATACAAATGCCAGATATGTGTGTGCAACTGCTGAACTGTGACATGGCCTAAGTGTGGGAGCATGCCCAGTTCACAGTTTATGTGGCTTCTTGACTGACACGTCTCATTTATCTAAGTGTACGAGCATGCCCAGTGTGAACTTTCCATATGTTGAGATCTGTGGTCCACCACATTTGTGTTTGTGTGTGGTCTTCATCTATATTTCACATGTACAGTTGATTGTTGGACGTCAGGTTGTGTTCTTACTGCCCAACTGCTTTGCGTCTGAACCTAACAGGCATTATGCTGTGCCTGCAGGGTTGCCATGGGATAGTTTGCATACAGTTGTCAACATCCTTTCATACTGACCAAACAGTGTATTGTCGTATAGTGTACTGGTTCAGTACTTTCACTGTGGTGGACAGTATCATCGGTTTCAGTCCTATCACTGCTTGTAATATTTATAGTGAGCACACCAGACTGGTTGAGGTCAGTTGTGCAGATATGACCTTGTTGCTTTTTGTTCAGATATGGACAACATAGAACAAGATTGTCCGACATTGTTAATGTATTGCACAACTTGTGTGGACAATAACAAACAATGGCCATGTGCCCTAGGCCATTTGTAATGCTAGTCCGAGAGTGTTTGTCCTTCAACACACATATTTATTGGTGTTTGCCATGACATATTTCAAGGTTAGTGTGCTGTGCCTCTGTCTACCCGTGACATACAGGTGATATCCAGGGTACACCTACCATCTCCCATCCAGTCATCATGATTCCTCTGGATGACAGTCAGTGAAGGACTCCCTGGATAACTAGTACTGGGAGTTTAGTCATGAGTGGAGTGAGCTTCTGGGTTATGGACCAATCGGTACAGCATGTCCTGTTTATGTCTGTGCTGGGGTTCAGGCCTGTCATGTGCATAGGTCACCAGCATTCAGATTTTACATGGTGCCAAATGTCCATTGATTCCAGCTTGGTCATGGCTTTCTACATCAGGCACAGATGACCTCTAGCCAGGTGGTATGGCACTGTGTGGAGCTGCAGTTTGTTTAATCAGGCAACACATGGCATCTGTTACAGCTTTGAGATCCTCCTGGTGGGGTATTTGTGGGGTCTTTCCAGTTGATGCAGGTGTCTGCTAAGGTACATCCCACAAGGGCCATTGTACGCAATTGTGAGGCTGCTGATGGATGACTGGAGAGGCACAATGACCTCCCCTGACCTAGCTGTGCTTACCTTCATGATTAGGTGGGTATATGGTATGTTTCTGTAACCACTACAGACACATGGTTGTCACATGCAGGATATCTATCACCTTGTGTCCCCAGGTCTCTTATTGCTCCTGATGTACTTAATGGGTTAACACCTATGTGGTAATTTGTGGCCACGTACTGTGTTTCCACAGGGGATGACTATACACTATTCTGCATTTTGCTTGTTGACATGGCTGTGGCACCACTTGTCTGTTTCTATGTGTGCCTTTTGTAGGATGCTTGTGTCAGCTGGAGGGTCCGATATGGTGGGCAGTTTGTAGTCATCTGCGAACCTATTCAGACACAGTCCTTTCATGTTGGCCTGTACCTATGTGACATATATACCATACAAGAGAGGTCCCAGGACCATACCTTGTGGGATGCCAGTTGTACCTGGTTTGTAGTCTGACATGGCTGCAGCATTTCTGACCAGGTCAGTTCTGTCTTTGAGCTGGTTTGCAACCCATCTACTTGGATAGGGGTTTATAGTTAGGCTGGTGAGCTTATCTGTACTGAACAACTGGGGTGTTGTATGGAAGGGTTTAGCAAGGTGCAGATAGGCTGTGTGAACCACATTCCCCTCATCAATGGCCTTGGTGCATGTTTCACATGAGTCAGACATGTTTAAGGGGCAGGATCTGCCCTATGAAAGCCACACTGGGTAGGGTCCAACGTCTGTAGGTACCCCATCTCATTATTCCTGGGGTCCATGATCATCCTCTCCATTACTTTGCCGACCAAGATAGTCAGGGTTGAGGGGTGATAGTTTGCAGTATCCATTCAGGCACCACCTTTGTGGTGAGGGACCACTGTTGCTGTACACTGCTCTTTGGGTACATATCCTGTGGTAAGACTGAGAGTGAGCAGTAGTGCTATTTGGTGTTCCATTCTTCTTACAGGTCTTGTTGGACACAACTCAGGACACCATCTGGTACCATTGATGCTGTGTGGTTTGCTTTGTAGATGCTGGCTGCTACCTCAGCATCTGCAATGTCAGGGGGCCAGCACTCTGCTGGGATAGCTATTTGGCAGATTGGTGCTGGTGGGGAGTTTGCAAAGAATCTGTTAGGTTGGATGTTGGCAATGTGTGTGGGTTTAGTCTATTGTTTGTGATATTTGAGTACTGCAGAGCATATCTGTGGATTATCACCATGGTTCCTACCATCAGTTAGGACAGCTGTGTGATTATCCTTTGTGTCCTGCACAATTTGTATCATCATAGGTTCATAGGTTCATACTAAGCTATCTGCCCTGGCCATGTTTGAGCCTAGACATACTGTATGTGGCTTTCGACACCCCTTGCAATGTGCATATTATGCACATTTAGGGTTTACTTTGCTAGATGTGACACAGAGATGGCCCCCAGTGTACAATGACTATCTCCCATGCACTTGACCGGATTTCTCTTGTTGAGTATGAGTGTGGATCTCAGCCAATCATGGACTGGGATTCTGTTCCAGAGTCTAAGGAGCCTCTGGGTTATGAATCTGTCCCTCCAGCACATCCTATTTATCTATGTGTGGAGGTTCAGATATCTCACTGTGGTGTCTCTGCTGGATTTGGAGTTTCTGCAGTGGAGCATGTCCATTCATTCTGGATTGGACATGGCCTTGTACATCAGGCATACATCGCCTCTGACTGGGCAGTATGCATGTGAATTGGGCTGTGGTTTCTTCAGCCAGGCAGCAGATGACAAATGTTTGGACCCTTTATCCTCTTGGTGAGGTACGTTTGGGGTCTTTCTAACTGCTGCAGGTGTCAAGTAAGGTACATCCAAAATGGGGCATTGTTCTCAAGTATGGGCCTGATAAGAGAAGAGTGTGGGGGCACAGTGACCTCTTTTGATCTACATGTGCATCCTTTCATGTTAAGGTGGGCAATATAGCAGGTCTTCCTGGCCACCTTGGCAATGTGAGTGTCACATGATGGGTTACTGTCCACTTGTGTCCATAGGTCCCTGATTACTATTTCCGTATATAATGGATTACCACCTATGTCATACTTTGTGTGTGCCTTGTTTGGTATTTGGTGAGACATTCATACTCTGCAGTGTCTTCAGGAAGGCTGGCTGGGGTTCCTGGGTTTGGGAGGGTAGTCTGTAGCAGGCTGCAAACTGGGATGCAGTTTGAGCCACTGTTACTTGCCTGTGGATAGTCCATGCTGCTTCTTGCTGTGGTACCAACCTGGGGGTGTGGTTATCCTTGACAATTATTGATAGCCACACTTCTATTATAGTTTGTTCCATGTTTTAGGGCTGTAAAGCATGGTATAAGGCATAACCTGGTAGTATTAGGGTGCTCTTCTGAGCCTTGACGCAGGTTTCTGTTACAGAACAGATATTAACATTCTCCATGCGGAGGTGGGTTTGGTCTGCATGCATCTTGCAGTTTAGACTTCAGGCATTGGGTAGCATTACGTCCAGGTTGTTATCCCTTGTGCTACCTATGGTGGTGGGTTTGTGTTTCCAGCCTTACCTATTCAAGGCACAGTGGGGGTGACAACAGCCTTTGCCAGTATCCACACAGCCAGTTGTGCTGGGTGCATGCCATCGCTGGCAGGTGGAGCATCATGTCTTGCTCGGCATGTCATCCCAGGCTATCAGCCATTTGTTCCTCTTTGACTAACAGCAATACTTCAGCCAATTATTGTACTTGATCTTGTTGTATTCATAGTGTGGCATCATGCTTGGTGAGGGTGAGATGTTAGGCAGGGTTGTCATGTTTGCATATACTAGATGGTGTTACATTACTTAACACATGGCAATCATGCCTCAGGTGGTGCTGCAGGGCTGCCTATGTCGGATGCACATACTACACTCCCTGTACATGTTTGAAAGCAGGTTGTGTCATGTTAGGCATTCCTTTTACTATATGAGTGAGTCAGAGAGGGGTATCATTCCCAGGGTTCCTACTGAGCAAGTGTATGTGCTATGCATTGCCTCTTTGCCAAGGCCAGGGCATACTGGGCACGCCTCCTTCTGCCTACTGGGGCAGGCTCAGGTTGTTCCTCCTCCGAGTCACGCTCTGCCTGTGATGGCCTTGGCAATGGTGGGGGGCTGTTTGTTCCGGCCCTATGCTGGTCCTGCTGCAGCTGTTTTCGCAGAATCATATTATGTAGCATAGCACATACCATGACAATTTGGGTTCATGTAGTTGGTGAGTACTGCAAGGCTCCACCAGATGTGTCCAGGCACCGGAACCATGACTTGAGCAGCCCAAACCATGCTCTACTACATTTCGTGTTTGTGCGTGTGCCTCATTATGGCGTTCTTGTTCAGGTGTATGTGCGTTTCTGATGGGTGTCATCAGCCATGGCTCCAGTGCATATCCAGCATCCCCCACTAAGTGACCATGCGGGATGTCCCCATTGGCAAATGTCTGTTACAGCTGCATCAGATGCCAGATATGGGAATCATGGTAGCTTCCAGGGCAACCAGCACACACATTCGTTATTATGCCCTGGGCATCACACATGACCTGGCAGTTGATGGAGGGGAAGCCCTTGCGGTTAATGTAGGCCCTACCCCGCTCACCAGCTGGTGCCTTGATGCGTATATGCGTGCAGTCTATTGCACCCACTACCTCAGGGTATTCTGCTATTTGCTGGAAGAGTCACATATTGCTGGCCAATGCCTCATGTGAATTGGGGAAATATACATGATCTCCGACATGTGCCAACATGGCATCCAGGAACTGGTGCAGTACCCTGGATGCTGATGCATGTGAGATCCCCATCATATCACCAGTTGGTCTCTGGAAGGTACCTGTTTCTAGTATACTTAGGCCAACACATACCTTGGTTTCCACTGGGATGGGTTCCCCTCTATTGGTTTTGTGTGTGAGGCGTGGCCTGCACAGCTCAAGAATTTGCTGCAGGAGGTCTCTGTCCACTCTATAGCACTCCACTATCTCCAGCTCATGTAATCCCTGGTACGTGACCCTGGGCCTGTACACTCTTCTCCGTCTCCTCACTGTGGGTTGTCTGGCAGCATTTGCATTGTCACCACCCTCAGCAAGTCTCCTATGTCTCCTTATAACAGCTATGGCAGCCCCTAGCATGTTTGGTTGAGTGCAGCTTTTTCAGGTTTCACTTCTAATAGCTTATTCCTGTCTTGTAGTGTCTCTTGAGAGAAACATACTGCAATACTGTTTGCAGTGTTTTAAGTGCTGGTCTGGGCTAGTATTCTGCCTGTGTAATTGCCTGCTTCTAATTGTTTTCACCTGTTAGCTCTATCAGTATTCCCTGTTAGCTTCCTACGATTTCTTCTGCTTCCTTTTTCCTCTCTGTTTCCTCAGGGGGGAGCAGTACGCATACCAGCGAAAACACGCTCACAGTGGCTACCATGCGTGCACACATGCTTACACGGACTAGAATCTGCTTATTCGGGTTAAAACACATGCACACCAGCGCAAACAGGTTTACAGATCTTTAAACAGGCACCTACATGCTTACTCTGCCTTACACGCACGCACTCTGTCTTACTCGCGCCTCCCAGCGAGCACACGCCCGCATGCACACACAGCAAGAAACTTTGGTGTTAGCCACAGTGTACACCCTCCATTTCTTGACTTTCCCATGCTTATCTGTTGACACTCCTCTTTCTATGCTCTGTGACTGACATCTTTCACATACCACTTTGCTCCAATGAGCTTGATTTCTTTCTAACATTCCCCCCTGTGATGTCACCTATCTCCTACTCTGTTACTCCCCCTTATCTAACTCTTACACTACACGGAATGTGCTCATTTGCTATGTGACAGTGAGATTCACTATCCTACCACTCATTTACATAGGATTGCCTACTAATGCTTAGTTACGTGTCTTACACTCAGCTTCCCCCGTTAGCAACCACTAAATGGTGGCCATGTTGTTTTCGGTCTGCTAGTCCCTGCATTGTAAATCCATGCATTGCATAAAACCTACATTTGTGGGTTTAGAACCTTTTTTTTTATGTTTTATATGGCGCAGCCCGTTTGCGCGGGGCTGCACTGCGTTTAAAGATCGCCGATCGCCGAAAAAAAAAATATTTTTATTTCATGTTTGCATTGGGTTACCGTGCCAATGGCCACATATTTGGCCATTGGCATGCTGCCTGACACATATGCACACTTTATTTGGAGCTGACATGGCTCCATTGTGTTATTTGCAGAAACGTACTCAGTTGTCAACTGAGTACATTTCTGCACCTAACATGACTCTTACACGGGCTGGCTTCAGCTTCGTGGATCGCTAATCTACCTCATTTGCATGCCTTTCGGCTGCAAGTGTGGTAATTAGCATATCCACGCCCTGCCCGTGTAAGAGACGTTTTAGCTGGTCTCTTACACGATATTTTGGGCTGTTCCTGGATCGCTATGGCTGCATGGAGTCTTACACGACTCTTAGACTCCGTGCAAGCCATCGTGAATCCTGCCCATAGTTGCTAAATCAGCGGTAAATTTCCTGTTCCCCATACAGATATCCAAATTGCACTTGAACAGCTTTAGTGAGAAACTGTGTTTCATCACATAGATAAGGTGGTTGTTCCAGAGAAGGCCTAGACCCTGAGATAGATACCCGTCTGTTCAGCAGGTCCTATTTATATCACAGGTAATTTTAAGTCTTTAGAATGGGTAATTCTGCTGCTGTTTCTTTTGCAGATATAGGTTTATAGCTTCATAGGCCGTTACCTGGCTAATGACCACTAGGGCTTTTATAAGCCTAACAGTGCACCCCAACCCAATTTGTGTCCAAGTACCTTGGGTGTCTATGGGGGTATGTTAGTAAACAGGTAACTAAGAAATTAGTAAGGGGAATGTTAGAAGGAAAACATTTTATTTATTGACAACCTCTGTAGGAGGTTCATCAGTAGAGTCCAAATATGGCTGCCTACCTTAACTTCCTAGGTTCTGTTTACATATAATAGGCATTTAGCTGGGGAGAGTTTACTATGATACCTGAGTCTGACTGGTGTTGAATGGTTTTGTGAGGTCCACATATGTGATGTGCACTGTTTGGCATTAATCCATTGCCTCACTAACTTTTTCAAATAAGTTAAAGAGGCTGAGCAGGGAGGACCTGCCCTTGATGAATCCAAACTGGGTAGAGTCAAGAGTCTATAGGTTACCTCTATCCTTATTTATTAAATCCATAATGATTCTTTCAATAGCCTTACAGCTGAGACTGGTCAAGCTTATTGGTTTATAATTACTTGACCTTTCTTTGTGCAAGAGGATGACACTTGTTGTCCTCCATCATCCAGCACAAAGCCTGCTTTGAGGAAGATATTGAATGGCTTCTGTGGAGTATTAAACAAATCATGTTTCAAGCGGACAAGTACACAACCTGGTATCGCCCATAGCCATAATGTGCAAGGTTTTAGACAGTGCCTCGAGCATTTGTATTTGAGAGATTGAGGGGCAAGTAGGTGTGGGTATTTGATCTTAGAATATTAGAGGTGACAGGGGAGGTTAACATTGAGATACATTTGTTTGCTTGTAGATTTGGTATATCTACGGGTCTGAGTATGTAATATTTATTAAAAGCTCCGGACAATGCTGGACATTCATTTTGAGATGTTTAACATAATTAAAGAAAGCTTTCTTGTAATCTATTACAAGGATAGTTGGTATTGCTTTTTATCTGGCTTTGGTTGATTTGCTTAGGGTCAGGAGTTCCTTGTTTAGTTTAACAAGAGTATTTTGGCATTTTAAGAATGTGGTTTATTTCTAGGTGCAGCACAATTGTTTTCCTTTTTTTATAAAATCTGTTTTATATTTGGATTCAGCCCCAGGGGTCTATTCTTGAATCTGGAGTTCTTTTTTTTTTCTGAGTGAAGCAGATGCATCTATACACAACTATTTCCATACACATAAGATTGGCAATGAAAGATTCCACATAAGCAGTGGGGTCATCAAAATGAAAGAGACACTTGAATTTACCCAGGTTGTCAGTCAGCTTTAATAGATAATACTTAAGATAATCTCTGAATATTGAATAATGAAGTATTGCAAATTCTTCATGCTTCAGTCTTATGATTGTGAATGTGATTTGACTGTTATCAGATCTGACCAGGGAAGAAGATAAAATTGGTGGGGAGCAATGATTCTCCATCCTGTCAAGGAACAGTTCCAATATTTTGTTGTTCCTGTTTGGGGGTGTGGAATGACTTTTCCAATGGGTTGTACTGATGAAGTCCAGAAACCTCTTGACATATACTGTATGTGTGAGGATGCATTAGTCTCCCATTTTATGGAGGAGTATTTGAAGTCTTTTAGTAGAATGTCATTTAGTTTAATGCATAGGGACACCATACTGGATTAGGTAGGAGTTGTGAGCCAAAGGTTAGCATAGAAGGGGTCTTGTACTTATCTGTAATACGATGATGGGTTTTATTAATAGTAAGTTGGATTTGGAAGAGTTCTAGGTCATTATCTTGTCTAACAACTATGTATGTGAAGTCAGTTTTTAAAGAATATGGAGACATTGACATCTTTAGTGCCTTTGTCTAATTATATGGGCCTGAACATATGGCAGGCATTGAAAACCTGCACTGATGTATTGCTTTCACTGGTCTTGAATGAGCTGCCTGTGACTATGCATATATCAATATTTTCCAGAATAATGAGTACTTTTAGGAAGCTGAATTTTGTGGACAGTTCCTAGCATTGATCAGGGATATCTCAATGTTATCCAGATAATGTTAAGTAATTCTGTAAGACTGACCTGGTCATAAAAGGGCACTATGAGGTGGACAAAGATTTAGCTGATATACAAAAGCCTTAGAGGGAGAGGTACAGGCCATTCTTGGCAAAGCATTTGTGACTGTCTACCATGTCTTGCCACATTGATATCATACCTCCTTTGAGTGTCAGTAATGTTTTGTTCATATTGCAGCATCATTGTTGGTGATGATAGAGTGCTGCAGGAGGCTAACTTCATGCCAGACTCAGACACATATTTCCAGAGCTGTGTCTCTCTTCTTATAATCAACAGAGGTACCTCTCAAATAATTTATACCCATGTGTACTATGACTGTGTTTTATGTGCACTTTGGGGATAAGGTCTTGAGTGTTCACTTAATGTGGTGAGTCCTGGTGCCTTATAGCCAATTGATCGTAATCTTCTCTTTGCACAGCCTGGTGAGAGGTGCATTGGTATATGTCAATATGGTGTCAACTATGAGTAAGGTATTGGTTTGTGTAGATATTTGCCTTACGGGCTTATAAACTGAATCAGAGTGACTCTTAGAATTATGTTTCATGGTGGGTGTTTCCTGTGATGTGTTTTTTTGTGAGGGTGCTAAAGGGTACTTGTTTCTTAGGTTACATTTAGGAGGCCTTTGTGGTTTAAGTATGTTACTTTGAAGAGCCTAAGAATATGTAGGTCTAAGTGTATGATCTGAGCTGTGTGCGCTTTGTTTAGTGTTGGGTTGTCTGGTACTAACAATTTACTATTTGTTGTAGCTTTAAGAGAGAGTTTTGCATCCAATAATATTGTATAACTATTTCTCGCACACATGGTACCTGTTGGTTTAAATACGTGTCGGCCAGTAAACAAGAGGCAATTGCTACAATTGCCTAGATGGGAAGCAACCCCCTAAATCTTCTTTATAACACAGAAATTAAGCAATGAAAGGCTCTATAGAACATACTGACTAACAGCATACACTTGAATTTAGGTTCTGTTGCAAGTATTCCCCACAACTAGCCTGGAAATCTTCCTCTTCCATAAAAAAGGATCCAGTAAACTAATTATACCAAATAGCTCATTAATTTAGCAGAACAGATAGTAGAAACAGTATACATACACTCAATATTAAGCAATTATATCAACGGTCACTGAGCCTAGTGAAAACCATAAGGGGCAAACTTTGCAATTAATACTTATGTGCTTATTGATAGCAACCAATAAATGAGAAAAGGAAGAAAATTATGTTGTCAAATTATCATAACGTACTGATAACAACAGAGACATTGGGTAGTTGGTTAACAGAAAAATAATATTAAGACACTTGCTTCTGTAGTTGACTGACCCGGAACTGCCTTAGTGCAAACAGAAGTTCTGAACTAGCCTGGCACACATAATCACCACATAAGAAAGAACAAATGTGGGTTTAATACCATAATTTATTCCATTTAAATGGCAAAATGCAGTGCAACTCGCTACTGGAATTACTAATATAGGATGAACAATCTTAACTAAAACAATTACAAACTTTTAAATGAATGTAATACCAGATCAACCAATAAACAATCTTCACTTATCTGTGTTGCTGAATATAATGGAAATGCCACAAACCCATGCTGCTACTAGGGCACCTATATACCCAGGCAACAGAACTTCAATGTGGTTACAGCAGCCATGACACACCCCCTTTTGATGTCATCTAACTCTACTCTTACATGGCCCTGTTCCAGCACCTACATGGTTAGGTGCAGTCTGACACTTAGAGCATTTTGTGATTTAGTATCAGTCCCCTCATTAACATACCCCACTGCCTTATTCCATAGTTACTGCACTCACACTGAGCCTTTCCCCTTAGCAACCATTGTTCCCTGGTATTGTTTTCATTCTGCATGCCATTAACTATAATGACAAAATGCAGATTTCATATTTATTTGTGCTTTTTCATTGTTTTTAAATTTTCCCCACAATCCCATTTGCATGGTGCTGCCCTAAGCTTAAACAGCTGAGATCGGCCAAAAAAAATCTTTTATTTTATAAATTTTATTACATGCCAGTGCATATATATTATATATAAATAAACCTTTTTATTTCTAGATGCGAACCCTTTAGTAATTAGATGGGCCACATAAAAGGATTTCCTAACTACTTTGGCAATATGATTGTCAAAGGAGAGATTACTATGTACCTGTGCCCCCAGATCTCTTATTACCTCTTCTGTATTAAGGGGGCTGCTACCTATGTGATAATTCGTGGATGTTTTGTTTTTCCCAAATGGGAAGACTATGCATTTTTTGGCATTTAGCTTGAGGCCATTGACACCAGGTGTCAGTCTCAGTAAGGCCCTTTTGGAGGATGTCTATGTCAGCCGGAGAGTCAATTATGGCTCCCAGTTTGCAGTCATCGGCGAACTTGGTTAGCCATAGTCCTCCTGTGTTTGCCGGTACTTCTGAGAAGTATATGCAAACAGTATATGCAACAGGACTGAGCCTTGCGGGACATCACTTGTGACTGGTTTAGAGTTGGACCTGGAGCCTACTATTCTTACCGTGTGAGTTCTGTCTGGCAACCCATCTCGTGATGTAGGGGTTTATGTTCAAGCTGGTGAGTCTTTCTGTAATACCCGTGTGGGGAATGGTGTCAAAAGCCTTGGCAAGGTCGGCTGTGTGAACCACGTTTACCTCATCTATGGCCTTGGTGACTGTCAAAGCTGAACTGGGTCGGGTCAAGTGTTTGGAGGTTCCCAATGTCCTTGTTAATGAGTTACATGATGATGCGCTCCATAGCCTTGCAGACCAGGCTAGTCAGGCTTATGGGGTGATAGTTACCAGGGTCAGTTGTGGCCCCATAACCATTACTGTGTGCCATTCTATGTGGAGAGGCTGAGGTTGAACAGCGTGTTCATGCAAGACACAGCCTGGGACATCATCTGGTCCCACTGACACTGTTTTTGGCTTCTGAAAGGTTTTCACCTGTATGTCTGTGATTTTTGGGACACTACACTTTTCTGGTATTGTTGTGGGCCCTTTTGGAGGTGAGAGGTGGGTGAAGTTTGCACTGAATCTATCTGCCAGGATGTTGGCAATATCAGTAGGTTCAGTATATTCTGTGCTATTTTGCACTAGCTCAGTGCATATCTGCGAGTTGCCACTTAGATTCTTAACATAGCTAAAGAAGGCTTTGCGGTTATCTTTTGAATCCTTGGCTATTTTTCTTTTGAAGTTAGCCTTGGATGATTTCATAGGAGGTTCATAGGTTAGTACTAAACTAACTGCCCTTGCAAGCCATTTTTAGCCTAGCCAATTATCGCTTGTGAGACTCAAACCCTGCACCTTGTGTTTGTAAGGCAAACACCTTAACCATGAGGCCACCCTCCCAACCCCATGAAGGAGCTTAGTTTCTTACTGATACTGATCAATGATGTCTTTCCTTCTTGGAATTTGCTTTTTTTCTGAACTAGTTTCCTCCTTCTATTGTATAGCCTGTTTATTCCAGGGGTCCACCAAACTGGTTTCCTTCTCTTAGTGGAGTAAGGCTTGGTTTTGATAGGGATGGCATGATCCATGCATCCTTGTAGGTGCTCAAAGAGTGCATTTGTAAAGGTTTCTGCATATTGGGCAGCGTTATCCTTCAGCATGGGGGCTGTGAAATTTACCACTTCTGTCTTAAGTAAGGCGAAGTTTGCTTTAGAAAAGTTTTTTACTCTGGTTTCCTTAGTTGGGAGTGGTAGTGGGGTGTGGACATCCAGAATGATAAGTTTATGATCTGATCTAACCAGTGACGGGTTGACCTCTGGTGTGGAACACCTGTCGCCCATGTTGGTGATGACCAGGTCCAATATGTTTTCACCTCTGGTAGGGGAGTTTACCAGCTGATCCAGGGTGTTTGAGTTGATGAATTCCAGGAAGCGCCTGGCCTGGGAATTTGTACTCGAGTAGTTTTCCCAGTGAATGGTAGGGTAATTGAAATTCACCCAATATCAGGGTGTTTGGTAGGACCTTCATGTTTTTCAGTGTCTCCAGAAAGGTGGAGTGGTGGTCCTGGGTCATGGAGGGTGATCTGTAGCAGATCACAATATACATTGCAGATTTGCCCGATGTTAGTTGCACATGGATGATCTCAGAGATATCATGCTGTGCCACTAAACTGGAGGTGTAGCTATCCTTGATGAATATGGATACACCCCCTCCTTTTGTGTTTCGGTCCGTGTTCTGTGGCTGAAAAGTGTGGTATGAGTTGTAGCCCGGTAGTGCTGGGGTGCTCTCTGGAGCCTTGAACCAGGTTTCCGTTACTGCACAGATGTCGACGTTCTTTATACTGAGGAGTGCTTTGAGTGTGCGCATTTTCAGATTTAAACTCCTGGTGTTGAGTAGCATTACCCACAGTTTTTTTTAATTGTGCTGTTTATGGAGGTGGGTTTGACTTTTGAGCCTTGCCTAAAAAAGGCACTATGGGGGCAGCAAGAGCCTTGGCCAGTATTCAAAAGCCTAGTGGTGACAGGTGCAAGCCATCTCTTGCGAAGCAACGCGGCTTGTTGAGCATGTCATCCCAGGCTGACAGACACTGGATCCCCTTTGAATGACACCAGAAGCTTAGCCAATTGTTGAAATTGATCATTTTTTTCTTTATACTGAGGTATCATTCTTGGTGAGGGCAGGATGCTACTTAGGGTCAGGGTCATACCAGCCTGGCTTACATGATCAGAGACGTGTTCCATGTCTCTTTTCAGGTAGTCCAGGGCGGTACCTCTCAGGTCATTCACACCAACATGAACAATGACAGAGTCATATTTGTACTTGTTCTGGAGTGACCTGAGTGCTTGTGTTATGTGGTGGATTCTGGCTCCCGACAGGCAGCTAACAGTAACCTTCTGCTTATCCAGCCTAGTGAGAGGGATGTCAGTGTGCCTGACTATAGAGTCACATATTACTAGTGTGTTAGATATGTTATTTTGCCATAAGGGCTGTGATTGTGCAGCACACTGATTTTGTGTTTTATGTTTTGTCTATTTTGTGACGAGAAGTGTGGGTTGTTTGAGTGTCTGCTTTGGAGGTCTCTGATGCTTTTGCAGGTTTTTATTTAGAACCTCCGAGTATGATTTTATGTATTTATGAGTATTTTTTGCTAGTGCTGTTTTTAGTAGGTCTGTGTGTGGCTGGAGTTGTGGTGCAAGTGTTAACCTTCTCCTCTTGACTGTCTGTTCCAGTCTTGGGTGGAGACAGCTTAGCTTCCAGTTTGGCTGTATAATTGCATCTCTCGCATATGTTAGTGTTTTGTGGTAGGAGGAGAGGGTTTGTGGTGTACATGAGGCAGTTGAAACATTGCCTCAGGATACCCAGATTCACCAGCTGGACTGGAGAGTGCACCTGAATTTGCCCTTTGGTCATGCCTGAATAGTAGGGTGAGCTGCTTAGTTGCTTGGTTGGTGAGGGGTGAATAAAGAGCCTTGCCCTGCTGGGCAATCAGTGTCAGGGTATATTAGTGCTTGCTATTAGGTCTGAGCAAGTGCTGGGTTGTAAGATGCTTTTTGAGTGCTTAGGTTGAAAGTTAGACTAGTTTCAAGGGAAAAACTGAAGAGGAGACTTAGTGGCGCCGGGAATAATTTAACCGTAGCTAACTGGCACTGCTCAGTGCACAAAACCATGCAAATGTGTTTTTTATAGTAGGGAAATGAGAGATAGAAATTAGCCCAAAATTGCCAATAAACTACTAACTTCTGGGCCTGAACCACTCCTCCAGGGACAGATAGGTTGCTCAAAGCTCCCCTCTCTCACAGGTGAACAGAGAAACTTCCTTCTATCCAAGTAAGGTATGGGCAACTCAGAAACTAGTATCACAGCCCTGAATTCAGCACTAGCCTGAAAACTGGAGCTGATAAGGGTGGGAAACAAGGATTTTTTTTTTGTTTTTTTTTAAAGATAAGGCAAAAACAGTAAAAAATACACTTAAAACAGCTTTAAATGACTACAAACAATCAGAAAAGGCTATCACACTTTGGTGTGTAGCCTACAACAGTTACATTATTTAAACAAAAAACAGCTTTTTAAAAGTGCAGGCAGTCAAATAAGTACAATATGTGAAAAAACAAGCTTTTAAATCACAATAAATGCTGGAAAATCTGCGTTTAGGCAGAAAACAGTTAAGTACAGCAAGAAAGTACAGGAAACTAATACTTAATCACTCCAAAGTCTCTCTCCTAAGCTAGAAGGCTTGTATCACTTTAAGGCTTTCTACTGCTACCCAGTAGGCTAGTTACAGGAAAGATGGGAAACAAGTGCAGATTTGGTCTTTTAAACCAGAAAGTTGAAAGAGACGGACAGACTGTCCAAATGGTCAATAAACTACAATTTCTGGGCCAAGAACCTCTCCTCTTGTGGTAGACAGGCTACCTAGTGCTTACCACTCCCACTGATAAGCTAGAAGGCTTTCCTCCAACACAGAAAGGCTTGCGGGGCTCAGAAGCTTACCAACAGTCCTGGATACAGCAACTCTGTATCTGGACTAGGCTAGTTACAGGAAAGGTGGGAAACAAGTGCAAGTGCGGCTTTTAAACCAGAATGTTGAAAGAGATGGACAAAAACTGCCCAAATGGCCAATAGCTACAATTTCTGGGCCAGAAACTACTCCTCTTGTGGTAGATAGGCTCCCTAATGCTTACCACTCCCACTGATAAGCTAGAAGGCTTCCCCTCCAACACAGAAAGGCTTGGGAGGCTCAGAAGCTTACAAAGAGTCCTGGAATACAGCAAATATGTACCTGGACTAGACTAGTTACAGGAAAGGCAGGGAACAAGTACAAACATAGGCTTTCAAGCCAGCAAGTTGAAAGAGATGGAAAACTGCACAAACGACCAAATAAACTACAATTTCTGGACCAAAACTCACTCTTCCCATGGAGGATAGACTACCTAGTGCTTACCACTCCCATTGATAAGCTAGAAGGCTTTCCTCCAACACAGGAAGGCTTGGGGGCTCAGAAGCTTACTAACAATCCTGGATACAGCAACTCTGTAACTGGACTAGGCTAGTTATAGGAAAGGCGGGAAACAGGCACAAGTGCGACTTTCAAACCAGAAATTTCAAAGAGATGGAAAAAAACTGCTCAAACAGCCAATAGCTACAATTTCTGGGCCAGGGACAACTCCTCTTGTGGTAGATAGGCTACCTGATGCTTACCACTCCCACTGATAAGCTAGAAGGCTTCCATCCAACATGGAAAGGCTTGGGGGACTCAGAAGCTTACAAAGTGTCCTGGATACAGCAAATCTGTGCCTGGACTAGACTAGTAACAGGAAAGGCAGGAAACAAGCCCAAACAGAGGCTTTTAAATCAGAAGGTTGAAAGAGATGGAAAAGCTTCCCAAACGGCCAATAAACTATAATTTCTGTGCCAGAAACCACTCCTCCTGTGGCAGATAGTTTACCTAGTGCTTACCACTCCCACTGATAAGCTAGAAGGCTTCTCTCCAACACAGAAGGGCTTGGGGGGCTCAGAAGCTTACCAACAGTCCTGGATACAGCAAATCTGTACCTGGATTACACTAGTTAAGGCGGGGACCAAATGCAAAACACGCTTTTAACCAGAAAGTAGAAAGAGATGGAAAAACTGCCCAAATGGCCAATGAACTACAGTTTCAGGGCCCAAACCCACTCTTCCCATGGTAGATAGGCTACCTAGTGTTTTCCACTCCCACTGATAAGCTAGAAGGCTTCCCTCCAACACAGAAAGGCTTGGGGGGCTCAGAGGCTTACCAACAGTCCTGGATACAGCAAGTCTGTATCTGGACTTGACTAGTTACAGGAAAGGCAGGAAATAAGCTTAGAATTTTTTTTTTTTTTCTTACAGAAAAGCAGCTAAAACATTCATAAATACAATTCAAATTGTAGTGCAGAGCAGCACACCCGAGTGCGTAGCAACACTACAGCAAATACAGTTCAAATAAGTGCAATTAAATTAACAAATGACTAAAAAACAAGTGCAGAAGGCAGTAAATTAGAAGGCTACTACCAAGAAGTAATAAGTGCAGAGTAAGAGTGACTGAACAGATAACAGCACGCAGAAGGGCAACTAAGACAGTTACAGTAAGAGCAGATGAATAAGATATATATATATATTTTTTTTTTTCTTTTTTTTTTTACCATTCTGTGGTCTTTCCAGCTGTTGCAGGTGTCTTGTAAGGTGCATCCTAAATGGAGTGTTGTACTCTATGATGGCTCTGATGAGTGATGAGTAGAGGGGCACAATAACCTCTTTTTTTCTAGAAGCGAACGATTTTGTGATTAGGTGGGACACATAGAATGATTTTCTAACCACCTTGGCAATATGATTATCAAAGGAGAGATTACTATCTACTTGGGTCCCCAGATCCCTTATTACATTTTCTGTATTTAGGGGACTACCACATATGTGGTAGTTCATGGGTACTTTGCTTTTTCCAAAGGGGATGACTATGCACTTTTTGGCATTTAGCTTGAGGGCATGATTTTGACACCAGGTATCCATCTCAGTGAGACCCTTCTGGAAGATGTCTGTATCAGCCAGAGAATCAGTTATGGCCTGCAGTTTGCAATCATCTGTGAACTTAGTCAGCCATAGTCCTCCTGTGCTTGCCTGTATCTCTGAGAAGTACATACCAAACAGGAGGGGTCCCAGGACTGAGCCCTGCGGGACACCACTTGTAACCGGTTTAGAGTCAGACCTAGATCCTACAACTCTCACTATGTGGGTTCTATCCATGAGCCAATTGGCAACCCATCTCGTGACGTAGAGGTTTATGTTCAGGCTGGTGAGGTTGTCTATAATATCAGAATGGGGAATGGTGTCAAAAGCTTTTGCAAGGTCTAGGTAGGCTGTGTGGACCTCCTTTCCCTTGTCTAAAGCCTTCATAACTGTCTCAAAGAAGTCCAGTAGGTTTAGAAGGCATGATCTGCCCTTAACAAAGCCAAACTGGATAGGGTCCAATGTTTGGAGGTTCCCAATGTCTCTGTTAATGAGATCCATAATGATGTGCTCCATAGCCTTGCAGACCAGGCTAGTTAGGCTTATAGGGTGATAGTTTCCAGGGTCCGTTGTGGCTCTACCTTTGTGGAGCGGGATAACTGTTGCTGTGCTCCACTGTATGGGTAAGTAGCCTGTAGAGAGGCTGAGTTTCAACAGTGTGTTTAGGTGAGGGGTTAGTTCATTTTGGAGTTCGTGTAAGACACAGCCTGGGATACCATCCAATCCCATTAAAGCTGTGTTTTTAGCTTTGGATAGGGCTGTTTTAAACTGTGTGTCAGTGATTGCCAGAGCTCTACATTCTTCTGGTATGGTTATGGGCCCTTTAGGGGGTGAGAGGGGTGTGAAGTTTGCACTAAACCTATCTGCCAGAATGTTGGCAATATCAGTCAGTTCAGTGTCTTTTGTGCCATTCTGCAGTAACTCAGAGCAGATCTGAGAGTTTCCACTTAGGTTCTTGACATAGCTAAAGAACGCACTTTGTGATTATCTTTGTAGTCCTGGGCAATTTTTCTTTCAAAGGTAGCCTTGGATGATTTTATGAGAGATCATAGTTTCTTGCTGATACTGATCAGGGATGTCTTTCCTTCTTGGGATTTTACTCTTTTCTGCACTAGTTTCCTCCTTCTGTTGTATAGCTTGTTTATGGCAGGGGTTCACCGGACTGGTTTCCTTTTTTGGGGGAGTGAGCCTTGGTTTTGCTTGGGATAGCATGATCCATGCATTCTTGCAGATGCTCATAAAGTGCCTTTGTAAAGGATTCAACAGATTGGACAGCATTGTCCTTTAGCATGGGGGCTGTGAACCTTTCCACCTTGGTCTTAAGTAACGTGAAGTTTGGTTTTGAAAGGCTTTACACGGCGGTTTCCTTGAATGGGGGTGGGGTGGAATGTGGATATCCAGAGTGATTAGTCTATGGTCTGATCTAACCAGCGAGGAGTTGACATCCGGTGTAGAACACCAGTTGCCCATGTTGGTGATGACCAGGTCCAATATGTTATCACCTCTGGTGGGGGTGTTGACCAGTTGATCCAGGGCGTTCGAGTTTATAAATTCTAGGATGCGTTGTGCAAGGGAGTTAGTACTTAAGTAGTTCTCCCAGTTAATGTTTGGGTAATTGAAATCACCCAATATTAGGGCATTTGGTAGGACCTTCATATTTTCCAGAGTCTCCAGAAATGTGGAATGGGGGGACTTAGGTCATGGTGGGTGATCTGTAGCAAGCTACAATTTGAATTGAAGTTTTTCCCGTTGCTAGTTGCGCATGGATAATGTCTGAGGCATTGTGCTTTGCACTAACCTGGAGGTGTGGATGTCCTTAATGAGTATGGATACACCCCCACCTTTTGTGTTTTGGTCTGGGTTCTGTGGCCAAAAAAGTATGGTATGAGTTACAGTTTGGTAGTGCTGGGGTGCTCTCTGGAGCCTAAAACCAGGTTTCTATTACTGCACAGATATCAATGTTCTCCATACTGAGGAGTGCCTCGAGTGCATGCATTTTGAGGTTTAGACTTTGGGCATTGAGTAGCATTACCCTTAGTTTTTGGTTACCTGTGCTATTTACGGTGGTGGGTTTGCCTTTTGAGCCTTGCCTAAAAAAGGCACTATGGGGATGGCAAAAGCCTTGACCAGAATTCAAAAGCCTAAGGGTGACAGGTGCAAGCCATCTCTTGTGAAGCAACGTGGCTTGTCGATCATATCATCCCAGGCGGACAGATACCGGATCCCCTTTGAATGACACCAGAAACTTAGCCAATTGCTGAAATTGATAATTTTTTCTTTATACTGTGGCATCATTCTTGGTAAGGGCAGGATGCTACTCAGGGTCAGGGTCATACCGGCCTGGGCTACATGATCAGAGAGCTCTTCCATTTATCTTTTCATGTAGTCCAGGGAGGTACATCTCAGGTCATTCATACTAACATGGACAATGACAGAATCATATTTGTACTTGTTCTGGAGTGACCTGAGTGTTTGTGTTATGTGGCAGATCCTGGCACCTGACAGACAGCTAACTGTAACCTTCTAATTGCCCAGCCTAGTGAGTGAGACATCAGTGTGCCTGAATATAGAGTCACCTATTATTAGTGTGTTGGGTATGTTATTTTGCCTTAAGGGCTGTGATTGCATGGCACACTGATTATGTGAAGTATGTGTTTCATGGTTTGTGATAGGGTGTGGAGGTTGCTTGAGTGTCTGCTTTGGAGGTCTCTGTTCCTTTTGCAGATTTTTATTTAGAGCCTCCAAGTATGTTTTTGTGTATTTATGTGTATTATTTGCCGGTGTTGGTTTAGTAGGTCTATGTGAGACTGGTAGTGTGTTACAAGTATTTTCCTTCTTCTCTTGACTGTCACTTCCAGTCTTGGTTTGAGAGAGCTTTGCCTCCAGTTTGGCTGTATAATTGCATCTCTCGCATATATTAGTGTTTGGAGGTAGGAGGAGAGGGTTGTCTGTGTACATGAGGCAGTTATAACATTGCCTCAGAATGCCTAGATTCACCAGTTGGACTGGAGAGTACACCTGAAACTGCTCTTTGGACATGCCTGAATAGGTAAAGTGAGTTGTTTTACTGATTGGCTGGTAGGGACGAATAGAGAGCCTTGTCCTTCTGGACAGTATAGGAGGGTCTAGGGCTAGGATTAATTAGTGATTGCTATGAGTTTTGAGCAAGTGCTGGGCTGTCAAATGAATGGTTTGAGTGCGAAAAACTGAAGAGTAGACTTTGTGGAGCCGGGAATAGTTTAACCCTAGCTAACCAGTGCTGCCCAGTGCGCAAAACCGCGTAAATGCAGTTTTTATAGCATGGAAATTAAAGAGATAGAAATTAGCCCAAAATGGCCAATAAACTACTAACTTCTGGGCTGAAACTACTCCTCCAGGGACAGATAGGCTACTCAAAGCTCCCCTGTCTCACAGGTGAACAGAGAAACTTCCTTCTATCCAAGTAAGGTATGGACAACAAAAAACTTGTAACACAGCCCTGAATTCAGCAATAACCCGAAAACTGGACTATAGTTCAGAAAGGTGGGAAATAAGTATATTTTTTGTTTCTTGTTTTTTTTTCAGAAAATAAAGCAGATGCAATAAAAAAAAACACTTTAAATGCACAGAAATGGCTATCGCACTTTAGTGTGTAGCCTACAACAGTTAAACATATTATTTAAACACAAAAATGACTTAGTTCAAGTGCAGGCAGCAAATAAATACAATATGTAGCAGAAACAAGCTTTTTAAATCACAGAAACACAAAAAAAATTGGCGTTTTAGACTTTAGAATTTTCTTTTAAGTTTTACTGATTGTTTTTTTCTGTACGACCTTTTTACTCATTGTTTTAGTTTGTTAGTTAAGATATTTTGCAGACACCCTAATAGTAATGGACATCAGCTGGGTATAACAGCCCTGGGTTTCTAATGCTTAGTTAAACAGTTCACTTCTGCTGTACTGATGAGGCCATAGCAAAGCTGAAAAATGCATGTCCACAGCTGGTATGGTTTTGATATATTGGCCTAGATTTGTCTATTAAACAACTTAAAAAGAAAAAAAAGTCATGGGACTTAATTGCCATAATAGCTACAACACCTGATGTTCTTAAGCATCATTTGCATGTACCCCATGCATCTCTAATACAAAAGGTTTGAGGACTCACACAGTGGAAATTCTAGCTAGGCTAGAATTTTCTTTTAGTTTTTACTGATTGTTTTTTTCTGAGTGACTGTTTTACTCATTCTTAATATGTAATCAACATGTGATTAGTCTTTAATTTTAAATTGAATGTGAATGCCTTAGCTTTAATTATGATGAAGTCATTTGAAGAAAAAAGTGTTTGTTTGTTATGATAATTAAATTATAGTAAATGCCACATCAATGCTTCCAAACTGTATGGTGTTTGTAGTTTATAATTTTCTAATCTTGGCCATTATCATTTACTATTTTTTTATTTTCTTTTTGGCTTCTCTTTTTGTTATTATTTGGTGCTGTTAGGATTAAACAGATTTTTTTCTTCTGTCTGATTGTAGTTATTTACTTTATATACATTCTGAATGCCACAAGGCGGTACAATTTTCAAATGCTTGTATTTCAGTCATTCTCTGGATTGTTTTATGTTAATTACTCCCATTACTGCCCTTGTTGACTGTTGTTTTTTCAGGATATTTGTAAATTATTCTGTAATATTTTCTTTCATGCTACAACCCCCTGATTTTACTTTGTTTTGGTGTTCTGTTTTCAACATTGTTGAATTTGTACTTAGGGACTCTTCATACATTCATAGTATTGTTCATAGGTTCATAGGTTCATAGGTTCATACTAGGCTATCTGCCCTAGGGCATTTATAAGCCTAGCCAGAATGTGTTTGGCTTTCGCCACCCATTTTAAATTAATTTTGCTATGCCCTTTTCCGAGGTTAGTATACTGTGCCTCTGTCTAACAGTGACACAGAAGTGATACCCGGGGTAAACCTACGATCCCCCATCCACTCATCAAGATTCCTCTTGAAGAGAGTCAATGAGGGACTCTGCCTAACCTGGACTGGGATTTTATTCCAGAGTGAAGGGAGCCTCTGGGTTATGAATCTGTCCCTCCAGCATGTCCTACTTATTTCAGTGCTGAGGTTCAAGTCTCTCGAGTGCGTAGCTTGATGGGATTTGGATTTTCTGAGGTGCAGCATGTCTATTAATTCCGGGTTGGACATGGCTTTATACGTCAGGCACAGATTGCCTCTGAGCAGGCGGTATGCCACTGAGTAGAGCTGGAGTTTCTTTAACCGGGCAGCATATGGCATCTGTTTGAGCCCTTTGATCCTCTTGGTGAGGTACTTTTGGGGTCTTTCCAGTTGCTGCAGGTGTCTGGTAAGGTACATCCCAAAAGGGGCTTGTACTAGACTAACAAACCTTGCAGCCTATCCATGCATCCCAAACCTCTGATAAGTTCTGGAACCCATGGTATTGTAAGTAAGGGCTTGCGAGATTAAACAATTTCAAGCAGAGGCTTGATAAATGAGCCATTTTCTGGTTGCCTGTGCCCTTCAAAGTCATAGTTGCTAAATCAGGGGTAAATTTCCTGTTCCCCATACAGTTATCCAAATTGCACTTGAACAGCTTTAGAGCGAAACTGTTTTTCACCACATAGATAAGGTGGCTGTTCCAGAGAAGGCCTAGACCCTGAGATAGATACCTGTCTGTTCAGCAGGTCCTATTTATATCACAGGTAATTTTAAGTCCTTAGAATGGGTAATTCTACTGCTGTTTCTTTTGCAGATATAGGTTTATACCTTCATAGGCTGTTACCTGGCTAATGACCACTAGGGCTTTTATAAGCCTAACAGTGCACCCCAACCCAATTTGTGTCCAAGTACCTTGGGTGTCTATGGGGGTATGTTAGTAAACAGGTAACTAAGGGATTAGTAAGGGGAATGTTAAAAGGAAAACATTTTATTTATTGACGACCTCTGTAGGAGGTTCATCAGTAGAGTCCAAATATGGCTGCCTACCTTAACATCCTAGGTTCTGTTTACATATAATAGGCATTTAGCTGGGGAGAGTTTACTATGATACCTGAGTCTGACTGGTTTTGAATGGTTTTGTGAGGTCCACATATGTGATGTGCACTGTTTGGCATTAATCCATTGCCTCACTAACTTTTTCAAATAAGTTAAAGAGGCTGAGCAGGGAGGACCTGCCCTTGATGAATCCAAACTGGGTAGAGTCAAGAGACTATAGGTTACCTCTATCCTTATTTATTAAATCCATAATGATTCTTTCAATAGCCTTACAGCTGAGACTGGTCAAGCTTATTGGTTTATAATTACTTGACCTTTCTTTGTGCAAGAGGATGACACTTGTTGTCCTCCATCATCCAGCACAAAGCCTGCTTTGAGGAAGATATTGAATGGCTTCTGTGGAGTATCAAACAAATCATGTTTCAAGTGGACAAGTACACAACCTGGTATCGCCCATAGCCATAATGTGCATGGTCTTAGACAGTGCCTCAAGCATTTGTATTTGAGAGATTGAGGGGAAAGTAGGTGTGGGTATTTGATCTTAGAATATTAGAGGTGACAGGGGAGGTTAACATTGAGATACATTTGTTTGCGTGTAGATTTGGTATATCTACTGGGTCTGAGTATGTAATATTTATTAAAAGCTCCGGACAATGCTGGACATTCATTCTGAGATTTTTAACATAATTAAAGAAAGCTTTCTGGTAATCCCTTACATGGATAGCTAGTATTGCTCTTTATCTGTCTTTGGTTGATTTGCTTAGGGTCAGGAGTTCCTTGTTTAGTTTAACAAGAGTATTTTTGGCATTTTAAGAATTTGGTTTATTTCTAGGTGGAGCACAATTGTTTTCCTTTTATTATAAAATCTGTTTTATATTTGGATTCAGCCCCAGGGGTCTATTTTTGAATCTGGAGTTCTTTTTTTTTTCTGAGTGAAGCAGATGCATCTATACACAACTATTTCCATACACATAAGATTGGCAATGAAAGATTCCACATAAGCAATGGGGTCATCAAAATGAAAGAGGCACTTGAATTTACCCAGGTTGTCACTCAGTTTTAATAGATTATCCTTAAGATAATCTCTGAATATTGAATAATGAAGTATTGCAAATTCTTCATGCTTCAGTCTTATGATTGTGAATGTGATTTGACTGTTATCAGATCTGATCAGGGAAGAAGATAAAATTGGTGGGGAGCAATGATTCTCCATCCGGACAAGGAACAGTTTCAATATTTTGTTGTTCCTGTTTGGGGGTGTGGAATGACTTTTCCAATGGGTTGTACTGATGAAGTCCAGAAACCTCTTGGCATATACTGTATGTGTGAGGATGCATTAGTCTCCCATTTTATGGAGGAGTATTTGAAGTCTTTTAGTAGAATGTCACTTAGTTTAATGCATAGGGACACCATACTGGATTAGGAAGGAGTTGTGAGCCAAAGGTTAGCATAGAAGGGGTCTAGTACTTATCTATAATACGATGATGGGTTTTATTAATAGTAAGTTGGATTTGGAAGAGTTCTAGGTCATTATCTTGTCTAACAACTATGTATGTGAAGTCTGTTTTTAAAGAAGATGGAGACATTGACATCTTTAGTGCCTTTGTCTAATTATATGGGCCTGAACATATGCACTGATGGATTGCTTTCAATGGTCTTGAATGAGCTGTCTGTAACTATGCATATATCAATGTTTTCCAAAATAATGAGTACTTTTAGGAAGCTGAATTTTGTGGACAGTTCCTAGCATTGATCAGGGATATATCAATGTTATCCAGATAATGTTTAGTAATTCTGTAAGACTGACCTGGTCATAAAAGGGCACTATGAGGTGGACAAAGATTTAGCTGATATACAAAAGCCTTAGAGGGAGAGGTACAGGCCATTCTTGGCAAAGCATTTGTGACTGTCTACCATGTCTTGCCACATTGATATCATACCCCCTTTGAATGTCAGTAATGTTTTGTTCATATTGCAGCATCATTGTTGGTGATGATAGAGTGCTGCAGGAGGCTAACTTCATGCCAGACTCAGACACATATTTCCAGAGCTGTGTCTCTCTTCTTATAGTCAACAGAGGTACATCTCAAATAATTTATACCCATGTGTACTATGACTGTGTTTTATGTGCACTTTGGGGATAAGGTCTTGAGTGTTCACTTAATGTGGTGAGTCCTGGTGCCTTATAGCCAATTGATCGTAATCTTCTCTTTGCACAGCCTGGTGAGAGGTGCATTGGTATATGTCAATATGGTGTCAACTATGAGTAAGATATTGGTTTGTGTAGATATTTGCCTTATGGGCTTATAAACTGAATCAGAGTGACTCTTAGAATTATGTTTCATGGTGGGTGTTTCCTGTGATGTGTTTTTTGTGAGGGTGCTAAAGGCTACTTGTTTCTTAGGTTACATTTAGGAGGCCTTTGTGGTTTAAGTATGTTACTTTGAAGAGCCTAAGAATATGTAAATCTAAGTGTATGGTCTGAGCTGTGTGCACTTTGCTTAGTGTTGGGTTGTCTGGTGCTAACAATTTGCTATTTGTTGTAGCTTTAAGAGAGAGTTTTGCATCCAATAATATTGTATAACTATTTCTCGCACACATGGTACCTGTTGGTTTAAATACGTGTCTGCCAGTAAACAAGAGGCAATTGCTACAATTGCCTAGATGGGAAGCAACCCCCTAAACTTCTTTATAACAAAGAAATTAAGCAATGAAAGGCTCTATAGAGCATACTGACTAACAGCATACACTTGAATTTAGGTTCTGTTGCAAGTATTCCCCACAACTAGCCTGGAAATCTTCCTCTTCCATAAAAAAGGATCCAGTAAACTAATCATACCAAAGAGCTCATTAATTTAGCAGAACAGATAGTAGAAACAGTATACATACACTCAATATTAAGCAATTATATCAACGGTCACTGAGCCTAGTGAAAACCATAAGGGGCAAACTTTGCAATTAATACTTATGTGCTTATTGATAGCAACCAATAAATGAGAAAAGGAAGAAAATTATGTTGTCAAATTATCATAACGTACTGATAACAACAGAGACATTGGGTAGTTGGTCAACAGAAAAAAATAATATTAAGACACTTGCTTCTGTAGTTGACTGACCCAGAACTGCCTTAGTGCAAACACAAGTTCTGAACTAGCCTGGCACACATAATCACCACATAAGAAAGAAGAAATGTGGGTTTAATACCATCATTTATTCCATTTAAATGGCAAAATGCAGTGCAACTCGCTACTGGAATTACTAATATAGGCTGAAAGATCTTAACTAAAACAATTACAAACTTTTAAATGAATGTAATACCAGATCAACCAATAAACACTCTTCTATTATCTGTATTGCTGAATATAATGGAAATGCCACAAACTCATGCTGCTACTAGGGCACCTATATATATTCCATCCCTCTTCTAAATTATAGCAAACTTGAAGCTAGAATGAATGGCGAGTCCTTTTTTAGTCAATCCTACTATTTAACGTTTGCTTATTTTACTTAGTAATACCAGGCTCCAACAAATCACTCAAACCAGTTCATGATTGTTTACTTTATGTGTTCAATCAATCATCCTTTTATGGCTTACTAAACCATGTTTTCCTTAGAAGCTGGTCTTCATATATGCTAACTAGGGAAGCTTTGTTCTTTTTCATCTTTGCAGACTTGTAGGTAGCATCCATTTGCACTACTCAGTAACTTCTCCTTTTAAATACCAAACTAGAGACTAACAAATATTTCCCTGTGATTGGCTACACGTCTTATATTGTAAGGATACTGATACATATTTCATTGGTCCAAGCTTCAACCTAATCCTCCCCTGTAGTCTTATACAGTGTTAACAATGATTGATTTTCAAAATATAAAAATGTTGTTATTGAAGTTAATGCTTTTTGCCACTCCTCTCTGGTTTTGCAAACACAGCTGTCTTCTACACTTGCATTAAATTAATAATTGTACACAATAGTCTATTATAAAAATACTGTATTGTGAAGAGTCAGGAAAAGCACAGAATGAGAAATGAAAGCATGTACAGATAATTTTTTGGAATGCCCTTAATACCTGAAAACAAACAAACACACACACACACACACACACACACACACACACACACACACACACACACACACACACACACACACACACACACACACACACACACACACACACACACACACACACACACACACACACACACACACACACACACACACACACAATTTCTGTAATTTAAATTGCCATATTAATTCCTGCCGCTCTAATAATAACTGGTATGGACCACCTTTTATATTAGGACCAATCTGATCTAATATCCTAAAAGAAAAAAAAGTGTAGTATAGTCATTTCAATGCCTAGCTAAGGCATTGTCTAACTTCTTTTTCTTAATATTATATACATGTTTGTATATCCTATCTTTAAATTTCCTGTAAGTCTTGTCCACATAAAATGTAAACAAGACTGACAGGTGGCCAAATATACAACTGACTTAGATTGGCAGTTATATCTTCGTCTCAATTTATAAGTCTTACCATTAATTGAAATATTAGTACCGGTGGCAATATACCTACAATAATTAGAAGCCTCACATTTGGAGGTTCCTTTTATTCTATGTATCCCCATCCTATTTGTTTCCAAAATACTCTTTAAACTATTTCCTTTTCTATATATAACCATTGGTGCATCACCTAACGTTTCTATAAATCCAGCTTATAGAGCTTAGAGCGACAATAATTAATATGGCAATTGAAATTACAGTCATATAAAGCCCCTGGTTTGAATGAAAAGGACTCTATAACATGTATTTTAAAATTGAGAAGTTTGATGCACTAGAAGGAGTACATGTATCTGCACTTATTATTATATTATTATATTAATTCTTCCCATTTATTAAAAATAGGTTTTTAATAATAGTTTTATAGGTTTTATGTTTTATATTTATTAGTGGTAGTTGATGTTTAACGTACTTAATACATTTTTAGTGTTAAATGTATATTTAATAATAATTCGATTAATTAGTTGTTATTAGCACATGATTAATTGTTTCTATTTAAGCTGTGGTGGTTTTTCTAATTGTTGTCTGAGGAAGCTTAGCCATCGTTGCTGAACGAAAATCCTATTGAAATAAATTGTTGTGCTTTACGAATATAAAACAAATACTTTTTTTGCTCTGAGTTCGTTTTTGAACTCCAGTTGCCGATTTGTGTTTTAAATAGTCTGTTCGTATTTGGACTTTTGACATTGTCAATTGTATTGTGTTATTGATAGTAAAGATCAGAATCATCTCACTGCTTTATATGGTGTAATATATTATACAATTAGCCAGGTTTCAAAAGACTTGCTCTTGGTGGAAGTGACTAACTCTGGTGTATTACGCCGGAGCAAGTCCCTTATACCGAGAACATATCTTTTGGAATCTGGCCCCCCAGTGTAAGCCGAATTTATAGATAGGTCTGATACCAGAATAAGACCCTTACACTGAAAGTAAGCCTTTTGGAATCAGGGCAGACTTGCACCAAAGTAAGTCAGAGCAAGTCTTTTGGAATCTGTGTTATAATACTGGTATACATTAATTTTTTCATAAGGAGGTTGTATGATTCGCCAAAGTGCAAAAGTACAATGTCCAGATCTCTCAAATACTGAAAAAATATTGAGCGACTTCCAATGAGCAAATGCACATTGGCATTCACTCATTCAAAGTCGGCATTTTGGGTGCAGATTGCACTATAGCGGGGATCAGGAAATGAACCCTTTCCCTCTCTGTAGTGCGATCTCGGAGTTTGAATGTTAAAGTAGTACGGTGTGGGGGGTGCAGGGGGCTTGCCCCCCTGCATAACGCTATATGTAGATGTTTCAATTTTGAAAAAGATTGAATCTGGTTTACTAGATTTCCATTTTCGAAATCATGTTATGTTTGGACTTTTGTTTTTCTACATTTATAGTCGTACCAACGTACGACTGAACAACTGCGTTTCGAAGAAATGAATGTATACCATAATACTACTCAATAATTTATGTTATTCAATGTAATGTGTACTCTCTCTCTCTCTCTCTCTATATATATATATATATATATATATATATATTCAGTAAACGTGACTTAAAGACTGAAGTATCCTTAAACTGTCTACCTACTGCATCAGTTCCTAGCTATTTTAAACACTTATGTATATTTTGAAATAATGTTTTTTGTGCTGGTGCAAATGAAACTTGCACTGACAGTTTGAGGAATTAAAAGAATAGAAACATTGGGGTCATGTATAATCCTTCAAATGTAAAGCTTCATTGTTAACATAGAATTCAGATATGGCACCATATCAATATATCTACAAATTATAATAGAATTTGAAGAGAGGCTCCATACTGGTGAAAAAGCTGTAATACATAATGTCATGCATTGCATTGGTTTTAATGGGAATGACAGATTCATATCTCCACAATCCGGTTCCATGAAAGGAATACTAAATACATTGGAGACTTATTGTACCATCGAGTACAGACAGATAAGAATGAATTTTATGACCCAGCATACTTGTTTCTTCAAACTGTTAATTAGAAAACATATTTTAAAATGAAGTATTAACTTTCATTCTTCCTGTTATACAATCAAAGGACTCAGTACAGCTATCAGAGAATAAAATGCTGCTTTAATTGAAAAATGAATAATTGAATCCTGGGTTTTTAAGATGCTCATCACTTAATATGATTCAATCATAGTACAAAGAAACTGTGGAAATAATATTTTGAAAGAAGTAAAATAACATCAGTTATATACCCTTAGCTCTACTGTGTGCATTGCTTTTGTAGAAAGATCCTACATGTTGAACTATTCATTATATCCATTTTGCTAAAAGAATACCTACTACAGTTTATACATGGTGAAAACTGACTGTTGTTAAATAAACAATTCTACCTCTGGAGGGAACAGCATACAAATAGAAAAAAAAAGTGTAAGACTGCAAGTTAAAGTATTATAAGCAGGTGTTTTTTTACAAGGATTGGATGCCTTTTCATGGCTATCTCAGAACTCTTCATCTTGTCAAGTTACTTGTTCAGTACCTTGTATTTGACAAATCAAAATGAAGTAGGTAAATCCATGGAAACAAAATAAAGTCCGACAGTTATCACAGATGGTTAAGGCTCTGAGCTGTTAATGATATACTTCCTCTAGCAAAGTTAAAGAATTTGATTCCTTTTACATTCTTTTACCTACTGAATGACTCTCAGCAAGTCAATTAACCATATGTGTCACCACAGAAAAGGGATGTGTGTCCAAAGGGTTTACCTGGAAAACAGATTAATAAAATAAAAAAAAAAGCCTGTTGTCACCTTATAGTCCCTGGCCATCGTGATGTTCTTCTGGACAACCTTAGTGAGGTACCTTTAAGCATGAATGGTCATACATTCATCATTCATGTTGATCAGTTTCTGTATTACTGATTGCATCCTTCTGGGTGAAACAACCTACTAACACTGTTGTAGTTTTTTAATACTGTTGAGAGAGTAAAAGGAAACGGGGAGGTAAATCATCTGTAGTAATCTGCTTACTAGCCTGTAACATTAACAGGATATGCTGGACAGGCTGATATGTCTCCCAGAGATTGCCACTCCTCTGGAACAAGCACCCTATCCACCTAAAACAGAGCTTCTCAAAGACCCTGTTTAGGTGTAACTTAGATAACTGGATGGAAGACCATAAATTTACCCTGGAGGTGTCAACTATGTCCCTTTTGGATAAGGGCAGTCAGTGCTGATCACAGAATAGCACTGCAGATATAAGCCATACAACTTGGTCAATAAGGGAAAAAGGGTATAACATGGATAAGCTTATAAAGGCCTTAGGGCCAAATACCTGGTAACCTCATATAAACCTATGAACCTATGAACCTTACTTTTAATAAAATGTAAAGTCTAGCCACTATAAGAACTTCATTCTGTATGCTTACAACAGTTATTTCTCCTAGGGATGGAATAAGTGGACTAGGGTAATACATCATAGAAAAAAATAAATTTATGTATGAAAATTTTACAGACAGAAAGGCAAGATCCATGATATTGTAAGACAGTCTTGCTGTGCAGACTCATCCACATGAACTCTTTTTTTTTTTATTGTATGCCCAATAAATTATACTTCTCCATAGCTGATAAAGTTCCTATGTTTAATGCCTAAAAAAATCACTTGTCTCTCAGTAACAGTGAGTTTTTTTTTTTTTTTTTTTTACTAAATGTTCATAATATGAAGAATCAATGCAAGTACAAGCATTTCAATCAAGCAACCTGGAGAAAGACATATGAAATGCCTGAGACATACATCACAAAGAAAAAAGGTAATATCTCTGGAGACCTAGCAGCACAGGCACTGGCACTAGAGTCCTCTAAGATCATTGGCCAGTGGCAGACAGAAAGAAGGAGGTAAGGCTTAAAGAGCTTTGTCATGTTAATATTAATGATGTGTGTACCACATAAATGGGGACAGAAGCGAAACACTGCAGTGGCATATACCTCGTGGACATCTGCCACATACTCTGCTATACACGTTTTCAACAAGCACTGATTAAATATCACTCTGTGAATATCCAGTGTTTATAGGACAATGTATTCTATTAGAAGTGCTTCCTCTGTACCCTCATTTTTATCTTGTTGCATACCACTCTTTGCTTTCAACTGTACTATTTGCTATGAGATGACAATTTCTGCTGCAGTCACATATTGCAGATCATGGCACTGACCAGTAATATCTAAGATGCCTTCCCTACTGTGCACATGCTCATACCATCTACCCTTCCACTTTCAAAGCATAGACACTAATCTCAATCAGTTGAACAATAAGTCCCACTATATATCAGGGCATGGATATAGCAGATGTATAACATCAAACAGGGAAAAATAGTGTATCAGTTAGTCTTTGCTTGTTACCTGGTTCTTGCAGTATATATATATATATATATATATATATATATATATATATATATATATATATATATATATATATATATATTCTAACCTTAGTGTAAGATAATGGCTACTCATTTTCAAAAAGCATATAACATGGATACAATCAGAGCCCATAAAGAATAACTTATTTATTTTTTTATTTAACATTTGTTTACTGGAAAAGTCCTATTGGGACAGAGACCATTTTCAGCAGATGGCTAGGGAGAAATACTGCAGGTGCATGTCTTTGGAAAGTGGGAGAAAACTGGAGTACCCAGAAAAAACCCATGCAAATGCAGAAAAGACATGCAGTCTCCACACAAAAGGCACCCCAGCCAAGACTAGAACCAGAGAACCTCTTGCTGTGAGACAACAGCGCTAACCACTGCACCACTGTGCCCAGTCTTGATAGTCACAATACCTGCATGGTGGATCAGTATCAAGTAGAGGGAGTATAAGCACTTCTGACTCCTATATAATTCACCCTTATCACTTAGTGAGGCACACATAGCTGCAGTGATTTCAGTCTATCACAAAACGTACCTGTAGCAGATCACCAGCCTTGTGGAATGTTTGTAAGGTGGTTTGCAATTATTGTAAGGGAAGGGAATGAGAATATATCTCTCCACTTGCTGCTTAATGTACATAAGTTATGTGTCAAACATTCTTGATATGTGAGAACACAATATATCCAAATCATCACCTGTAATCTACTGCAGTGTAACTGTATCTAGGAAAATGAGAACAGCACTGACTCTGCTGTTGAGCTGGAATGTGTCATCCACAGTAGCCAGCTTGTGTGAGACCCACACAGGTGTTGTAATACATCTTATCCAGCATTATACTATATATAATATCCAGTACCTGTCAAAACATTCCTCATCAATGAACATTGCGGAGTCTGCAATGTGAGCCATGGCTATCTTATTCACTTAGATGACACGTGAAGCCATCTGCATTTGCTGCTTCCTTTTAAAACATCACTATAGTAAAAAAAACTTTTCAGCTGTTCCATCCATGTTTGTCTTTACTTTTCTCACTTACGCAAACATAAAACCAATGCACGTCATACATGCATTTGTTATACTCCAGAGTCATATAGGGCTTGATGTTGCATGCCTAATTCCTGTATTCTGTTTACATCCTTTCTTTTGTTTAGTTAATTAACCCTTGTTACGGATGAATCTACATAAATTCCTGTATTTTATTTATAAATTGTCATTTTCTGTATATCTGAGTGTTGCATCTACCTATAATAATACAATGAATTGCATTTTTATCAAATAGTTTAGCAGAATATAACTATGTAGTCAGCTTACTGACCATATAAAATAAAAACCGTAGGATGCAATTTATATATGACAGTGTTATAGGCAACATAGATTTTCTGTTATACTCGCCATAAGTAACTGAACATTTTGTGAAAACAAATTTTAAAAATGCATGAATTATAAACTGCACAAATAAATTTTCCACATACATATCTTATCTATGTTTATCTGTCTGTCTATCTGTCTATCTATCTATCTATCTATCTATCTATCTATCTATCTATCTATCCATCTATCTTTCTATCTATTTTTCTCTCTCTCTCTCTCTACACACACACACACACACACACACACACACACACATATATATATATATATATATATATATATATATATATATATATATATATATATATATTTAGGTCTACCTCTAAAAATTCTGCAGTTTCAAAACTTTGAATTTCTTATGGTCGAATTTTGAAACTTTGACATGTATATAAAAAAATAAAAACATACATATCTTATGTCTGTTTATCTGTCTGTCTATCTGTCTATCTATCTATCTATCTATCTATCTATCTATCTATCTATCTGTCTATCTATATATCTATCCATCTATCTTTCTATCTATTCCTCTCTCTCTCTCTCTATACACACACACACACACACACACACACACACACACATATATATATATATATATATATATATATATATATATATATATATATATATATGTGTGTAGGTCTACCTCTAAAAATTCTGAAGTTTCAAAACTTTGAATTTCTTATGGTCGAATTTTGAAATTTTGACATGTATATAAAAAAATAAAAATAAAAAAAATCTTTTTTGTAGGGGCAATCCCCCCCTGTTCCCTTCACACCCCCTGCTAATTAAATATACAGACTCTGAGATTGCACTACAGTGAGGAAAATGGTAAATATACTTTTCTGCCCTATATGGCAATTTCCTTTTAAAAGGTTTGAAGCTTGGTCTCGACCATAAGAAATTCAAAGCTTTGAAACTTCAAAATTTAGAAGTAGACCCATATATATATATATATATATATATATATATATATATATATATATATATATATATATATATATATAGCTTTCTTCCTACTCATTTATCAATCTGGTTGCCTGTAGAGATAATCAGACATGTAGCTGTCACTCAGGCAGCTATGAAAAAATAATGACATATTTACTTGGGTTCGGGTAGTTTACATTTCAAATTAAAGGAGAACACTGTACAAATGTCAATTTTTTTTCATTCTAATAAAAATTCTTCCTTTCCTTTAACTCAACAATAAATGTATATTAAAAAAAATCAAGTAAATCAATTTATCTTGAAACCATTGGATGCAATGTTTGGTTAATGATACAGCTCAAAGCATAAAAAAGGAAGTGTCACTAATATAACAGATGAAGGTGAAATTTTCAAATGGCATAATATTTTTAAACGATTAATTCTGACTCACTATAGAAAATAATCTGTTGTACATTAGATATATTTTAACTTGGTTATGCCTTAACAAGTCACTGCAGTTGTAAGAAAGCAGTAAAGCATGTTGTATAGATACTTCTGATGGAACTGATCTGATAATATTAAAACAAGTCATTGACATTTTAGTGGATCTGCTTACAAGTATAAATTTATTTAGAAAAATAATTAATTTAGTTTCTAAGTCACAGAAAGTATGCAGTCTAATTTCCAACACATAAAAATGAGTGTTGACTTGGACTTTCTGAATATACTTCTATCTCCAATATCTATAACCAGAATAATATGGCACCCTACGTAATATCTAGATTATCTGGCAGCCTGTATAATACCTAGACCCATCATCCTTCTAAACTCTAAGTTGGGTACCACAAAAAAGCCCTGGAAATTCAGAACCACTGCATCTGTAATCAGAGGCAGGCTATCACTATTTACATTGTGTGTGTGACAAGCCTCAGTGCTTATTACCTATATATGCGGCCTCACCATTGTGCACAACAAGCATCTTTTTGTTGCAGCTGCAGTACAGACCCATAGTCAGAATATGGTTAGATTAATGTACAATCAGCTGAGGTGAATAGTGAATGTGCAGGAGTACCTGAGGTAGAGGTTTCAGTATAGCAACACAAACCATGGACATGGACAGAAGGTTGCAAAGACAGCTGACCAGCAAGGCAGGCCAGCAAAACACAATGGCGAAGGTGTTTTGACAATACCTAGTGCTAAATAATGTAATGCTTAGAAAGAAGAAGGACATGATATTGTACTGACTTGCATCAGTTCTAAGAAAATCAGAGTGGGAGCAATGAGTTTGTAATAGAATGTGAATGTCATAAAAAAATAAAAATATGGTACCCTCAATGGAGGCAACCCTTCAGTTCTAGCCAGTATATCCCTAGTTCCCATATCTGAAAAAATATTTTGCATTTTCTTTACTTTTTTGTTATGGTATGTGTATACTTTAGAAGTTTATTTTTTTCAATTGGTGCTATGTTATCAGTTTTGAATACTAGTAGACATAAACATTTGAAGTCATAATTCACACCCTACACTAATTGTTTAAAACAGGATACGCATTCAGCTCCATTTTCTTAACAATTCAAACAGGCATTAATATTCTGAAAGGAGTGACAATGAGGCATGGTTTAAAAATATTATAAGTAAAAATCAGTCAGTGGCCTTCCTTAGAGAACCAAGCAATGGGACTTTTTTGTATATTAATTCTATTCTAGTTAAATGGCCTTTCTATGTTTCTTTGCTAGGTGTAATGACTTATTTAGGGCAGAACGTTCGCATAAAAGTAATCAAGATTTTCTTCACTCCTGGAAAGCAGGTTAGCCTCTCTGTATAGGCATTTTCATAGTCCTACTGTAAGAAAATTAATAGGTAAATCCGTACTGTTATTGCTTCTAGATAAAAACCTTATTATTTAGTATTATTGTATTGAAAAAAATGGCATCATTATAAAATGCTATTCTAGGGTTTACTGCTAGTCTTCACTTTTTCTGGATAACTGAATTTGATAGAATTAAATGTTTTATACTGTGTTCTTATACGTTGTATGATGACATTTTACATATGTTCCATGTGGTAAGTTTGCAATATATTAGAAAATCTTTTCAGAAATGGAAGTTACAACATGATGTAAAGTATAAAATGTAGCATATTTCATAAATTCTAGGTGTATTTTTATATATCTGACTTTTTTACAATTGTTTGTTATACTTTACAGCTGCTAAGTTTTATGAACATTTTTACGGGTTCCACTGGAGTTTTAATGCAATATAATTTTGTGACGATCAGCACCTTATCAATATCCACCTATAAACTGCATCCCTTTTTTCTTGGCGGGATAGGCTAGTTAGTCCTGCGGCAAGTTTGGGAGTACTGATCCAATCATCCAGGTTCTTTTTGAAAGATGATGAAGTATCACACTGTTTATCCTGCAGGGTCTGGTTATTCCAAAGGTGGAGGAAGCACTGGTTAACAAATCTCTACATCAAATTCTGTTTATCAGCAGGTGAAGATTAGGTCCCTGGGTGTAGTGTTGCTAGGCTATTAGGCATGCAGTGCAGTTGCGAGCACCTCTTATTAACTTATTGCCTTTAATTCTGAAATATTCTTAGTTAGGATCCTCTGTGGTGTCTATAATTGTTTGATATGTCAAGTGATTTACATCCTGAAGTGGTATTGTACTCTATATTTAATGCTATCATTGCTGACTATAAGTAAATTATGACACATTTAGATCTGGATGATATACCCTTTGGCTATTAGTTGCACTAAGTAGAAGGATTTTTTGACTACAGGTGCCATACAATGATCAAAGGAGGAGGAGCTGTAAACCCAGGTACCAGGTACCTGACTGCATTTCATTTTGTAGTGGAGAACTGTCTATTCTGTATGTTGAGGAGAAGAGCTGTTTGCCAAAAATGACAATATACTTTTTCTGTTTAATTTTATCTAATTTTAGTACACTAAGTATTAACTAGGGCAATTTCTTTTTGAAGGGTACAGTTGTCAGAGAGGGTCTTGACAATAAAACCCAGTTTGCAGTCATGCACAAACTTGTTTAACCAGAAGTCCTGGTTCTTATTATTGAAATCAGGAATGTGATTGTCAAAAAGGAAAGATCCCAGTACAGAGCCCTGGGAGAATCTACTGCTTACCATTTTACTTTCAGTAACATTTGGATGTTCTAAATCCTTTAATATCATCAGTATTTTCTCTTACAATTGTGATGTGTAGATTTCTGAGAGATTTTCTACATATTTAGGGGAATTTTAAAATGTGTCTCATATGGGTACAGTGAATCTCAGAACACTGGCACAGAAAGATTGCTGGGGTTCTGTAATTAGCATTTCACTGTACTAGAACCAGCTGTGCAGTACACCATGTACTTTAGTTTTGGTTCTTGGCGTTTTGAGAAAAGGAACAATGTACATTTTATGTTTGTTTCCACTTTTTTCCCCTCTTTTTCCAAGTTTGTACATTGTTAGAGCTGTTATATAGAGAGACACTGAGGGACAAGTGGGTGTCCCAGTACAGAAAATAAGAGTTTATTAAATGTTGTATAACATTTGGACTGCCACTGATTTGATTATTTATTGCTTTGCAGATTAAATGTTTCAGCTGTGATGAACTGCTTGTCAATTAAATGACTTTTAATCAATCATGGCAAACTTTAACTAGGGCATGATCTGTCACTGCCAAGTTTGTACAAAAGAGCTGCAAGGATATAGCCTCATTTTTCTTGAATTAGTAGGATTTAAAGCTATCAGTTTAGCTGGCAATGATAGGTGTGGACTAAAGCAGAAACACAACAATCAAATTATGAGAATGAAACAGAATGCCTGTCATTGATTAATAAACTTCCTATATTAATTTCATATATTAAGCACATATTTCTCCCATTGAACCTACATGTGAGTACCTCTTATTATACATTTTCTAACATTTGTGTACCTAATGTGTCCTTAACAGGATACTTTAAAATGGCCAGCAGCTTTCCCCAAGAAAATTAATGATGTTTGATTCTAGTGCCAGTCCTGCAAATTGCATTGTAATCCAAGCATTTCTCATTGTACACATATAGGTAAAATATTATTGTCACTGTATTCATGCAATAAATGAATACACAGTCTTTATAGCTGATAAGTACTTTTCAAACTGCATTTAGGTTCTTCAATCATCTTTTGGACTTGGATATAAAGTTATGGCAGTCCTCTTTACTTCCCACTTATATGGGATTGACAAACACTTATCATTTAGAATCAGGAGTGGAGTAAGCACGCTGCGTTATGTGATGTGTTTCTCCATTCCAAATTGTTTGTATCATGTAGACTAGCAGAGAAGAAGGAGTGGTAATAAATAATATAGGATGACCACTTCTTTGTAATTACATCTGGTTATCGTTAGAGTTGAAAGGCACCTCTCCTTCACGACTGCCTTTTGCTTTCCATTTTTAGCATACATAGATAAAGAGCACCGAGGATTGCACTAAACTAAAAAAGTGAAAGCAGCACCATATTTGTGATTTGGATACCTACCTTAACAGGTGCTTCTTGGCTGTTTCTGTTTATTTATATATGCATGTGCATATTCATTTACTTACTTACTTATTTATTTGTCATTGTTTACTTGAAAAGTCTGACTGGGCAAATAACCTTTTTGAAGAGTCTTGGGTAGAAATCTCCACACTGCATACATTTGAATGAGTTGACAGTAAATAATGGAATATAATGATCAGGACTGTATCATTCAACAGGTGGTCACCATGTCACATGCACTATATAATATTTACAACATATTCAACTAAAACAAATCCACAGAATATAGAATATACAGCAATTTTATAGATAAGTACTAGGCTAGCTGTTCTTGTGGGCCATTTCCCTTAAAGGTGAGAGTCAAACTTTGTACTTTGCATTTGTAAGACAAACACCATAACCATTATGCTAACCTCCAATTCACATGCATCAGTAGCAGAGTCAGCTTTTCTTAATGTATGTACACAATCCTACTGTAATATTGACAGATAAAGTATATGCATAAATGTATCTAAGCAATTTAATTCATTTGAAACCCATAACTCGAAGACTATTATAATAAAAGTTTGAAAGTTCTGTGATTTGACTGCATGAGGTAGGAATTAGTAATGGGACTAGTACAAGGGCAATGCAGTTACAATGAGTGTCATGATTTAATTGGCATTGTTGATATAATTTCTTTTGTACTGTAAAATATAGCTAGGATAAGATTTAGAATATAAAAGAGTTTTAATAATGGTGTTGTTAAAGGTGAAGAACCATTCGGTTGAGAGGTAACATCATCAAACAAACTTGCAGATAACATGAGAGAGTTCTGTCTGCTGAGATCAAGTTGAGATTACTGCAGGTTAATGAAACATGATGAGGCATATATGAGACTAGGGAGAAGTTAGGTCTGAGATCAAGTCTTATCCAGAAGTTAGTAGTTTATTGGCCATTTTGGGCTAATTTCTATCTCTTTCATTTCCCTACTATAAAAACCACGTTTGCACGGTTTTGCGCACAGGGCAGTGCCGGTTAGCTACGGTTAAATCATTCCCGGCTCCACTAAGTCTCCTCTTCAGTTTTTTCTCTCAACCTAAGCACTCAAAAAGCATCTTACATCCCAGCACTTGCTCAGACCTAAAAACAAGCACTAATATACCCTGACACTGATTGCCCAGCAGGGCAAGGCTCTTTATTCACCTCTCACCAACCAAGTGACTAAGCAGGTCATCCTACTATTCAGAAATGACCAAAGGGCAACTTCAGATGCACTCTCCAGTCCAGCTGGTGAATCTGGGTATCCTGAGGCAATGTTACAACTGCCTCATGTACACAGACAACCCTCTCCTCCTACCACAAAACACTAACATATGGGAGAGATACAGTTATACAGCAAAACTGGAAGCTAAGCTGTCTCCACCCAAGACTGGAACAGACAGTCAAGAGGAGAAGGTTAACACTTGCACCACACCTCCAGCCGCACACAGACCTACTAAAACAACACTGGCAAAAAATACACATAAATACACAAAATCATACTCGGAGGCTCTAAATAAAAACCTGCAAAAGCATCAGAGACCTCCAAAGCAGACACCTAAACAACCTGCACTTCCCGTCACAAACCAGACAACACATAAAACACAAAATCAGTGTGCCACACAATCACAGCCTTAAGGTGAAATAAAATACCTAACACACTAGTAATAAGTGATTCTATAGTCAGGCACACTGATGTCCCACTCACTAGGCTGGACAAGCAGAAGGTTACTGTTAGCTGCCTGTTGGGAGCCAGAATCCACCACATAACACAAGCACTCAGGTTACTCCAGAACAAGTACAAATATGACTCTGTCATTGTTCATGTTGGTGTGAATGACCTGATATGTACCTCCCTGGACTACATGAAAAGAGATATGGAAGAGCTCTCTGATCATGCAGCCCAGGCTGGTATGACCCTGACTCTGAGTAGCATCCAGCCCTCACCAAGAATGATACCTCAATATAAAGAAAAATTTATCAATTTCAACAATTGGCTAAGCTTCTGGTGTCATTCAAAGGTGATCCAGGGTCTGTGAGCTTAGGACGACATGCTCGACAAGCCGCTTTGCTTCGCAAGAGATGGCTTGCACCTGTCACCCCTAGGCTTTTGAATACTGGCCAAGACTCTTGCTGCCCCCATATTGCCTTTTTTAGGCAAGGCTCAAAAGTCAAACCCACCTCAATAAACAGCACAGTTAACAAAAAACTGAGGGTTATGCTACTCAACGCCAGGAGTTTAAATCTCAAAATGCACATGCTCAAAGCACACCTCAGTATGGAGAACATCAACATCTGTGCAGTAACTGAAACCTGGTTCAAGGCTCCAGAGAGCACCCCAGCACTACTGGGCTACAACTCATACCACATGTTTCAGCCACAGAACATGGACCGAAACACAAAAGGAGGGGGTGTATCCATATTCATCAAGGATAGCTACACCTCTAGGTTAGTGGTTCAGCATGATACCTCTGAGATCATCCATGTGCAACTAACATCAGGCAAATCTGCAAGGCAAATTGTGGCCTGCTGCAGATCACCCTCCATGACCCAGGACCACCACTCCACCTTTCTGGAGACACTGGAAAACATGAAGGTCCTGCCGAACACCCTGATATTGGGCGATTTCAATTACCCTACCATTCACTGGGAAAACTACTCGAGTACAAATTCCCAGGCCCAGCGCTTCCTGGAATTCATCAACTCAAATGCCCTGGATCAGCTGGTAAACTCCCCTACCAGAGGTGAAAACATATTGGACCTGGTCATCACCAACATGGGTGACAGGTGTTCCACACCGGAGGTCAACCCGTCACAAGTTAGATCAGACCATAAACTAATCACTCTGGATGTCCACACCCCACCACAACTCCCAACTAAGGAAACCACAGTAAAAAACTTTTCTAAAGCAAACTTCATCTTACTTAAGACAGAGGTGGTAAGTTTCATAGCCCCACACTAAAGGATAACGCTGCCCAAGATGCAGATACCTTTACAAATGCAGTCTATGAGGACCTACAAGGATGCATGGATCATGCCATCCCTAGCAAAACCAAGAGTCACTCCTCTAAGAGAATGAAACCAGTATGGTGGACCCCTGCAATAAACAAGCTATACAGTAGAAGGAGGAAACTAGTTCAGAAAAAAAGCAAATCCCAAGAAGGAAAGACATCCCTGATCAGTATCAGTAAGAAACTAAGGTCCCTCATGAAATCATCCAAGGCTAACTTCGAAAGATTCAAAAGATAGCCACAAAGCCTTCTTTAGCTATGTTAAGAATCTAAGTGGCAACTTGCAGATATGCCCTGAACTAGTGCAAAATAGCACAAAATATACTGAACCTACTGATATTGTTAACATCCTGGCAGATAGATTCAGTGCAAACTTCACCCACCTCTCACCTCCAAAAGGGCCCACAATACCGGAAAAGTGTAGTGTCCAAAAAATCACAGACACACAGGTGAAAACAGCCCTTTCAAAAGCCAACAACACAGTGTCAATGGGACCAGATGGTGTCCCAGGCTGTGTCTTGCACGAACTACAGAACAAACTAACCACCCACCTAAACATGCTGTTCAACCTCAGCCTCTCCACAGGCTATGTGCCCATAGAATGGCGTACAGCAATGGTTATTCCTCTCCACAAAGGCGGGACCACAACTGACCTTGGTAACTATTGCCCCATAAACCTGACTAGCCTGGTCTGCAAGGCTATGGAGTGCATCATCATGGAACTCATTAACAAAGACATTGGGAACCTCCAAACACTTAACCTGATCCAGTTTGGCTTTGTTAAGGGCAGATCATTCTTGCTAAACCTGGTTGACTTCTTCAAGACAGTCACCAAAGCCATAGATGAGAGAAAGGTGGTTCACACAACCTACCTTGACCTTGCCAAAGCTTTTGACACCATTCCCCACTTGGGTATTACAGAAAAACTCATCAACCTGAACATAAACGCCTATGTCATGAGATGGGTTGCCAACTGGCTTACAGACAGAGCTCACACGGTAAGAATAGTGGGCTCCAGGTCTGACTGTAAACCAGTCACAAGTGGTGTCCTGCAAGGCTTGGTCCTGGGACCCCCTACTGTTTGGCATATACGTCTCAGAAGTACAGGCAAACACAGGAGGACTATGGTTAACCAAGTTTGCCGATGATTGCAAACCTGGAGCCATAATTGACTCTCTGGCTGACATGGATATCCTCCAAAAGGGCCTTACTGAGATGGACACCTGGTGTCAAAGTCATGGCCTCAAGCTATATGCCAAAAAATGCATAGTCATCCCATTTGGGAAAAACAAAACTGTTAGAAAAATATGTATTAATGTGTGTATTAGCAATATGATTAGTGCATTTAGAGCTTGAAAAGGGTTAACACATTTATTCTATTTCATACTGCATAAATCTGTACAAACTGCAATTGCTTTCTGACCTTGTACTGTTAGCTAAATTCTTGCTTGTGCCTTGGAAATTTACTGAGAAGCAGGTGATTTCTGCTTGCGTTAGGAAAATAATGAATAGAACAATACTACTTGTATGAAACTTAGACAAGAAGTTCCGCTGTGCCATGAGAAAATACACAGCTGTAGAAGTTACAGATAATTAGTACAAAGCCTGCTTGAAAATATGAATTGCAATCAGCATTTGCTTGTATCTGTATTAGAAAAGTACCTTGAAAAGTAACACTGTACAATAGATACGTAACAATTTCCACCACAGCAATCCAAGGATGCAGGAACACCAAACTGGAAGATTTTATTCTTTTTATTCCAAAACGACAACCACAGACTGAGCGCTTTCACCAGCCAAGCTGGTATCATCAGAGTCTGTTTAACAATAATTCATTCACACTTAAATACACATCCACACACCCTAACTCACACAATTAATCAATTGTTCCTTTGATTCCTTAAAGCTATATACATCACAATAGTAAAAAGTGAAATTGTTAAAAATACATGTTATACAATTTCATTTGCCTATCTAAACATATAAACAAATGAACCAAACTACCAACCCACAAAGTTTGAAATTTACACTTAAAAGTCAAGACTACGTGTTATATTCATACTAAATGAATGAATTTGATAAATGGAACAGTTATATTTTGTTTACAATATGTGAAATCTATAACATTTGATATATGACACAAACCTTAAACATCTCATATAGCACTAGCTCTCAGCTTTAAATGAGGTTTTAAAGAAATGTGGTCGTTTAAACCTGGAAATCTGGTGGCATTCAATCTCATCTGCCATTCAGATTCCAGGACTGCCACTCTATTACTGATGTCACCAAGTGTAAAGGGCATCACCCTGTCTATAATAAAAAACAAGAATCTAGTGAAGTTACCACATATCCTACTATGCAAATACAAAGCATTGTGTACATCCCTATTTTTTATACTTCTATTATGCTCACAAATTCTCTCCCGTAACTTACGGGTAGTCATACCAATATAGTATGCATCACAGGTAGCACATAATGCTGTGTAGACACAATTTTTTGTGTTGCAGTTGCATAGGCCAGGACATGCTAATGTACGTCCATAGCTCACTACACAAATGTAACTCCCTTCAGCTATATATCTACAGCTACTACAGTTGCCACATTTGCTCATCCGGGATCTAATGTATCTTTTGTCTTCCCTTTCTAGAATATTTTTAATGTTGTTCCCCCTACTGAAAACAATTTTGGGACTTCCACCCAACAAATTTCTAGTTTGTGCATTGATACAATGATCCCAGTTGACCCTTATACTGTCACAAAACTCATTAGCCTTAGCATTAAACCTTAAAACAAAGGTAAGGCTATCCTTCTTCAAACCTGTCAATTGGTTGTTTGTTCCTTGTGTTAATGCCCTATTATCCATACCTTTTAGTATGGGAATATGCAAAGTTTTCCTTTTCCTGTATATCTCTTTTTTGGTTTTTAATAATAGATTCAATGGTTAACCTCTCTCCATAAATAAACCTATCAAGGTATACATCTCTTTCTTGAACAGGTCATCATTACTAACCAACCTAGATAATCGGACCATTTGTCCTTTAATCAACCCCTTCCTTTGATGGAAGGGGTGACAGCTGCTAAAGTGTAACATAGAGTTAGAAAAACTTGGTTTCCTAAATATGTTACTCACAAGTTTCCCTTCTTGCTTAAAGATGGAAATGTCCAAATAGTTGGTAGACATCTTGTTCCATGTATATGTGAATCTAAAAAATTCCGTAGTTTGATTAATGTGGGCCATGAAGTCAATAACTTCACTTTCACTACCCTTCCAAAGGATCAGGATGTCATCTAGGAACCTGTTATACATTAAAATGTGTTCCCTAAATTCTGATGACAAAATGTGACATTTCTCCCATGACAGAAGAACTAGGTTGGCATAGACCGGGGCACAACGTGCCCCCATCGCCACCCCTTTTGTCTGCTGGTAAGTTTCACCCTCAAAAACCAAATAATTACTTATCAAAATGAATTTCATAAATTCATCACATATATTTAGTCTTTCCTGATCAAAACTTACGCTGTTCAATAAACTCTCATGAAATAATTCCAACCCCTCGGTGTGGGGAATAGTTGAAAAAAGGTTCACCACATCTATGGTTAAAAAACCATATGTCTCAACATCAATTTCACTTATTGCTCTAAGCCTCTCCAAGCAATGCCAGGAGTCCTTTATAATGTGAGGTGTATCCAAAAGTGCCTTCTTACAAAACTGGTCCACAAAGGCTGCCATAGGTTCAGTCTTAGACCCCCTTGCCGAAACAATGGGTCTAAATAATAAATGGTCAGTACCCTTGTGGACCTTAGGAATTCCAAATAACTTTGGAATGTTTGGAAATTTCACATTAAGATAATCAAATTCATCCTCGTTTATGGCTCCCTGGTACATTGCATCCAATAAATATAAGTCAATTTTAGATAGATGCTTGTAAACGGATTAATGGTCACCAAGGCCAGGTTGTTTTTTCTGAAAAGTTTCTCACAAATCTAGTCATGTCAGCAGAAAATCTGAAGTAACATCTACTGTAGAACAATACTGAAAGTTGTGTTTGATTACGTCAGCTTAGAAGGCCATGTCTTGTAAAACAGTATAAGAATGAACATACTTCCTGTTAGTAGCTAGACAAATCCTTGTATTTGCATGTTTTTGTCTCCTTGCTGCAAGTAAATTAAAGTGCCTTAACTGAACATTATGTGTATTGGTCTTTGAAGTTTTTTCCTTTGACAGATTGGTCCTTCGGACCAGAAACCTTCACTTCGCCTCGAATCAGACAGGTCAGGTGGCTTGAAACCGTATGGGGAAGAAACCACATCGGTTCTTCTTACTTGAAAAGTCCACCGACTGAATTGTCGTACAAAAGAGGCCAGCCACTTTCTGATCTACGACTGAAGGACGGGTTTACTCGAACCAGGTGATCAATCACAAAGGCTCAGGTAAGGTAAATCTACCTTCTTTTTCTGTTTTAGATCAGGGACTAGATTTGTATTTGTTCTGTTAAGACTTTATTTATAAGTCAGGGACAGAAAGATTACTGTCTTGTCATAGATCAGGGAAACAGAGCAGGTAGGCAGTCATTCTGAAGAGACTATAAAAACATCCATGGTACCATGTTAAAAATAAGGAGTTACGTAACGATTAAAAAGGGTAGAACAAAATGGGTAATAATTGTACAAAAAGGTCCCAAAATCCGCCGTTAACGAGGCATAAAATTCATGCAGTCACTGCGTGCTGATAATATTAAATACTACTCAAAATGGGTTAATAAGTATGAATTTGATGGTACACTAGAGAAATCCTCACTTGTCAAACTTGTCAAACAGCTTAAAACCGATTCTAGAGGTCGGGTAAAAAATCAACGTCAATTAAGAATTCCTCAGGCACACAGGTGGATTGAGGAAGTAAACTGAAGGGAACAAAAGAGTAATAATTCAAAAGCAATGTTTTTAGATAAGGAGGACAATAACTTAGTAATAGCGTCAGCCCCTCTGCCTCCTTTACCAGAATATGAGGCAAGTGAACAAATTAGTCCACCCCCGCGATATCCAACTGTCACTGTGAGTAGAGACACTACAAAAGCGAAACCGTTTGTTAGAGATCCCATCGAGACCAGGAGAGGAAACTCAAAAGGGGACATTGAGTTATATCAAATGGGTAGAAATTCACGATTTATGAGTGAAGAAGAAATATGCCCACTTATAGAAGTGCCTAATCCTCAGGCAGGGCAAGAAGGTCAGGACCCAACTATTCTAGTGTATAGACCCTGGACTCCGGAAGACATCCGGAAAGCCACTTAGGGAATTCCCCATCCAAAAGTTAATTTTAGAAAGTTCTTAGAAGATTTGCAAGGAATGAGGCTGAGTTATAATTTAAACGGAGAAGAGGTAGAAAAAGTAGTCAGACAAATTGTGGGACCAGATTGGCACATGATTAGTGGCGACTGGAATCCCCATGATATTGCGCTCAGGCCCCTCCCACATAGCAGCGCAGAATTAGACAACAGAGTGAAAGGTCTTACAGACTGAATCTCTGAGAAATGGAAGCCTAGGGCGGACTGGACTTGCATTAATCAATGCATCCAACAGGAAGGTGAAGCTATTGACCGATAGTATGCCAGACTATTAGAATGTTTTAATAACCATTGTGGAATGCAGGTTCCTGAAGATCAGACACATGATTCCCCATACGAGCAGCAGTTAAAGAATGCATTTTTGAAAGGCAGTATTGCACCTATAAGCAGCTTTATTACAAAACACATGGTAGATCATCGTACAAGCAGGTTACAGTCATTGCTTGAATATGCTAGACATGCCGAAAGGCATTTTAATAGCAAAAAGAAAAAGAAAGCCCAAATATTTTCTGTAGAAGATGGAGCAGAAGTTTATGTAGTACAGTAAAAAGGGCAAGAAAAATGCCCAGGGAAACAAACAATCTGATCAACGATTAGAGGACTTTGAAGGGCGAAAGAAAAGGGGTGAATGTTTTAAATGCGGTAAGAAAGGACTCTTGGCAAGGGATTGCAAGAAAAACAAGAAGGCAACCGCGGAGGGTAAGGAGGGTGAGGACTAACTATATGGTAGTCAGGAATCACTAGAAGGGGATAGCGGAGAAAGGACAAATGAGTATGTGATAGAGGGAGTAGAGAATGTGACAGAAGAAATAGAGGAAGTGCAAGAAGTCACGGATAGTGAAGAAAATGAAATACTGGATTTGGCTTTATTGAGCTTAGAGCTCTATTTAGCAGACACGAAACCAGAAGTTACACTCCTGGTAGAAGGGAGGGAAGTCAGATTCTTGTGTGATTCAGGGGCATCACGGACCCTGGTACATCCCTCCAAACTGCCAGAGAATTCAGAGTCACCTGATTACATATTAGTGAAAGCAGCTAATGGACAGCTGTATCGGGAGCCCCTCTCCCATAATATTGTGATAACTGATCCTGTCTCAGGATTGACCCAGAAAAGCAAAATTGTTGTATCTGCAAAATGCCCAGTAAACCTCTTGGGCAGAGATCTTATACAGCTATTTGGTATAGCAGTAGTTCCGACTATGCAGGGTATGGAAGCACAGCGACAAATTGATACCTTTGCAGTGCAATCGGAGGGTGAAATGTTTTATTGGTACAGCCAGGACTTGGTTATGACTGGTCCAGGGGTAGTGACCGAAGAGTTGATGAACGTAGCTGTCAGCAAGTTCCCCTCCCTTGACATTGATAAACAGCATTTGTTGCACTGTACTCTGTATTATTGTAATACACCAGTTCCTGACAAGGAATATGAGCAAGAATTGTTTAGAAATCGTGCAAACAGATTGGTATCACGTAATCTGTACTGGGACACAGAAGGGAACAGTGTAGCCAGCTGTTCGTTGCCCCAGAAGTTCTTTGCACTTTATCAATCTAATCGATTACCACATGTTAGCTTAACTAAGGAGAAGAATGTAAAATGGGTAGACTTAGGAGAAAAAGTCACGAGATGGGAAAAACAGACAGAGTTAGAACTGTCAGAACAGGGAATACAAGTGCAGAAGCTGAATTGGATAACTCAGACCCAACCAGCTGTACACTTGCAGTCTAGCAAGGACAGCTGATTGGCACTCCTATTGAAGGAGGAAGAGAATGCCTTACAGAATATACCAGAAAATCTCTGGTCAACAGGAAAATCAGATGTAGGACTTATTCGTACAGCAGGACCAGTTACTATTACGCCAAAGTCAGCATTTAGACCACAAAAGAGACAGTATCCCTTAAGAAAAGATGCAGAGGTAGGAATTAAACCTATTATAGCAGCTTTACTTAAGGAAGGGGTGCTGGTGGAATCTCTTGATTCACCATGTAACACACCCTTATTTCCTGTCAAGAAAGTGAATGGAGAGTGGCGTATGGTCCAAGATTTACAAGCTGTAAATGACGCCGTAATACCAAGGGCACCTACAGTGCCAGATCCACACACCCTGTTGAATGATTTAAAACCTCAACAGAAATATTTTTCTGTGGTAGATATCAGCAATGCGTTCTTTTTGATACCGATACACCCTGACAGCCAGCATTGGTTTGCATTCACATTTCAGGGGAAAAGGTATACATATACGCAACTACCACAAGGGTATTGTGAAAGTCCAACAATATTCTCACAAGAAATGGCAAGCAACTTGGCGGGATTTACCCCACCAAGAGGTAGTCAGATTTTGCTTTATGTTGATGATATCCCGCTGGCGTCCCCCACCCAGCAAGATTGTAAAGAAGATACCATAGCTATTACAATTTTTAGCCACTGAAGGACATAAAGTAAACAAAAATAAACTGCAGCTTTGAAAAAAACAAGTTAAATACCTAGGATATGTAATATCCAAGGAAGGTAGGACATTAGATGAGGACAGAAAAATAGCGATTTTGCAAGCAGCAAAACCCACTACCAAGAAGGAAATGATGTCCTTCCTGGGTACGACAAATTTTTGTCGGAGTTGGATTCCAAACTATGCCTTGGAATCTGCACCCTTGACTAACCTGATTTATAAAAAGCCTATGGCAGCACAGGATTTATTACAATGGACACCAGAAACAGAATCTGCTTTCTGCAAACTGAAACAGTTAATAGCATCCTCATTAGTTTTGGGATTACCAAACTGTAGATTGTAAGCAAGGTTATATGACATCAGTGTTAACACAGCAGCATGGGGACAAGCAACGCCCTATTGCTTATTATTCATCACAACTGGACCCAGTGGCATGGTCTTTACCTCACTGTGTACAAGCAGTAGTTGCAGCTGCAATGGCAGTACAGGCTTCGGCCTCAGTAGTGTTGTTCCACCCTCTCACATTGAGAGTGCCTCATGCAGTTGCGATTATTTTACTACAAGAGAAGGTAGCATATCTTTCCCCTGCTAGGCATCTTTCCTGTATGACTATATTGTTGAGCCAACCTCATATGACAATTGAACGATGTATGACTTTGAACCCTTCTACCTTGCTCCCAACCCCTGCAGATGGCAGACCACACAGCTGCCTGCAGGTGATTGAGCAAAAGACACTGCCTAGAAAAGATCTTACGGATGTTCCCTTGGATGATGCCGAGGTGACATACTACGTGGACGGCTCATGCAAAAGGGGTCCTGCAGGACAGAACCTAGTAGGATATGCAGTAGTTTCTGACAGACATTATAGAAGCAAAATCTTTACCACACGGTTTATCTGCACAGGCAGCAGAATCGATTGCCTTGACATGGGCATGTACCTTAGCACAGGGTAAATGTGTAAACATTTTTACTGACAGCCAGTATGCTTTTTCTACTGTACATGTTTTTGCGCAACAGTGGAAAAATCGAGGAATGATAACATCTACTGGCAAACCAATCAATCATGCACAGTTTATTTTAGATATTTTAGAATCTATTCAGTTACCTCAGAAAGTAGCTATTTGTAAATGCACAGCTCATACCAAGCAATAGGACAGGATTTCAAAAGGTATGTGAGAACTGATACAGCTGCAAAGCAGGCAGCTTCAGAAGTATTTCTTTTGAATGAGGAACTACAACCCTTTGAGATTTTAGACTTAGAAATGTTGAAGACAATAAAAACACTTACTATGCAAACTGAAAAACAAAGATGGGTAAAACAAGGAGCAATTCTCGAAAAGGGGCTGTACATCTCTAAAGAAGGAAAACCAATATTGCCATCTAATTTGTTTAGATATGCAGCTTTGTTGAGCCATGGGCAGTGCCATGTCTTAACAGGGGGGATGGTACAGCTGGTGAACCAAGTGTTCACGTTGTACGGATTTACAAACTACTCTAAAAAATTTTGTTCATTATGCCACATCTGTAATAAACATCATGCACAAGGGGTGTTAAAGCCCAAGCAAGGGAGTTTCCCTACACCACTGTATCCATTTCATACTATTTGTATGGATTTCATAGAGTTGAATAAATGTGAAAATAAGAAGTATTGTCTTGTCATTGCAGATATGTTTTCCAGATGAGTGGAAGCCTTTCCGACTAAAAATCCAGATGCTACGACTGTGGCGAAAGTGCTTGTTAAAGAAATCATCCCTAGATTCGGCATTCCGGAAAGGATCTACAGTGACAACGGCACACACTTCATGAATCAGACCATACAGCAGTTAAGTAAACATTTTTGTATTTCTCTAAAGAATCATTGTGCGTATCACCCACAATCAGCAGGGCTAGTAGAGAGGCATAATGGGATTTTAAAGAGTAAGCTAAGAAAAGAGAAACTGGGTGTACTGTCTGCCCCTGGCACTGTTGAGCATGAGAACTGTTCCGAATGCAAAAGGTTTGACTCCTTTTGAAAAGCTCTGTGGAAGTGCTTACTATATACCTCAGTTGAAATCTCTCATGCCCGCAGACCAGGAAGCTGACAGTACATTAACAGAGTATATGCGTAATTTGTTAAATTCTAAACATTTGTTGCAGTTAAATTCTGTTTCAGATAAAGAACGAACCAGACCGTCAGAAGTGGCAGTGCCCCCTGGAGCGTGGATCTGGCTGAAGATAGTTAAGAAGAAAAATTGGGTGTCTCCAAAGTGGGAAGGTCCATATCAAGTGCTTTTATCAACACCCACTGCAGTCAAAATTGTGGAGCGTGCCTCCTGGATCCACTTGACGCACTGTAAATTAGTTAGAAAATCTTGTTACATGCCAAGAGCAAAAATGATAGAGTCCAGAAGAAACAGGAATGCAGAACAACCCTTTCCTCAGAAGTATTGCATAATCATCCTGTTAATTGTATTTGTGACAATAATCATTTTGTTGTGGCCTTTTCTTTTCCCAGCCACACAGACTGAACTGAATAAATGTGAAGCGTTACTCATAAACTGGCATCCAAACTTTAACACTTACCAGGCAATTAAATATGTGTATGCTGAGACTTTCAATGTTTCGAATTGCTGGATTTGCACAGCTTTGCCGACAGCATACGGGGGATTATTCATGACTACAGTCCCCCTAGGGGTCAATGAGACCTGGGAAAACTTGATTTATGATACCTCAACCATTACAGCACAAGATAAAATAGCATTGCACTTGTCTGTTCCACAAAAGGGAACTGTGTGTTTTTTATAAAAATTATACTGTTCAGGTCAGTTGGAGCAATTGCAATGTGACTGTTCCTTATAGATGTTACACTAAAGGTAACAATGTAGATCTTTATTGTAATACAAACTATGATTCATTTCTTGGATTGATGCACAAAACACTTGATGAAGTAAAACATAATTCTGTTCTTTATAAACAGCTATCTATAAATGATAGAAAAATGTTTCATGCAGTACATTCATAGCAAGGTTACTACTAAAGTAGAGGACTGTTATTTTGTGTGTGGCAGAAAGGCATACAAATGGTTACCTGAGAATTGGTCCGGCAGTTGTTTTTTGAGTTACCTGGTTCCAGCCATATGACACACTGCAGTTTTGCCTCATGGGAAAATTCGAAATGTCCGAGAAGTCGTCAAGAAACCTATAAATCCAGTGGAACAAATCGATGTGCATTGGAAAGACCATCACTCTCTAGGCAAAGGACTGACACACATGGACTTGAGTGATAGCGTTATATCGTGGGCAGGCATATTACCAGCATATGGAGCAGTGAAATTGATCTGGGAGCTGAGAAAACTGTTGAAACTTCTCGAAGTAATGAGCAACGTAACTTTTTCTGCTTTCGAATTGGTGATTGATGAACTGAATGCTATGAGAACTGTAGTGCTCCAAAACAGCATGGCTCTCGACTTCACCCTAGCGGCGAGAGGTGGTGCGTGCACTTTAATCCAAGAAGAATGCTGTTCGTATATTCCTGACCATAAACACAAGATAGATAATTATCTTGAGATAATTCAGCAAGTGTCGGCCATGACCAAACCAGGCCCAAACCCACTGATGGACTTTTTCCAGAAATGACTTGGGGGGTGGGGTACCATCCTAATGAACATCCTGATTGCCATTTGTGTAGGTATGCTCCTACTGGGAGTATGTGTTTGTTGTGGTATCCCCTGCATGAAAAGACTGATTAAAGACCTTATAGACATGTCAGTTTCTGAAACCTTATATCAAAGTACTGAGTTTGAAGAACTGTTAAAAGACTAAAAATCTTTCATAAGTTTAAACTGAATGACTCTCTTAACTGCAAATCCTGAGTGGAAGAGGTTAGGAGAAGAAAACAAACTGTTTATGCTTATCTTGAAAGTAGAATAAAAGTATTAATAGGGGGGAAATGTTAGAAAAATATGCATTAATGTGTGTATTAGCAATATGCTTAGTGCATTTAGAGCTTGAAAAAGGTTAACACATTTATTCTATTTCATACTGCATAAATCTGTACAAACTGCAGTTGCTTTCTGACCTTGTACTGTTAGCTAAAATATTGCTTGTGTCTTGGAAATTTACTGAGAAGCAGGTGATTTCTGCTTGCGTTAGGAAAATAATAAATAGAACAATACTACTTGTATGAAACTTAGACAAGAAGTTCTGCTGTGCCATGAGAAAATACACAGCTGTAGAAGTTACAAATAATTAGTATAAAGCCTGCTTGAAAATATGAACTGCAATCAGCATTTGCTTGTATCTGTATTAGAAAAGTACCTTGAAAAGTAACACTGTACAATAGACACTTATAAAAGGATTAAAGGTCACCGAGGCCAGGTTGTTTTTCTGAAAAGTTTCTCACAAATCTAGTCATGTCAGCAGAAAATCTGAAGTAACATCTGCTGTAGAACAATACTGAAAGTTGTGTTTGATTACGTCAGCTTAGAAGGCCATGTCTTGTAAAATAGTATAAGAATGAACATACTTCCTGTTAGTAGTTAGACAAATCCTTGTATTTGTATGTTTTTTTCTCCTTGCTGCAAGTAAATTAAAGTGCCTTAACTGAACCTTACGTGTATTGGTCTTTGAAGTTTTTTCCTTTGACAAAAACACCCATGAATTACCACATAGGTGGCAGCCTGTTAATACAGAAGAGGTAATAAGAGATCTGGGGACCCAGGTAGATAGTAATCTCTCCTTTGACAATCATATTGCCAAAGTAGTTAGGAAATCCTTCTATGTGGCCCATCTAATTACTAAAGGGTTCGCATCTAGAAATAAAGAGGTTATAGTGCCCCTCTAGTCATCACTCACTAGACCCATCATAGAGTACAATGCCCCATTTGGGATGTACCTCACAAGACACTTCCAACAGCTGGAAAGACCACAAAAATACCTCACCAAGAGGATTACTGGCCTCAAACATATGTCCTATACAGCCCGACTGAAAAAACTCCAGCTGTATTCAGTGACATATCGCTTACTCAGAGGTGATCTTTGCCTGACTTACAAAGCCATGGCCACTCAGAATTGATGGACATGCTCCACCTAAAGAAATCCAAGTCATTGCGAGCCACATGCTCTAGTGAGCTAAACCTTGCCACAACAATAAATATAACATACTGGAGTGATAGATTCCTGTCACAGAGACTCCCCATGCTTTGGAACAAAATTCCAAATTACATCAGGCAGAGCCCCTCACTAACACTCTTCAAGAGAAACCTTGACGAGTGGATGGGTAACAGAAAATACACCACTGGGATCACTTCTTTGGCTCTGCTTGACAGAGGATCAGTTAATTAATCAATGGGGTGGTGAAAGCCAACACACTCTGGCTAGGCTTATAAATGCCCTCTGGCAGACAGCTTAGTACCTACCTATGAACCTATGAACCTATTATGTTCTTATTTTGTTCAAATGGTTTCACTTGAAAAACAACTCCTTGTTTATGGTTAGTTTATTGAACTTCATGTTGGATGTGCTAATTGAATCTAATCTGTGGTGTATTATTATTCCAGGTAGCTTTGTATGTTATACCAACTCAATCCTAGTCTTACTGACTAATAATATTCCCAAGCTATAATGGCTTAGTTATTGGGTTGGAGGTGAAAATACCATGAGTTTAATTTTATTTGGATTTAGATGTAGTTCATATTGTCCCAAACAGTTTTAATTTTTTCACAAGAATGTTGTATGCCACCTTTGAGTTGTTTGAATAAAGAGGCAGCATATATTAGTGTTGAGTCATCTGCATATTGGATTACATTTGCTAGATGACAGACTTTATACATTTTATTTATAAATATATTAAAGATTAAAAGCCCTAATATTAAACCTCCTGTCACACCTAATGTTATTTGTTGTAGTTTGCTACTTTCATGGACTCTGCCTGCTTTTTAGCAAATAGGGTATTCCTACACAGCTAATTGTCAGCACTAAAATACATGAAAAACAAAAGTAATCTAATAGTAGATGTTCTGGCAGTCAGGCCTATCTTACATCAGAAAGTCATGGATAGAAGAAAATGAAAGTCTGGCACTGATTTCCCTAATCTGATCTAAAAACTCAACAGCACATTTTTTGATGATTAGGGGTAGGGATTTGTATCTTTGCTATACAGTGGAAAATCTTTAAAGAATTAAGTTCCGGTAATCTATTCACTCAAATGTATTGTGGTTTGAGTTTTAGTATCCGAGACCTTCTTCATGTAATGCCATTAGAGAAATAGTTCCTGCAGAAAGGTGCATAATTCATGGTCAGTCTGACAATGAAATAGCAAAAAAAAAAAAAAAAAAAAATGACATTTGGGTTTCATAATTTGTATTGCTAATAATATATTAGTTATTTTATAAGTTTGTATGTCTTCACAGCTATGCATACCTTTAACATGTCTGGCTTTCCATTGGTTACTTATGTAACAACTAACAATGCAATTATTTCTCTTTTAGCACGACATCTTTAGTACAGTAAGTAAGCCAGATTAATTATTTCAAATATCACTCAGCAAGGACAGAAATACTTTTTCCCCTCAATGGGACATCTGAAGATAACCTGATACTAAAGTAAGAAAAACTGACACCACATGGCCAAGTAAAGGTACTAACTCTGACAATAAAAGGAAGAATATGCCAGAATGTATTACTTTCCATTTGAGATCACCTTTGAGTAGTTAAATGAGCTAGCATTATGACAGAGTAGAAAGATTATTTAAAACATATTCTTCTTACAATTTTTCATTTAACTTCTTAAATGGAGGAGTGTCAAATAATGTTTGAAAGTAGAAGAAGAAGAAGATTGATGGGAGTTATTCTTTGCTATTTTCAGAAATATAAAGGTCAGAGTTGATGAAGATTATATATATTCCCAGCCTCTTTTACTGTATTGGCAGTACAAATTTTACCTGGTCTCTTGCAAGCCTACAAGTTAGAATACAGAATTAGAAAGCTGCAGATTAACATGCTTCAGTTTCACTATCTAATTGAAAGACTTAATTACAGCAGAATGTTTCATCAGCAGATAACACAATGTGAAATGACCAGAAGTTTACAATCCAGATATCAGTGACACAATCTGTGGATGATATAGAAATTTAGATTAGAAGTACACATTCAGCAAACTGTACAGATCCTCAGTATGTAAACCATGTGTCTATACTCAGTTTATTATCTTATTGGTTGAGTCTTTCTGACCTTGACTAAGACTGTACAAGTCCTGAACCGTGTGTGTGTGTGTGTGTGTGTGTGTGTGTGTGTGTGTGTGTGTGTGTGTGTGTGTGTGTGTGTGTAAGTAACAGAACATGTTTAAACTACAAAGAAGCTAAACACATCTATTTCAAATAAAAAATATGAATTCAAGCAAACTACATGCAACATCTTATGCTTGGCTGTTAGGTTTATTGTGATGCTACTAATTCAATAATACACATGTAGTGTTTTTCAAAGGCTGCCTTTTGCCTTTACTGATTTTTATAGGACAGAAACCAGGAAAGGACTACATTGTATAACTTGGGTTGTGTGTGATTTTTTTATTTATGTTTCACTTGTGTCATTGTGTCTTTGCTATCTTGTTCTATGTCTGCATTACATTTTCTATATCTACAATATTAATGAATAATTCTAGGTAAAACTTAGTAATTAAGCATATCTAAAGGTGAAACAGACAACAGGATCATTAACATGTGTATATTTCAAAATACAAGGCTTTGGCTACACTTTGCAGGCACTGTATCATTAATCAATGTTATGCATCTTTGAAATGGGGTTGAATTAATCTTGTTGCCACAAGTGCCATTTACTTATTAAAGGACCACTATGGGCAAATGATGAAAAAACATGACTGCACCTCCCAAAGCTGCCCATAGTAAAATAAGTACTCATTTTATCCTTCTCTGCCCACATGGGGGCAAACATCCTGATTCCTTTGGAAAGCTAAATCTGTCCCATAATGCATTATGAGAGCACAGATTCTGAGAATAAATAGCCCTACATTTATTTGTTGTCAGACAAGACTTCCATTCGCTTAGAAAGAAACACCTGAAAAAAAACTGCCAAGTTTGAGAGAATGCAGATCATGTGTCATTGGTCTGTACTGTGTTTTACAAATGTTGTTCCTACTGATGTAATTACTACACATTCTCTGAAAGAAGCTTTTGAAAGTATCAACAAATTACTGAGATAAAAAAGACTTTTCAAAGAGCAGTTTCAGTTCTTGGCCAAATTATTCCTCCCATCTATCCTCCTTCAGTAGCTTAGAGTTTCATATTTCCAGCTTGACCAGATTCAACTAATTAGTCAACTTTGCATAAAAGTAGACATCAAACACTTCACAGCCTGGTGTGACACTATCCATTTCTTAAAATGTGCACAGTAAAATATTCAATTTGAATTGCATTCTGTCAGCAATGTGGTTATCTTTGCATAGTTATTCTGTTATAGCATAACCTGGATTACTGTATTTAATGCCAGGCTTTATATAACAGTGAAATAATTTTTTGTTACTTCTTAACAATGACTTCCCAAGCCTCTGATATGATCCAGTACTTTCTGTTACTATTCCTTATGTAGTTTGTCTTAGCTGAATACTTGTAGCATATCTCTCATCCTCTAAGTAACAGACTCATGGAAAAAGCTTCCACATCAAATAATTTTGAAAATAGCAATATTACTGATTTAGTAAGCTTACAAATTAAGACTACATGAATTAGCATTCATTTTCTGAAAAAAGTAGTGTTTGATTACAATGAATGTCATTATTTGTTCCTGAGAATCAAGCACCATTTTCAAAAAGATTTATGGATTGTATTATGTCAGAGCAAAGGTGTGAGTCAAATTACAGACACTTATGGGTACACTGATAAGAGATCCAACACTCCTGCTCATCTGTTCTCCATTGCAACTACCCAAAATCACACAGACATGTACATACTTTATGACACATATATATTTTAACAGTATCAGCAGCTATAGCAGTGATGTCATGCTCAAAACAGGACACTCAAACAGTGTACTGACAAACTCAGAGCAATGTTGTTGTGTCTTTTGGCTTTTCCCGGTTAGGGGTCGCCACAGCGGAACTCCGATCCACTAATGATTGGCAGTAGATTTTTACGTGACGAGTTGCCGGCCGTGATGCACAACCTTCAACGAAGGTACGCCCATTCACGCATGTCTCCACACAGAAGACATTCTAGCTGAGAATCGAACAGGACAACGTCTTACTGTGAGGCAACAACACTACCGCAGCACTACCACCGCAGTATAAACACAGAGCAATGTATATGTCTTAATTAAACAATGATGAAATTGCTAGTAACCACACTGAGCACAGATTTAATCTTAATCTCTCCATTTGACAATGCATAATACTCACACCATAATTACAAAGGCACACCTCCACTCCCCACAAATGCACAGCCACCCACACCCACAACAAACTAGTCAACTTTGAAGCTTTTCCTACCTCTCTGCAAACCATTGCTGTAGTGGCTTTGGCAAATGAAAATGATTTATGGATGTCAGCTCAGAACTCCCATACATACCTAATGGAGCCAGTCCAGTGCATGTACACAGGTGTCCCCCTCAGCAGGGCAGTAAGCAGGTGTCAATACAAATTTGCTCCATAGTTCTTTTACACCACACATGTGCACACACACACGCACACACATGCACACACACGCACACACACACACACACACACACACACACACACACACACACACACACACACACACACACACACACACACACACACACACACACACATATACACAAAAAACAATGATACATGGTTAATGTTGGCGTATCTGTATGTTCATTGTCATTACATAAACCTGGTCTTATGACATTTGCTACCTATGATGTTGTCAGCACTTGTTAGAACACAGCTGAAAATCTCGCTGTCCATTACACTTTGACTAGCAGACAGACAGCTAGAAAGACACACACACACACACACACACACACACACACACACACACACACACACACACACACACACACACACACACACATTCATATGTGACACTGGTTCTTTTCACCGAATCACATTTCACTAAATCACTGCGGACTGAACAAAACTAGCAAACTCATTTAACTGAAATCACATTTGAATGAAACATGATTGATTAAAAATTATAAGGTCCACACAGAGTCAGTCCTGTTGTATTTTATCCCAAACAACGAATAAGTCACAAAAATAGCAAGAAAAGTGAGCACACACAGGGCTGGGGATCACAATGATGTAAAAAATCCATTCTTTTTCCACAAGCTGCTGAAGTACAATGAAAACTTTTATTAAGCAAGCTACAACTCAATCAGCTAAGTGCTTTCATCTCTGCTGATTCAGAGACTTCTTCAGACAAAGAAATAAGGATGAAACAACTCTTTAAGTACTAAATTACAGCTTATGCAACAAAACCAACACCCCTAATTAATGTTAAAACATGCCCACCAGCACACTCAGTTCATAGTAAAGCATAAAACCTTCACAAATATGTCAATTACTAAAAGCTATGTAAAAACCTATATATAAAAATAAAACTAGTATCAAAAAGTGTGTGTGTATATATATATATATATATATATATATATATATATATATATATATAAATAATAAATACAATATGATACATGTGGAAACAGTATTAGCATAATCTCATGTAAAGCACACAAACAAAATGCATCCTTCTAATGCCTTAAGTTTTAAAAAACAGGACAATAAGAATGCATCATCGAAGCCTGGCCACTGTGTGGCATTAGTTCTCAGTTCATAGTAAAGCATAAAACCTTCACAAATCTGTGAATTACTAAAAACTATGTAAAAACCTATATATAATAATAAAACTAGTATCAAAAAGTATGTCTATATAATATCATAAATACAATATGATAAATGTGGAAACAGTATTAGCATAATCTCATGTAAAGCACACGATAAATAAAATTCATCTTTCTAATGTCTTAAGTTTTAGAAAACAGGACAATGAGAATGCATCATTTAAGCCTGGCCACTGTGTGGCATTAGTTCTCAGTTGCTATAAAGCCTTGTGTTTTTCCAAAATTAATGTCCATGACCTCTTATGTCTGGGGTAAGTGCCTCAATGATAATAAATTTAAAACAATGGTCAAGATGTTCCATACAATGTTTCACCAATGCATTCTTTACATTTCTGTTTTTTTTATATCCCTGAGATGTTCATAAATGTGTTTCCTATATTTTCCTTTCTGTCTTGCCTATATAAAAATAAGGACACTTAAAGCAGAATGCACAGTAAACCACTCTCTCAGTGTTACATGAATATTTCTGAATCAAACTCAATTTAATATTGTTAATGTTAAAATTACATCCTTCTTGTATATATGGACAATAATTGCAACTACTACACTTACTCAACTTCCCACTTTCATGTCCCTTTGTTCTATGCTCTAAAATAGAGTTTAGGCATTTATCCTTTCTCTACACTATACAAGGTTTTTCACTGACCAGTATATCAGCTATGTTCCTACTTGAGCTGTTGAATGTAGTAACAAATGCCGTATTAAAATTACTTGGTTCTTTACTATCCACACTTTCCAAATTCAGTGTATTAGAACATTGTGTATTTTCTATATAATTATCCAAGATGTTATCCACACTACAGTTCCCTGCCTTTTGATTCAAAATGTTTGAATGGAAGCAGTGATTGATTTTCTTCCCTTTCTCCCTGTTGTGTGACTGCTCAGTTATGTAAGTAAGTGACTCTGTGGGCTAAATACCTCGCAAGTTATCACCTTCAATCTTCAACAAAATCTGCTTAATATCTTTAAGCTTAACAAAAACTGCATTTAAAGTCTATATTCACACTGTGTAGCAGAAGTGTAGAATGTGATCCATGCAGCAATCATTGCAATACATAACATTCATTTATTTAAGCTGCAACAAAAAGAATGTCTTTCAGACTCCTGGCTTTGTACTTGCTGATCTCCTGTTTAAAATTTTAGCTCCTTCTCCAGTAATACCTATATACAGTCTTTCTCTCCTTTTCCTTGGTTTCATTTCTCTTACTTGTAATTTTCCTTTTACTCATTATTTCTTCTGCCTCCCATACCTACCTCAATTATTACTTCTAACAAATACTTTTTCTCACTCTTCCTTCTCTTTTTCTTTGAAAACAGTTATTATTATTTTTTTTGAGAAAAAACATACAAACTTAATAAGTAAAGAATCAACAGATGAGAGAGAGCAAAAGCAAAAAAATAAAAAAAAAAATTACAGAAGTTCACACACACATAAAAAATGTTAATTAAGCCACTATTTTTTTTCTAACAAATCATTTAACTTTAGGCAATATCTATTCTGATGTGTGGAATTAGAAATTTGCAATTTTAAAGTTATCAGTTATTTCTTACAAATATCTTTAGCCAAAATGATAAATTCAATAAAAGATAAAGCAGTTTTATTTTTCATGTTCTTTCTGACTACTTTTTGCACTATGGCTAGTATGGAACAAAGAACAAATCTGAAATCAGAGCATTAAACAAAATCAGTGAATCAGTTCTAATACTTTTATCTGTCCACAATGCTTGAGAAAAATTCCTAAACGCAGTCCAGAAAGATTTGACCATTTTGCAATTTATTACCATATGCATTCAATCAGCAACAGCATCATCATTACATCTCCAGCAATTAATTTCCCTAGTTTTATATATTAAAATGATTTTCTGATGTATTAAAAAAATCTCTATGAAGAACTTTACAAGTATAAATTCTACAGTGAAGGGAAGATGTAGTCTTTCTGATAGACTTTAAAATTTACTTTTATTCACTAATAGTGAAATCAGACCCATTAATTTTTAAAGGGTAACTCCAAATGAATGAATCTAACAATGTAAACTTTACTCTTAAGTTCCTATATATTGTTGATAATTAAAATGCATTACTACATATATTACTGTTAATATTAAAGAGAAATTCTAAGATTTTGGGAATATGCTTTTTCTGATATGGGATTTTAATTTTACCACTTATAATTTTTTACAGCTCTGTATGTTTAACCAAGAATTTTCTCTAAATAGTATTTCACAAATAGAATATAAATAGTGCATACTTTATTCCCATTTAAAATTGATGCCTGAAGATTAAATTTGTTTCTTTTAATTCTAGCATTTGTGATGTATTAAATGTCTCTAAACAACCATTAGTTTTTGGTATAGGGAATAATATCAACAATAAGTCTTTATCTATATAATTAGAATGTATATGTCTTTTAAATGAATATATAGTATTATCTATAAAGGGAGTAGAGTTTACATTTTTCCTATCATTTAAAGAAAAGTCTTTTAAAATCCAGTGAAATTTATTTATTCCAAAAATCTGATCAGGACTTGTGACGTGCTTGTTACCGTCAAATAATTTTTCATGGATGGACTTCCAATTAGATTGCTATGAAGAGTTTAACCATAATGAGATTATATTCAAAATAGTAGACTTGGCATACAAGTCAATATTAGGGAAACCTATACCACCCTCTTGCCAGCCTTTGGTGTGCCAATCAAAATATATCCTTGGTTTATTAGGAAACCAAAAAAACTTAATAAGTATAGAGTTAATTTTATTTGATTTTTTTACTGGGAAGTATTATTAATGACTGCACATAATATAGAAATGTGGGCAAAATAATCATTTTTATCAGTGTGAGTGGTCATCCAATGTAAAAAAAGAATTTATTCCAATTATCAATTAATTTAATTACTATATTTATTAAATTACTATAATTTTTACAGTGGAGTCCTTTACAGTAGATTTAATAACAATCCATATGCAATCAATTTGTGTATTACTCCAATAAAACATTTTAAAATCCTTTAAATATTTAAAAATATTTAGTATGTTTTTATTTATAAGTAATGTTTTTGTTTTGTTATTATTAAATTTTAAACCTAAAGCCTTTTTCAAAATAACCTATAGAAGCTATTATATGCTGCAATGAAACTTCAGTATCGCTGCTAGTCATTAAAATATTGTCTGCAAATAGTTGGATTTTACAACTATAGTTACAGTCTATTGGAAATTGCTTATTTTATCATTGGATCTTATATAAGTGGCAAAACATTCAATGGTTAAAGCAAATAATAAGGGAGACAAGGAGCATCCTTGTTTAGTATCCAATGAGGTTTTAAACAAACTAGATAAATAAGAACCAATTTTAACAAAAGAGAAGGAGTTACTATAAACGTTTGTGATAAGATGTATACATTTCTCAAAAAAATATATTTTCTAAGTATCTTAAATAAATAAGTCCAATTAATAGAGTCAAAAGCTTTGTCTAAATCTAAACTTATTATCAACAATTCTTGTTTTATTTTTATTAGCTATATTAATTAGAGTATTAAGACTAATAGTATTATCTTGAACCTTTATATGTAATATAAATCCAGTGTGACCCTCATTTATTAATTTTGGCATAATGAGGTTTAATTTTTTAGCAATGATAGACATAAATATTTGTAACCAACATTTAGTAATGAAATAGGTATGTAGGAATAGCAAAGTTTAGTATCATTATCTTTCTTTAACATTGGAGAAACAAGGGAATAGTGCCAAGAAGGAGGGATAATCAACGTAGATTTAATTTGTTCAAGTACGTTTAATAATGTACATAAAATATTATTTGGGATTAGTTTATATAACTCTGGGATTAAACCATCAAGACTTGGTGTTTTATTTGTTTTAAGCTTATCAATTTGATCTTTTAATTCTTCAAATGAAAATGACTTATCAATACTATTTGTTGTTTAAATATTTTTTTTATATTTTTATTCAAAACGTTGTTTGCAATGCTATTATTCTCAAAAATGTATCTTACTGTTTTGATTATTTCATAATAACATCTAAAACATTCTAGTATATCCTTTACATCCATAATTTCTTTAACTTTCTTCCCTTGTTTAAACAGTAATTCCCTTATGTGATGCTTGCTTATTTTTCTCTTGGATCAGATAGTTAATTTATGCAAGCTCTTAGGATTTGTTGAGTAAGACTGTAATTCCAGTTTGTCTAAATTTATTGAAATTATATGATGAAGTGTATCAAGATATTTCTGATTTAATTTGCAGTCTTACCATTAAGCTTCAAGTTTGAGTTTATTTTTTCAATACAGTAAGGTTTTTAATTATTTATCCCATTCCTTTCTTTTGCATAAATACCAATTTTTAATTCTTCCATACAGGTATACTTTTAAAGCATCCCACAAAACAACTTCTGTTACTTCTCCTTTGTTATTTCCATCAATAAACTGATTTATTTTTTCAAAAATAATATTTAAAACCTTTTATTTTTATTGATAGGCTGACATTCTTTGGCAATGAAACAAATTATTAGGGTTTAAAGTAATAGTAAACTTTATAACATTGTGGTCAGATAAAGGACATGATGTTATTACTACTTCTTCAGTTTTGACATATAGACCACCCAAAATAAAACCTTATCACTATTATTTTGGGTACCAAATCTATATCAATAATGTGTATGATTAATGGATTTTTGAAGATTTAAAAAAATATATATATATATATATATATATATATATATATATATATATATATATATCATGAATATTTAAATCAGTAACAAAATGTTTTAAATGTTTAGCAATAGAAGATAATCTATTTGTAGTATCTTTACTAGACAAAATGCAATTAAACTCTCCTGCAATTACTGATTCTTTTTTTTAGTAAAGTTATAATGACGAAAAGTTTTTTTGCACTTTTTGCTTTAATTCCAGGTATCCAATATGTATTTAGCAATGTAAATGAGTGTATTGTTTTAGGAATAGGTAATGACCTTCCCCATAGTATCAAAGTGCCTCTTGTTTTTGATTTAAAATGAGAGCCCACTAATACTAAATACTCTTTCAATGTCAGTCTATCAATATCTTCAATTAATATGTATGTGTCTTGTAAAAAAATATGTGGGCTTTGTGTAGATTCAAATGTTTATTTAAACTGCTTCTTTTCAGTGGACTATTAAGTCCATTAATATTTAATAAAATACAATTATAAATAAACATTCAAAAAAAAGTTGTATCAAAAAAGTAGTTGGCTCAATGTGAAGAATTAAAAACAGGTAGTAAGATTTTTTTTTTTTTTGTTGACAAAAAAAGTAAGATTAATATTAAAACATCAACCTTAGAAACATATAGACCACCAATAATGGAATAAAGTATTCATGGTTTGAGCATGAAATTATACAAACCACTCAATAACTGATCCATTTCACAACCACCAATACTATATAGCTGCTACTTCTTCCTAAATATACTAAAATAATATTGAAACTAATAATTAAAACACACTCATCGTTTAACAGCAAAGGAACTATTAAATCAAAAAGTCATGCTATTGTATTTGTATAAAAGATATTAATCATAGTTGTTTCTCTAAATCTCATGCACTGGACACTTTTAGTTATATACCAATCAAGAGTATTGTTAAAAACACCTAGTGCAAAATGTATTGTCCATCAGACATTTACTATTATGCCCACCTCGTTACTGAACAATCTTGTTCACTGTTTCTCCAACCTGATATAATTTCTATGGATAAACCAGTAATACCCCAGCCCAACAGCACCAAAGTTAAGATGCAGGATTACCATCAGGTAGACCTGAGTTCAAAAACTGGCTAGGGCACAACAGAATACAGCAACAATATCTGTGCAGAGGAAAGGCTTGGCAGTCTACGTCCATAAGTGACAGTAGATCCTTATGGGGTTTACCCATAAAATTGCCATGGATTGTTTTCAAGTCAAGTGTACCCACTTACTTAAATGAATAATAAGAAAGGAAGTGCTCAATTTTCTATAAGTTAAACATAAAAGCATGATACATTTGTTATAATATATACTATTGAGTACAACTTGGGTTCATACTGCTGTTGTAGATATTTCATATATTTAAAAGAAAATGATGAATATAGATGTAACTATTACTATCTTAATTATGAAAAATTAAGAAACAGTTAGAGCAAAGGGAGAGAAACTAAAATATCTGTTTAAATGCAAAATGGGATTACACATTAACATGAAGAAGAGACATAACTAACTAGTAAAGTAAATCAATTTATTTTATTTTATTTATTTATTTATTTTACATTTGTTAACCGGGCTAGTCTGGCTGGATACATGTCCATTTTCAGCAGAGGCCCGAGGAGAAAAGCTCCATTAACATACTAGTTATTTACAATAAAAAGAACAAACAATCAAATAACAAATATCAAAACAAAGACCAAAGCAAGCAAATTATATAAACATAATAGCAAATAAAGGAACAATTGTTATGTAGTTTAGTTTAATGCTGAGGGATTATAACAGGAAAATAAAAACTGAGAGGCAACCTTCTTTGAATGATTGCTAGAGTAAGACTGCTAGTAAATACAGAAGATTGGTAATAGACTGACATATGGAGAGTCAAATATGAATTACACTATTTACAATTTAGAATAGAATAAGTTGTGCCAGGGCACTAGTATAAGGAAGGGGATAAACATAGAAGAGATCTGTAGAAAGGTAGGAAAAGAACAGATGACAAGATGAAGTGATATAGCATGTAGATGAAGGAAGTAGGAAGAGTAAGGAAAAAGGTAGAGAAACAACCAGTAGAAGTGAAGGGGGACTGGAAAGAGGTGAAATCATTGCTGAGCTCAGTCAGGTTTGTAAATGGTTTCTTATTTGTTTTGAAAAGGTAAGGTGAGCTTAGGGTGGTCAGGTCTATGGGGAGTTTATTCCAATATGATCCTACAGTATTGGCAAATAAGGAGTCACCTGCTTTATTGTGGGATTTGAGAGTAGTTACTAGAAATTTTATAAGTTATGACTAATTGATGTGTGGAGATGAGGTGAGTTTGGGCAAGAGACACCTATTTTTATTAACAGTCTTGATGGTCAGATCAATGTGGCAGTCAAAGCTTAGCTGATTGTCTATAGTGTAGTTTAGTGGAACTATCAGGGGTAATGATAGTGCCATTACAGGACACAATGGAAAATGAGATAGGGCAGATTTAAGGGTGGGGTGAAGAGTAGTAATTTGTTTTTGGGATTGAGGAGGAGGAGACAGATATGTTGGAACCATTTTTCTGCTGCTGTAAAGACATTTTGGGTGGAGGAGTGGAGTTTTTCTGGAGATAAAGCAGAATAGATGAGAGTAGAATCATCCGCATATTGTATACAAGTGGATGTTGGGTGTGAAGTAGGTAGGTTATTTATGAATATGGAGAAAAGGAAGATGGAGCCTTGTGGGACACCGATAGTGACAGGGAGCTGAGAGGATAGATGGCTGTCCCAGAGGACTGCTTGTTTTCTATCTTTCAAGTAAGAGTCAAACCACTGTAGTGCTAATGAATCAAGTGAGAGGGATATTAAAGTATCTAGGAGAAGTTGATGGTTAACCATGTCGAAAGCTTTTGAGAGGTCAAGGAAAAGTGCAGAGGAGTAAAGGTTGTTTTTTGTTGATCACGTCTGTGAAGGAGAGAAGGGCAGTGGAAGTACTGTGGTGGGGCCTAAAACCATGTTGTGAGTCTACGTATAGGTTATTTTGCAAGAGATGATATAAGAGTTGATGGTGAATGCAACGTTCCATAATTTTAGATAGTGGAGATAGAAGGGCTATTGGCCATAAATTAGAAAGTTCGTTGGAGTTACCTCCTTTGTGGAGGAATGATATGGGAGATTTTCCAGCAGGATGGGATAGTGGATTCGGTTATAGTTCTGTTAATTAATATGGAGACTGGGTAAGCTAGTTCATGTGCAGCTTTGTCAGCTGAAGGGGTGCAAGGTTTAGTTTAGAGAACTTACACGATGTAGGTTGTGGAGACTGTATTAAATTTTTTAGGGGTGCAAGGTTAAGTTTAGAGAAGTACTTATGTAGGTTGTGTTGTGAGACTGTTAATTTTTTGGGGTGCTGTTTAGAGGAGAGGTTATTTGAAAGAGGTGACTGTTTCAGAGAAGAAGTTGTTGAAGGTGTTTGCTATTATATTGGGTTGGGTCTGAGCTAGGCTAGCTGGTGTAGGTGTTTTGGTGTTCCCTGGATGGAGCAGTTTATTGATTCCTGACCAGAAATGTTTGGAGTTTTGATTTCTGTGTTGTTGATACTTTATCCAGGTAGGTGAGTTTCTTAGTTGTATTTCTCAGGTGTTTGTAATTTTGATGGTCAGATGGTTTTTAGAGGATCTCCATTTTGTCCATAATTTATTTCTAGCTAGCATTGTTTGGTTTTTTTGGAAAGCCAGGGGCTGCTTTTGAGCCTATTCTAATTAATCGGGATGGTGCATGATGCTGGAGAATTTGTAGGAAGGTGTTGTTGAAATAGGTAACTGCTTCATCAATTGCGAGGTGTTTTAGAGCCGACCAGTTATATTCTTTGAGTTCATTACGGAAAGAAGACAGGTTAAAATTAGTTTTGTTGTGTACAGTACGATAAGTAGCCGGTTTTGGGATTGTTGTATTTTTTTTTGTGATGTGAGTGAGGAGAGATGATGATGAGATATGTCAGGAGTATTCCAGTTTTATAAGAGGGATTGTTGTTGATTAGTATCCAATCTAGAATGGCTAGTTTATTGGTAGATTTGTGTATTCTAGTAGGGAGTTTATGGTTTGTTGAAAGTTAAAGAGATTAAGGTGAAAGGTAGGTTTGGGAGAGATACAGGGTTTCAATCAATATTAAAGTCTCCTAAGATTATGGTTTCCTGAGGAAAGCTACAGGAGACCCAGCTAAGAATATTTTCCAGTGTATTTGAGTTATTGCTGGAGGATGATGAGAGCATATTATGTAAATGGCTTTGTTTTTATTCACTTGGAGTTGGGTACAGAGTATTTCAGCATTGACTGTTTCAGTGAGACAGAGAATATCAAAGGCATAGAAGTCAATTAAAGCATGGAGTTGGAGATTTTTTTTGTGATGCTACGAATATTTAGGTGAGCTGAACTAAGATTGTTGGCAGTATGGTTAGAAGTGGTGTGGGTAAGAGGATTATTGGGGCCAGGGTTGGGGTGGATGTCCCCGTGTATCAGTAAAAGAGTTTGTGGAATTTGAAATACCTTCAAAATGGAGAAGCAGTGTGTAGACATGAGTATTTCTTATCATATTCCTGTGCTTGAAAACAGACAGCTACTCTACATTTATTAAGTAAAGAGGAAGTCTCTTGGCACATACAAATTAAAACTAAAATGTGAACAGTGCCCCAGTTCAACTGATTGCAATACAGGATATATGGTATGTTAATAGCAGCCACATCCTTTGATAGTAGTTAATTGTTAAAATGACATCACTAGTATGAAAAAGCATACATCTCTGACACAAAATATTAGCAAATATTTATTATTTTATTTATTTAACATTTGTTTACCAGGTTAGTCCTATTGGATAGCTAGTGTCCATTTCAGCAGAATCCTGGGGAGAAAAGCTCCATACAGTACAAAGAGTAAATTAATGGTAACATTTTTGATAACAAAGTGAAAAATGGTAGTGACAACTAGGAAATATGCTATACCTAGTAGAAACAATATATACAATATATACAATGAGCATAGGTAAAACACAGTATTGCAAGGCATTTACAGTACCTAGTAATAGCAATATGTACAATATGTACCATGAGTATTGGTAGAGAACAGTAATACTGAACACAAGAAGCTTAAGGAAATAAAAACCTACAGTATGTTGAGGCTTCAGGATTTGCATTGCAGATACATACATGGTTAGTGTAAAGGGGTGTGATTTAAGGAGGTTTTTGAAAGTGGAAGTATGTAATCTGAGGTCAGTGGGCAGGGTGTTCCATGTTTTAGTGACTCCATTAGGGAAAAGAGATTCTAGAGAGCTGTTTTTACATGGAATTGTTTTTATCAGAGCTTTACTACTGAATTGTAAATGTCTATTTGAATTGTAATAGTTTAGAAGACCAGACAGGGCAGGGTTTTTCTCAGGATAGTATAGTATTTGGTGGGCTAGGTTGAGTTGTTAGCATCATAGTAAATTGGTAAATTCAAGCCAATGTAATGAATGTAAGGACTGACAGTGGTGGGAGCATGATTTGGCATTGGTTGCGAATCTGGCAATTTTGTTGTAGCAAGCAGAAAGTTTGTTCAGGCCAGTTTTATTTAGGTTTGTTAGTACTGGGGTTGCATAAAGTAGTGTGCATAAGACATGGATTCTGACTATATCAGTTCTAGACATGGAAGTAAGGTACATTTTACAGCGATAGAGGCTTCCTAGCTTTTTATGGACTTGGTAGATAGTTATGGAGCCATGTTTGTTGTATCTTAGTTGCACTTCAATTGTAAGTCTTAGTAGTTTGGCCATTGTTATTGGGGTTATGATGGTTTTGTTGGCTAAGAGTATGGAGAAGGTGGGGTAATTGGTCTTTGGTGGATTAACATAAGTTGTGTTTTCTTGGGGTTAAATGTTAATTGTGACTTACTTAGCCAGTTTTCTATCTATATGAAGGAATCTAGGGCTTTTTGTTGGATAAGTTGTATGTCAGAGGCAGAGAAGATCAGGGTCATGTCACCAGCATATTGAACTATGACAGCTTTTGTGGTTGCTAAGTGAAGTTGGTTAGTAAAGATGTTAAAAAAAAAGGGGACGAGAATTGATCCTTGGGGTACACCTAGTGTGACAGGAAGTGGGGGAGATAGGGAGTTCAGCCATTTGACAGACTGTTGGCAGTTGTCTAGCTAACTTTTGAACCAGAACAGGGTGGGGTAGTCGATGTTGAGTTCAGAGAGGGAGCTTAAGAGTTTATTGTGGGAAACTGTATCAAATGCTCTGGATAAGTCTAGAAAGGTAGCACAGACTACTTTGCCTTGGTTCCTGAGTGAGTTTATAGTGTTGGTGAAGTTAATTAGAGTGGTGGTGCTGTGGGATGGTCAAAACCCATGTTGAGTTTTGGAAAGTAGATTACTGGAGAGAAAGTGGATGAGGAGTTGGTGATGGATGCAGTTTTCTAGAACCTTTGATAGGGGTGAGAGGATAGAGAGGTTGGTAGAGGGGCAAATATACAATAGACAACTATACAATTACATGTTTCTTTCCTACTGGTTTAAAGTAAGCAGAACAGTATCCCAAAAGTTGCTGCAACAAGAGAAACACTTGTATATTTCTCAATTGCAACCAGTAGTATTGCAAAAAACTTTACTGTTTTATTTCAAGCATTCTTGTTGCTTTAATTTGGCACTTAAAACATTACTCTATTGAGCAGTCTTGATTTTAGACACTACAAAAAAAATGAAATAATAGTTGAAGTTTTTTAAGATGTAAAAGCTTTTCCATTTGCTGCTCATTTAAGAATTACCTCGCATACTCTATATTCAGCATCAGGTCAAAGTTCAGGATGTTCCTTCTTGCTTATAGACTGCATCAGAGAATAGTATGAGCTGCTACTGAGTGAAAAGAAGTCTCAGGCTATTAAAACTTCATTCTTTTCATGCAGTTTTTGTTAAGAGTGGGAAAACAATTTAAAAAAGACTGTTTATCAACTGGCTTGCGATCAAGATACCAATCACGAATAATGAAAGTAAATTAAAAAAAATGTTAAACAGTTTTAAGAATTAATAAACATCACTTTAGACAAATAACGTAGTCTATAAACTCTTTATATAACTCCTATATCACTGTTAAATTCATATAAAGTAAAAAATAAAAAATATATTTAAACATTTAAAATATATCAAGAAAATGTCTTTAAAGAGAACGTTCCATATTTTAGTGAAAATGCAGTGTCTGTGAAGAAATATGAGTCAGGAAAATTACAATAAGACAACTGAATAATCTCAGCGAAATGAATCCAAAAGGCTACTAGCGGAATCACAAAGACGCTGGAAACGTGAATAAATTCCACACTTTTAATGAAGGTTTAGCGCTTTCATCTAGTACAACTAGACTTCATCAGAACAAAAAAATGACCTTAACCGAGAGGAGGTACCAGAAGAACAGATTAACTGAATAATCTGATCGATATACAGTGACATTTTCTGTATATAGTACCAAATCAAATTTATTTATTTATTGTTACTTTATTTGCCTTTTTTGATCAGGAAAGTTCCCTGGGCTGAAATAAGCTAATTTTCAGTGGACGCCTGGGAAGAAAAGCTCCACAAACCTAATAAAACACAGTAGTCATTAGTTAAACATAGATTGCAAAAGATAAAATATAAAACTCACTTGAAATGTTATGCAATTTTAACTCATGGTAAAGTAAATTTTAACTCATGGTAAAGTAAACATTACAAACTAAAAGAAAATTATATTTGAGCTGACAAGAGATACATATTATGCACTTATAGTATTACAATTGCTCTTATGGCAGGAGAAGATGAATATACAATTAAATGTTACCCTTTACTACTCTCACTTCCCTCCCCTTCAAGATAAAAAATAAAAGTATACATTATTAATGAGCAAAAGTGAATAGAAATGAAAACAATAACAACTAAGACAGATTATGTTCTATCAGTAGCTTATTTAATTATATAGACAGAGGAAGAACATTAAGGAGTAAAAGATGTATATATTAATAGTAACATACAGAGTACTGATAAAAAAAAGAAAAACAAACCTTTACCATATTCCTATTTTTGATGATGAAGTTTTAAAACTGACAACAACATTTACATAAGATTTTTAAATTAAATTGTTACAGTACCATTACTTTTCTTTCATTTTTTATGTTCTTTTCTTTAAGAGACCAACCATTTCTAGTTAAAATCAAGTCACAGTTTCTCTACAGCAAACAAATGACCACTGGGCCAAAAGAACTGCACCCTCTATATAGATAGATGGATCCATCTCTCTCTAAAGAAAAAAAAAAAAAAAAAAAAAATATATATATATATATATATATATATATATATATAATATATATATATATATATATATATATATATATATATATATATATATATATATATATCTCGATAGAGATAGATATATAGATATAGATACATATTTATATGGGTTTACTTTGCTTCTTTGAATCTCATTTTGCTGCATTTCATTTCACCTCTACCACTTCGCTGAAAACACAAATTACTGAAAAATCATTTCCCTGAAATGAACTTAGTATATATGGCACTGTGTAGAGTACCGTAAGGCAAGTAAAAGGCAAGGGAAGGCTGGCAACTCGACACTGAAAAACTCCACTGCCAATCATGAGCAGACAGGTGATCTGCTGTGGCGACCCCTAACCGGGAAAAGCTGAAAGAAGAAGATGTGGGGTCCATTCATGATGCAACCTGTACTCCATCTGGCATGGATATTAGTATGCCTAGTAACATTATGATGAGATCTCAGGGAGGTGTACTGTCTAGAATGTGACAAAAGAGCAGAATGGTTCAGAAAACAAGAATATATTTACAGAATGTAAACTCTTAGTGAATTAACAAGTGACTAATATATTTCTTTAGCATGCCTGTTCTGTGACATTGATTGTCTTGTAATTACACAAGTACTCTGAGGGCATCATTGGAAATCACATTGCCAAGGAAGTACTGGTTCATGTAACCCTAAGAACATAAAATGGATACTCTAGTACATTATAACACAAGCCTACATTATGGCACCCCCCCCCAAAGAATACGTCATCATGACACTCCACATACTCTGACATCAGGAAGGTTGAGAAAGGGATATATGACAAGATAGATTTTTAAAAGTGCTATTTTTGCAATGTATTATGTTGTGCACATCAGAAAAGTACTTTATATGTGGTTTCTATATTGTGTATATGCTATGCCCTAAAACGAGTGTGCAAATCCAAAAGTACCTCTCCTTACATGCTAAACTGTAAGTCTCCACATCCTTATATGTTTATGTGTTTGTAATTATTGCATGGGAGTCCTGAACTGACATCCATCAATCACTTTCATTTGCCAAAGCCATTGCATCAGTGTTTTGCAGATAGGTGGGAAAAGCCTCAATGTTGACTGGTATGTTGTATAAGTGTGGGTGGCTGTGTGTTTGTGTGGAGTGTGGGTGTGCCTGTATGTGTGGTGTGAATATATGCACTGTGAAATGGAAGGATTAAGAGTAAAACTGCTCAGTGTGGTCCCTAGCAATTACTTGACTAAGATATATACATTGCTCTGTGTTTGTCAGCACATTGTTTGAATGCCCTGTTTGGAGAATGGTATCACTGCTACAGCTGCTGGTACTGTTTCAATACATGTGTGTCATGAAATAAAATGAAATGTGAGAGACTAGCTCATTGAAGCAATGGAGATGGGAGGTCTGACTTGGCCAGGAACTGAAACTTGCAAAACTGCTCTTTGTAAAAAGTCTCCTTTTATCTCAATAATTTTTTGATACTTTTGCAAGCTTCTTTCAGATAATGTGTAGTACATCAGTAGGAACAACATTTTTTTTTTTAACTCAGTGCAGACCAGTCAGTGACACATGATTTATAGACTTTCAAATTTGCCATTTTTTTCAGGTGTTCCATTCTAAGTGAATGGAAGTCTAGACTGACAACAAATGGTAGGGCTACTTGTTCTCATAATCTGTCCTCTCAAGAGTGTTGTCAGGTTGCTGACAGGATAAGAACAGTTCTTTCCTGCTCTGATAATTTTATATTTCTCTGACATGAAATTCAAAGACAAAATTATCTGACCATCCTTTTAGATAACGTTTCTAATGATTTTAAATCTTATCTAAGATTACATCAACATTTTTTTTTGATATTCTTTTATTTTTCCTGTCAGATTTACTTCTGGAATTTGTTTTACTTACGTCCCTGAAATGAGTCATCTTAAAACTAGTGCACACAATTATTCCTTTAAAAAAGAACTGTTTTGTCGGGGAAGACAGAAATAATAAATTCAAAATTGGACAGATTTAAAGAAAAGTGCACTAAAATGGAACAAACACAGGAAGCTTTACAGCAACAAAAAATGCAAATTTCAGGTATGTAAGAATCACTGAATAACACAAAGGAGATTAAGGGAAGATTAGCACAACATAGAGTTTTTGTTGTTAAAACAAACTACATCCCTTCTCAACAACATTGATGATACTGAAGATAGGTCATGGAGAAACACCATTAGAATATTTGGCCTTCCTGGCCTAAAAAAAATAGAGGGGAATAACATGACAAATTTCTTGACATCTTGGCTACCTAAAGTTCTGGATTTGTCTAAGGCAATGTCTTTTGGCATTGAGGCAGCCTATACTCTATCTTCTGTATCACTACTAAAGAAATAATCAGCTTCGAGATCAACAGCTGTCAGATTTTTCTCATCACAGGATAAAGGATTAGTTTTTAAAACAGCTTGGGCTAAGTCTCCCATCTATTTTTATGTTAAGATTATTAGGTTTGACAATGAATTACAAGGCTCAGGGAAATGAGTGCCACAGAGCACCAGAGGTGCCAACAATAAAATCAACCAAATGAAGAAGCACCCTAGATGCAATAAGACCACTGCCAAAAAGTCTGATAAAAATCCAAACTTTTTAATAGCGAATAAAATAGGAAAAAAAAAAACATTAAATGCTTAACTGTATCACTGCGTTTTTCATCTTGAGATACTGAGACTTCTTCAGACAATTAGTACTGAATTGAGCAACTTAATCTTTTATATACTCATTCCAATTAATCAATTAAATAATTTTCACTAATATAAACATTTAAAAAAGTAAAATGTAGTTACTATATTTTTACAGCATGCTTAAAATATTGAAACTTGAACTTTAAACAGTTCACTTAAAGAACACCACCCCTGGGATTCATGAATGGCTGGTTTCCATGTAGGAACAGTGTAGGAGCTCCTGCACAGAAATTATACTGCTGAGTGATCCAGGAAAGTGTCATTTTCACATGCACGAGTGGCCATACACTGTTCCTGCACGGAAAGCTGTGCGGGATGCAAATCACCTCATTTGCTGGTAAAAAACATGCAAATGAGGTGATATTGTGATCCACGAAGCTGGCTGTATTCCATACAGTGACAGAGCACAAATGCATTCAGTTAGTAACTGAATACATTTCTGCATCTGAACAAACGGAGACAGGACAGCACATGGAAAGCATGTATTACAGTGAAACACACATGCCAATGGCCAAATATAAGGCCATTTGCATTAATAATAGTTTATTTTTTTATAAAATTAAATGTTTTTTTTCACAGATCATGGCCGTTTAAGCTTAGGGCAGCAATGCACAAACAGGATCATGACGAAAATAAAAAAGAAAAACAAGTGAGAAAAAGTCAATTTTAAGATAATTCTGCATTTTGCCATTATAGTCAAAGGCATGTAGAATGCAAATAATACCAGGGAGCACTGGTTGTCAAGGGGAAAGGGTCCATCTAAGTCCAGTATCTAATGGCTTACACACTGGGGTATGCAAATGAGAGGAGTTATACTGAATCACAGAGTTCCACAAATTGTCAGCTTGTACCTAACTCTGTAGGTGCAGCAATACAACAGTGCAAATGTAAGAGCTGAATGACTTCATAAGGGGGTGTGTCATACTTGCTTCAAGCTCATTGGAGCTATGTGGCTCATGTTTGCCCTTAGGTAAGCACAGTTAAGGAAGAGGGTATGTCAGATGTGCCTGAGCACTATGTACATAGCCTAAATGTGTCTATGTGCCATGCACCGAGTTTTAAACAAAAAAATAAAAAAATAAAAGAGGAAATGGCAGCACTGTTTACATTTGAGCACTGATTATGTTGCGGCATGCCTCAGGGCTTAAATAGGGAGGAACTGGGAAGGGGAAACAGCAGTAGGAAGACAATCAAGGAGAACTAGCATAGCTGGCAGGTGGAATGTATCAGAATCAGCCAATTACACATGCAGCAGCCCAGCACACTAATATAAACTATGCAAACACCCTACAGACTGGTTTTTCCCACAAACTCTACACCACTGGTATACACAGATGGGGATTGTTAACTGGCAAAACTAACTAAAAATGTTAGAGGCTGCTGCTACTTTACTCCATCAATATGTGCTAGAGACTGAGGGTGGTGAGGAGGAGAATGCTGACAACCGTCGCACAGTGAGGAGGAGGAGAAGAGTGTACAGACCTAGGGTAACCTACCAGGGCCTACATGAGCTGGAGATAGTGGAGCACTATAGGGTGGACAGAGACATTCTACAGCAAATCGCCAGCCACGCCTTGCACACAGAGCTAATAGAGGTGAACCCATCCCAGTGGATACTAAGGTATCTCTAGGCTTAAGAATACTAGCTACAGGTACCTTCCAAAGACCAACTGTGGATATCATGGGGGTCTCACAGGCATCAGCATCCAAGGTACTCCACCAGTTCCTGGATTCCATGACACAACATGCCAATAACCACATATATTTTCTCACTGCCCATGAGGCGCTGACCACACTTATGCGTCTCTTCCACCATATAGCAGAATACCCTGAGGTAGTTGGTGCTATTAACTGCACACACATCCACATCAAAGCACTACCCAGTGTGTGGGGCAGGGTCTACATAAACCACAAGGGCTTCCCCATCAACTGCCAGGTATTTTGCGATACCCAGGGCATTATCATGAATGTGTGTGCTGGCAGCTCTGGAAACTGTCACGACTTCCACATCTGGCATTGCTCACAGCTGTATCAGGCATTTGCCAGGGGGACATCCCATATGTCCATTTAGTGGGGGATGCTGGCTATGCATTGGAGCCATGGCTGATGACACCCATCAGAAATGCACACACACCCGGACAAGAACACCATAATTAGGCACACGCACAAACCAGGATCATTGTAGAGCATGTGTTTGGGATGCTCAAGCCATGGTTCCACTGCCCTCACATATCCGGTGGAGCCTTGCAGTACTCTCCAGCTACATGTAAACAAATGTTCATAGTATGTGCCATGCTACACAATATGATCCTGTGGAAACAGCTGCAGCAGGAACAGCATGGGGCAGGCCACACAGCCCCCCACCATTGCCAAGGCCAGCACAGGCACAGAGGGACTCGGAGGAGGAACATCCTGAGCCTGCCCATGTACGGAGAAGGAGGCATGCACAGTATGCCCACGCCTTGACAATGAGGCAATGCATAGCACACACACTGACACTGTAGGAATCCAGGGACTGATATCTCTCTGACACATACATACAGTAAAAGGGATGCCAAACATGACACTACCTGAGCTTCACCATGTACAGGGAGTGTACTATGTGCATCAAACATAGTCAGCCCTCCAGCACTGCCCCAGTACTGGCCCAGCCACAAGGTAAGTCAGTCTTCCTATCAATTACTGAATGGAGTAGTATGTTCTCATACTTGTATGTATGATATGGATGTAAGCATGCAAGGGAATTGGGTGGCTGAATGGGATAACAGCAGACAGCTATATCGGACAGCAGGAAACTCATAACAGATACTGGTGTCAACATACTAGGCAGCACTACACAAGGTGACAACCCCCACTGCAGTACATGTGATGGCCGAAAGAACTGTGGGTGTCAGTAGGTCACACTCATGGATGTCAATGAGGGTCACATATCCACCACCAGTCTCACCCAGCAGGACAGGTGTAGATGACCATGAAGAAAGACTGGGCTAAGGCCCCAAAATGTTGGGAATGGTGAACAGTCTCCCACCAGACCTACACAGACATACTACAACAGGTCTGGCAGTTGCATTCCAGTTCTGAAGGGTAAGAAGTCTGAAACTGAAATATATGCTATTAAGCTCTAACTTGTACTCTACTGATATGCCTCCTGTCTGCATGATAGGTCACACTACAATATGAAATGGAAGCTAACAGAGTAACTGAAATACCAGTACAGTCATTTCAAATGTTAAAGTCTGCAGGTGCACTCCCCCAAAATCCCATGTAGAAATGCAGTAACAGAAGGCCTGCAGCACTCTCAAATGGCCTACAGTCCTCTGGCAAAGGCCCATGCCTCACCCATAATGCCAATGTATGGAATGTCAGGGGGTCCCAACTAACAACCGAAAAGTAAACAGAAAACAAATGCAAGGCCATGTTGACAAATGTCAGTAGCATGCCTCACCATGTCCTACTGCAAGGACTGTGGATCGGGCCATAAATACAACTGGGATAAAGGCCCAACTATAGGGATACCTCTGAGATATTGCTCACATAATGTTAGGTGGAGGAGGGAATAAGACAGGGGGGTATAAAAGCATGGATGTCATGGAGTGTGTGAAGTCTGAAACTCTAATGTCTACCCATACTACCTCCTGACTGCAAATCCATGAATGAATAGGCACAAAACTGCTTGTAAACCACAACGTGAAGATAAACTGACCTGATATATGAGTCCTGCTTCTGGATAACTTGGGTGCATCTGTACAGCTGAGAGGAATGGCCCCAGCAGAAATGTATCTTGTAGAGACCTGAATTTGTGGTCATTTACACTTACAACACTTCCCTTACCCCTCCTTTAGGACTGCTGCTGATGTCACTCACCCTCAACAATATCTTTGCACAGCTCTCTGATATGTAAGCTCCATGGCGCAAGTGATAAATGCAGAACAATGTAGTAGCAATAACTACATAGGTGTTGGTTTGAATCTCCAACCTTGCAAGTGTTTGTGTGTATACATATGCATGTCTGAACCTCAAAGATTTTGGCCCCATTTACACTCAGTACATATCTCAGTGACTGACTTTAGTAGTCCTGCAAATATCATCCACCTTAGAAGTTGTTGGCAACCCTGAACCATGTATGGTCAGTGGTGCATGTGGTAAATATTTAACATAATGGTCCAAAAAGATAGCTAGATAGAGGTTTGAATCTCACCCCTGGCAAATGTGTGTGTAGGATAAAATATTTTTTGGATTCTCTCACCCACTACATCACCTAAATGCCAGTATTTACAAGGGCTGGTGATGTTCCTCACCTTAGAAATACCTTGGGACAACATCTATGCTAGAAGCTCTGTGGTACATGCAATAAATGCGGTACACTGTAATAACAATAGCTATGGGTTTGAATCTCATCTCAGGTAAGTGTTTGTTTGTAGACATATGTATGTTCATACCTGAAAGATTTTGGCCCCATTTACATCCAGTACACATCTCAGTGCCTGACTTTAGCAGTCCTGCAAATATCATCCACCTTAGAAATACCTATTGGCAACCCTAAACCATGTAAGGTCAGTGGTGCATGTGGTAAATGTGTAACATAATGGTCCAAAAAGATAGTTCGATAGAGATTTGAACCTCGCCCCTGGCAAATATAAATGTGTGTGTAGGGTAAAATATTTTTTGGAATTTCTCACCCACTACATCACCCAATGCCAGTATTTACAAGATAGATAGATGTTTGAACCTCACCCCTGGCAAAATGTGTGTGTAGGATAATATATTTTTCGAATTGCTCACCCACTACATTAGCCATTGCCAGTATTTACAAGGGCTGGTAATATTCCTCACCTTAGAAGTATCTTGGGACAACATCCATCCTATAAACTCTGTGAAGCATGCGATAAATGTGGTGCACTATAGTAACAATACATAGCTAGGTAGGGGTTTGAAACTCAGTACTGGCAAGTGTGTGTGCATCATCAGTATCCTGTGAGGGAGTTGGTGTGATTGTATAATAACAGGATTCATTGGGGGGTGGGTTTTGCTAAATTGTATGTTGAGGACCTAATGTCCACAATACAAGGCCAACAGTTGTCAAACACCGTAGAGGTTGGTGTAGACAATCCACAGCCCTAAATGTTTAGTGCTATGTGCAATGACTACATGACAGTATGGATTACTGAACAATATAGGCAACCCTTCTATTACTCAGAGACCACTCTTCACCCATGTATCATACACAAACACACTTGGTTAGGCAACAACCACTATATTGGTAGTTCTCCTGCATATTGCCTCACAGATAGTACCCATGGTGTGATTGCAGTGGACTACAAGCCTGTTGACCACAACAGTGCCACTGACATCAGAAAGTACTTTGGTGCGTTACATTTCCTGACTGTGTGTTATCCAGCAAGTAAAAGGACATGGCACCCTGTTCCATCCACTCATTTGGCCAATCAGTGCAAACAGTGGCCCTTTTGCCATGTTCCCCACTAGACACCTGCAACAACTGTAGAGTCTGCAGACGTACCCCACAAAGGTAATACCATCCCTTATACACATGCCCTATATGGACAAATGACACTAACTCCACTGAATACCTGTATCATACTGTCAATGTAGGTGCAATCAGTACCTCAGCAACATAGCCAGGTCTCAACAAATGAGGTCAGGGATGCTATATCAAAAGATACCAATCTGTCCACACAACATGGCTCCAGAGACCTCAAGCACACTTCCACATGCCAAAAAAGATGCATGTAGGGCCTGGCAACAACCCAGATACTGTCCATGTTATGGAATGCAGATCACATACACTGGAAGCAGTGCACATCACTGGCCCCCCACAATAGAAACCTGGATGAGTGGATGGGGAATACAATACCTACCCCTGGGGACCACTTCAGTGACTATACTCCTGAGCCACAGTAGGGACTATTGTCATGTGGCCTGATGCTAGGGTATTCTCTTGGGCTTGCCTTGTAGAGCCTTCAGGCCCATTCACCTACTACATACCTATGAAGCAATGAACCTATGGATCTCAGTACTGGCAAGTGTGTGTGTGTGTGTGTGTGTGTGTGTGTGTGTGTGTGTGTGTGTGTGTGTGTGTGTGTGTGTGTGTGTGTGTGTGTGTGTGTGTGTGTGTGTGTGTGTGTGTGTGTGTGTGTGTGTGTGTGAATCGTAATCCCAGTGTGTTTGGTTGATGAATATCCCCTGTGCTGTGGTTATTAGCAATTGGAGGTGTGCCCAAACCAGGTTATTAGCAATTGGAGGTGTGTCCAAACCAGAACATGTACCATTCTCCATTCTACAACAGATGTTGTTCATTAACATGTGCCTATGTACAACCCTCAGCCCTATAATCTGTGAGGCATATGCAATCACTGTGTTACAGACCAGGGATAACTGTGCACATACTGTACCCTGCCAATGACATGGTGGATGTGTCACCACACTGCCATACCCTGTGGCCTTGTTGCAGGCCCACATCCTGGTGACACACAGATGCCTATAACAGAAATGGGATCCAGCATGTGAGAACACATTCACTCAGCACTTCTCTTGTGGGAGGACAGAGGGGTAAAGCTGACATTGAATGTATTGCCAGGAGTGTGGCCAATATCTGTTGACACAGGATAGGTATTAGCTTTGTGCAGTAACTCACAGCACTTGTGTTTAATGTGTGGAGGTTGTTTATGTAACTATCAAGGCTTTTGTAGCTGTCATCAGTGTTTGCTTCATCTGTGCTGCCATAGATGCCTGTCAGGGATTCCATGAGGAATCCAAAGTTGTGTTTGAGGCTAATAAGGTAGTTTGACAGTCATGGGACACCACCTTTCCCTGCAACAGTATCCTACTTCTGATGTACACTTTAGTAATGGCAGGTGACCATCACATTGTCTCCCAGTATTTGGAGGAAAGTGTCTGGGTTCTGTTGGCTCTGGCTAGTACCATGCATTCATGCAACTGCTTGTACAGTGCCTATGTGTATGATTCCGCAGCCATGCAGCTACATCCCATTGCCATGTGTGCAGTGAAGACATCCACCCCTGTTTTCATGGCTGTAAAGTCATCTTTAGAGAGGTTTTGCCAGGTGGTTATCTTTGAGGGGGGTTGTGGCTGGCATGTTCAGTTTCATGTTGATTACAGCCTGTGTGAATCTCACCATGCAGGGATTGATATCCGGGGATGAGCAACGGTCCCATATTTAAGCGGTCAACACAGGTCAAGGTTGTTGCATCCCCTACTAGGGGTCAGTATGACCTGGTCTAGGGCAATGGAAATGATGAATCCCAGAAGTTTTGGGCCACTCTACTGGTGATTGGCTACATTCCCCAGGTGATGGAGGGGTAGTTGAAGACTCCTAATATGTCAGTGTTGCATTGGACCATCATTGATGGCAGGGTGTTGAGGAATGTGCAGTGACAGTCTAAGGACACAGATATGGACCCATAGCAGGCTATGGTCTTGATTTCTCTATTACCCCAAGGCAATTGCACCAGAAGTATCTCCAATGCACTATGATGGGATACTTGTCTGGAGGTGTTTCTATCCATAATGTGTTAAATGCTGGCATGTGATTGATATTTGGCTGTTACCTGCTCCATATTCAACTTAGTGAGTGGGATGTTTGTGCCTCAATATTGAGTTACCCATGATTACTGTATTGTGCAAGGTGGTTAGCCTTAGGGGCTTAGGTGTGTAGGTTAAATATGTGTTCCTTGGCATGTGCCATGTCACAGTGTCTGAGTGGATGTCTGCCTTGTGCTGTTTGGGTAGATGTCCATTGAGTGCCTCCGGGAAGGTGGTTGTGTGGCTTTTCACTGTATGTCATGGCTGTCAAAGTTGGTGTCATGGTGAGCTACGTGTTCCACATGGTGCGGTGCAGGTGCTGATCTTATCCTCTTGACCTCCTAGTCCAGTCTTTGCTGGAGGGTGCATATGTCCACATTGGTGATGTATGGGTAACCCTCATAAGTCTGAGTGTTTGGAGTTTAGAGGGACGGGTTGTCTGTGTACATGTGGCAGTTGCAACAGTGCCACAGAATGGACAAGTGCACCAGGTTAATGGGTGAAAGCACAGATATCCACCCTTAAAACATGCCAGGAGGGGTGGACATAACTAGTAAGTACCGGGGCAACATCTGTGATGAACAAGTACTGCTAATGGCTCACAGGTGTGCCACAATTCTTGATACAATAACCTGGTGAAGTGCCAAGCCATAATGCTAGTTGAAGTGCAAGACAGAACGAACTAGCATGACATATGGGTGGAACAGAAGGCAGACTGTCTGCCACCTGTAATACTTTACCACAGCTGTGCAGTTATCAGCAGCTTTGGCCATGTGAAAGATCAGTAAGCTCTATAGCACATGCAGTAACTGCGTAACATTATAGTAGACATACCTAGATAGGCAGGAGTTCTAACACCAATACTGGCAACTGTGTGTGTTGTGTGTGTGTATGAATCATGTACTGTCTGGCTCATATCATTTTTGACCTGTGTACTACTGTTTAAACTTCCCTTCACTCCAATTTAGTAGACCTGTTGATATCATCCACCTCAGAAGTACCTTTGGTTGAATTAGAAATGTGTAAGCTCTGTGGTGCATCTCATAACTGTGTAGCACTGTAGCAGGAGTACCAATATAGGCAGGAGTTCTAATCCCAGTATTGGCAAGAGTGTGTATGTATGTGTGTGTGAATCGTGTACTGTCTAGCTCATACCATTTTTGACCTGTATACTTCCCTTCACTCCACTGTATTAGACCTGTTGATGTCATCCATCTTATAAGCACCTTTGGAAGAGGTGGAAATGTATAAGCTCTGTGGCGCATCTTTTACCTGTGTAGCACTATAGTAGGAATACCTTAGATAGGCAGGAAGTATAATCCTAATGTTGGCAACTGTTTGTGTGTGTGAGGATCATATCATGTTTGGCTTATACCATTTTGATGTGTATACAATTCACGGCTGGGAACCACCTCCCGCTGTCATTACTTTATATAGTGCGGTAACAGCATCAGCAGGTTATACCATTATACAGTCCTCTGTACAGATGTGTCTGGAATATCCATATGTTTAAAATCTATATGTGGTTGGAAGTGGTCTGTGTGCCTTAACAATGCCCATGTATGCGATATTATAGCCAAATAGGCCACAGTGAGTGTACTGACACATATGGCAGCATGAGGTATCATACCTGACTGAAACATCATGCTGATAGGACGTCTGCCACCCTCATGGCTGGCCTGCCTTGTAGGTGCAATACATGAGTACAGATGCTTGGCTTTACAAGTGAACTGTACCTGTTATGGGTTACATTAAAGGCTGGAAGAGGTGTGGACGGTCATACTGTGGTCCTAATTAGTATGTAGCAGGAACACCTTGCATCTTAAGAGGGGTGTGTACACAATTTATATCCACTGTTTACCAGTAATGTGTCATGCATGACCTTACCTTATGTCATTTGTCCAGAAGAATTTGCTGGCATCTGTCCAGACGTCTTTGCGCTGACAAGTTGTGAGATATGCTACAGGAATGTTGAATTCATGTCAGATAGGCCCCAGTAGTGATCACTGTAATGCAATACAGTTAATCCCAGCACAAGTGAACATGCACAACAAGCAATATAACTATTACATAAAGCAATATAGCTATTTATGGTGGTTGTGTGCATGGTAAATTTCATGTGTTTTACATGCCTGGGGTATTGCCAGACAACAAGAGAACAATGTAATACTCTCCAGCTTCAGGCTGCTGTCCCATATGCAGACTAGAGGGTCCTAGGTAGTTGTGAGAGGGAGTTATTGTCAGCAGATGCACATGTGGCATTGGTATAGGATGAATGCAGAATGTAAGCACATCTACAATACTAACAGTAATAATACACAATGTCCTGTCCTCACCATAGATGTGCACCTCTGTGCATTAGAAAACCCCATCCACAACTGCAATTGGACCTGACACATGCATGTAGATACAATACAGATACACGTATGTCAGATACATTAGTGTACTAATCCCCATTGGGCCCTTACTGCACGCTCCTCATCCAGTGTGTGTGTGTGTGCAACACACCACCACAATGCTTCCCTCAGTGTCATGGCTTCTGCATTCGGTGTGTGGCCCAAGTGTGGTGAGGAGCTCCTCGGTGGGTGTCAGTGGGGGCTGGATGACTGGGCCCCCACCTGTGGCAAGCCAGTCCCTCGCTACAGCAGCAGCCCACTGGTGGGCATGGCATTTGAGGTCATTGGCCCGATGCTGCACATGCTCATAACTTCTGCTGTGCAGGCTGGGATCATTTACCCTGAGGACCACACTGTTCCACAGGGCAGTCCTCTCCTGCACATCATCTGTTCTCCATCCACATGACAGGGCATAATGTCCAATCACATATTGGGTGATGATGTCTGTTTCCCCAACAGAGAATGCTGGTAGGCGAGCACCCTGCATGTTACCTGGAAGACATAAACAGTAAAAGGTTGCAGAACCTCATACAGTTGTCAAAATGTACATCAAAGTGGTTATTACTTACAAATAATCCAGACTACACTGGAACTTTCCAAGCTATCATGGCTATAGCAGCTTGCATTACACGCCTGTCCCTGAGCTATCTTATTCCCCCCAATGTTGGACACTTGATTGCATAATCCTCTATCCTCCATTCATTTCTGTGTAGAGGGTTGACAGTGGTCATCTTCCATGGTGATGGTGTGTGTGTGGTGACAGGTCTGTGTTTGACTGTGGTGTGTGATCGAGCTCTGATCACATGCCTGAGTTCATGTAGGAGGCAGATGCTGATGTTGTTATGCCCCATGGAGATATGCTGCTGTTGCCATGGGTAGGCAATATGTACATGCTCACCATTGCTGAGGGGAGGAGTGTGGTTGATGTGCATATGTCCATGTACAACTGGGGTGGACAGGGTGGAGATGTTCCCACCTAACCTGTGTGATGCAGGTTGCCTATATCCATGACATGTGCATATGAGGTGTTCTTTACTTCCAGTACAGGGTGAATTGTGTTGTTTCATCTGAGACTTACAACATATGTGGAGACATGGTTGCAATAGTCCTTGGTGGTGTAGATATGTCCGATTCATAGTCATAGTCAGCCTTACAGGATGTCACCTGTGAACTTACCTGCTTGCTCAGATATAGGTGGACTTGCTTCAAAGTTGTTGCCTGCACCTATGTGTCCCTGTACAACCAATGTATCAACCTATTATGTGGTTTGTGTATTGCTGCTGTCCACCAAAGGGAATTACTCTACCTTGGTGTAGGCTGGATATACAGGGCAGGTACTGCTGTGTCCATATAGCATACAGTGGATATAAAGGTACACACCCTTGATACACTGCCTGGTATTTGTGGAACTGGATCATGACACCACAATAACTCATTTCATAACAATTCCCACCTGTAGTGTGACCATAGCCTGTGCAATTCAATTGAAAACATAACAATCGGGTCTGTGAAAACATCTGGAAATGCTACTCAGTACAATAAGCCAGTTGAATGAGTGTCCACACCCTTAAACTGATATGTTGTGTATGCACCTCTTGAGATGGTAACAGCATTCATCCATCTTGGTCTGGACTCTAACATCATGGCACATCTTATTCTTCACTTGGCAATAGTTGATCACCTTCCTAGAAACATCTTTGATTGTATTTCAATGGAATTGTACAGGTTAGGGGTCACATAAAGATGAGAGACATTATGAAGTGATCTTCTATGGTCTGATTGCCATACAGCACACATACCTGACAGTCTAACAGGGGTGTGTACACTTGTGATATTAACTATATAGGCATGGATATAGCTGGTAGTGGTAGGCATGGACAGATAGTCATAGCACAGGTGGACACTTTTCTGATTAATAGCTGAATATCATGCCTACTCTAGTACTCATATCAGTGTCAGGGCATTGCAACAACCAGTAGCTGTACACATTTCCATCTGGTGTATGCGCTGACACTGATATAACACACATGTGCAACATGTACAACCTATGTACCTGAATACTAGAATCTAATGTGATTTACTTTTGTGCCTTCCAGCTGAACATAAGCAATCATACATGTGCTCAGGTGATACCTGGTATACATTTCTGTTGTATGTTAGTATGGCACACTATAGTTAAAGTCTTGCCACTCAATCATACTTCTCAACCTGTTACAGCAGTAATTCTGGACAATGGCACACAAAGGGCACATCAGTATTGATACTGTATTAATATAGCTGCACCATACATTAGTATGTTGATTGCACAGTAGGGTTTGACATCACTGTGATAACCTGGAAGATGTCCAACAGTCATAAGTAGGCTATTATTTTACAATGCTATTCCTCACAGACCTGCAATGGCTGGGCTGACATAACACAAGTATATGTGTATGTGACTACAGATATCGGTCACAAATGTGCTTATTGTCCAGCAGAACACTGTACAGTTGAATGTTATTAATTTAATATATCACATGCAGTTCAACATACATGTCTGCAACAGTACTGTACTATACACATGCCCTCGATAGGTGTCTTAGCTTTAGAAGGCAAACATGTGTCATTCTCATAATCACAGGTAACACAGATATGGAAAACATCCCATTAACTGGCCTAACAGTGGCACAGTCACAACTGTTTGACAGACACTCCTGCGTTTGTGATACATGAGCTGTCCTTTCTCAGGTGAGTCAGACTCCTGAGCTGTGATCCCACCTTACAACCTCTCAGAGCATCACATCTGGAGAATGCCTAAAATGGTGGGGGGATAAATAGGGACAGACTTTAAATATACCTGTTACAAACATAGGAAGTTCATGGAATGATACATTTAGCATTACAGTGAATATTCTTAAGGATGTGGAGTCTTAAATTCAAGTGTTTGTCATTAGGTGATGACTTCAATCCTCAGCTATTTGCCAGAAAAGTACAGATCTCAGGAGGAGCAGACAAATATACATGATAGTAAAATGTGGACATTCTGTGAAGATCTGTACAGTTGAGAGGTATGTCTGTGATATTTCCCACTACAGAGAGGGCCAGATGCTATGACCATAGCAGCTGTTTAGCAGGACATTAGTACAGCATGTCTTGTTAGGACATATATTCCTCCAAATCATATTTCCCATTATTACAGACCAAGTACTACATTCAATTACTTGCTAACATGTTCCACTTAACTTTCTTCTTTCTTCTCTTTTCCACTTTATGTTGCATTTCTCTCTCTCTCTCTCTCTCTCTCTCTCTCTCTCTCTGTGCACTACAGGGATAGAGCTGTTTTGAATAGGTGGCAGAATGGCTTTTGTAGTTGCTGCCCATGACCAGGTAATAGCCTGTGCAGCTTTTGGGGTTCCCCACTTGCTAATTGCATGTAGAGCAGCTGTGTAGTTCTTCCAATAGCCAATACAATGGCAACACACTCCTATAAATGAGTAGTCCATGTGGGTGTTGGCCCTTTTCTTCACTTGTGAGGAAGACTTCCTGGAGTTGTGAGAGCTACTACCTCTTACAACAAGACTTGTGGAGATAGGCCAACTAAATTGTGGGGAAGGTTCAAGACTTAGGAGCAGAATGTGAGTATTGCTGTTATATGTTTTGAGTACTGCTAGTTTAACAAGGTTTGTCTGCACATGCTACTTCTGCATGGGTTTCAGTCTGAAAAATTTCTGTCTCTGCACAGCTTCAACTGTAGGGCCATCCACATAATGGCCACAGGTTAGCCTGTTATGTATGGGCTGTTCCCAAGATAGGTGTTGTCCTTGGCAAATCAGTAGCATACTCTCGTGATTGCATTATGTAGATGGTAACATCCATTTGTTTGTCTGACATTATATCCCTCAAAAAAGATATGTTACAATTTCTCTTGAAGGGGCGGAGCCTAGATGGCCAACTGAGTGCAGTGAATTTTGAGAGCTCCATAAACTTGTATAATAATATAGGAAAATGTTATTATTTTCAAATTTAAAACATCAGAAATCTATAGATAAACTACTAAACTACATAATACCAATTTTGGTGGAGATATACAAACACTTTCCTGTCAAGTAACTTGAAGATATATTGAGTTACTGAATATGAGCAACTCAAGGCATTCTTATCCAGATGATGCTTTGAAACAAATAACTGCCATTGATCACTTCTACCTTAAAGGAATTATCTTTGAAGATGGATGGCTTTAAAATGACTTAGAAAATCTGAAATTAAATTCTCAAAAACAGACTAATACTCTTAAGGAACTATTACAGCAGCACCATACATAAATTACAAATACAGAGACTTCTCTAAATGACATTGAAGGGAGACTCAAAGATGAAGAATTCCAAAAAGAATTCTGCTTAAACAGAATACATGTCTACTTAACAAAATAGATGACATAGAAAACAGGGAAAGGAGAGTTAATATAAGGATCTTTGGTCTGCCTGAAAAGACTGAAGCTGAAGACATTATTTCATTTTTAACAATCTGGATTGCTCAATTTTTAGACTTGAAAGATGGATTTTCATTTGGAATTGAAAGGACTGAGGAAACCTGCTTCTAACTCAACAAATACTCCACTCAGATCCATAGTTATAGCATTCCTTTCATTTCTGGAAAAGGAACTAATATTAAAATCTGCTTGGAGAAAATCACCCTTAAACTATAATCAAAGCCTAATAAGGTTTGACAATGATTATTCTTCCAGAATGCTAGAACAAAGGAAAAAAGTCTGGCCAATAATAAAACTGTTGAAACAAAACAATATTAAAGCACAGCTGGTCTTTCCAGCCAAGATAAAAATACTTTTTGCCAATGAGACGAGTACCATTAATGACTTAAAAGAAGCTACTATATTCATCAAAAACAAATACATAGTTAATATCCCAGAAGAAATGGAATGGATGGCCCATACTCTTAAAAGAATAAAAGAAAAAAATCCTTGGACTGATGCTAGAAAGAAGAAACCAAAAACTGATTCCAAGATAGCTATCCCAAAAAATAACTCTTACAACTACATCTCTTAATGTATCAACAAATATGATACATCACTTGTCATCTGTTTTTATTTATTAAAAAGGAGGGTTTCTTAAACAACTGAGAAACAGTAATGATTTATTCAGAATGTTCATAGAGTCCAATAATTCTTCACAAACAAAGGTAGGTCAAGATGGGTTACTATTTACATTATATATAATTCAAACAAAGCAACATATAATACAAACATAGAAGTTTCTATTCCCCTACTTGAACTCAATGAATACTTATCCTGTTCAATTTTCATTTATTTCAATTTTAATAATTTAAGTAATTAACTAATTCAACAAAGTACCATTCATCAGAGTTCAGACTCAAATGTAACAAATTAACATAATATATAATAGCAGTAACAGTAGAGTGTTTTGAAAAAAATGCTGTCATGGAGACTAATGTCTTCATCAGTTAAAGTATGATTTAGAAATGTCATGTATATCCTGGTTAAATAATAGTAGCAAGCTCTTAGTACAAATATCATTATTCTGTCTAAATATAGTTAATATCAATTATGGCAGGTATCACAGCTCCAAGTGCGGTTTGATCAATCCTGATTTGGTGTGCATGGATGCAGCTGTGTCTGGCAGCTACTACGAATGTCATTATTATTCTGTCCAAACATAGTTAACATCAAATATGGCAGGTATCATAGCCTCGAGTGCTGTTTGATCAATCCTGATATGGTGTGCGTGGATGCAGGCCTGTCTGGCAGCTAGTACAAATGTCATTATTATTTTGTCTAAACATAGTTCATATCAATTATGGCAGGTATCATAGCTTTGAGTGCTGTTTGATTAAGCCTGACATGGTGTGTGTGGCTGCAGCTGTAGCTGTTGTATATTGCCATTTTTGTCTCCATGAAGATGTGGGTTGCAGCTTGTGATTGAGGTTTACTAATAATTGTGTATTAGAAAGACACATTTGGTGTTTTAGCCTGGATCCAGTGGAAGGGGGTGGATAAAACTGTGACTTGGGATATTTTGGAAGAGAGTAGTCTGTTTAGACATCTGCTGAGTGAGAGGTGGGAAGACTGGAAGAATGTGTTATCTATTTTTGTGGCGGCTTGTTGGGAGTTTTTTTTTTTTTATCTGTTTGCTCTCTGTACTTTTCCTGGCTGCTGCCTCACTGAAACAGAGAGAATTTAGGCTTGAACTTGCAGTGAAGTGAAGTTTTGCTTCAGGTGCATCGTGAACCTCTGGTATGCAGTACACAGACACACTAACAGAAACAGATGCTTCCAGGTTGCTATGGTAATGGAGACAGAGTGACAATAATGCTTAAAGGCTTTGAAGAGCCCCCCAAGATGATTCTCGGCAATGACGTTTTTTGTTAAAAGTATATATATATATATATATATATATATATATATATATATATATATATATATATGGGTCTACTTGAAAACACCGACACGCAAAACACCGACGACGAGAACACCGAGACCAGAAGATTGACAACTGAGATGACCGACAGTTTAAAAGCCCGATGCTGAGAACACTGACATGTTAAGGTAAGTGTGCAATAGTGACAGAATTTAGGGTTAGGGGCGGGTTATGTGAGTTAGGGTTAGAGTGTGGGTAAGGTAAGTGTGCGGTAGTGACAGACTTTAGGGTTAGGGGTGGGTTAAGTGAGTTAGGATTAGGGCGCGGGTTATGTGAGTGTGCGATTGTGACGGACCTTTGGGTTAGGGTTTGGGTTAAGGTTAGTGCATAGATAGTAGTGTATATAAGGTTTAGTGTAGGTTTGTAAGTTTTTTGTTGTGCTTGTGTTGTGTGTGTGTTTTTCGGAAAAGGTATTTGTTTTGTTTTGTTGATTGTCGGGATTGTGGTTTGTCGGGTATGTGAAGTTTCATGCTTTTAAACTGTCGGTCATCTCAGTTGTCGATCTTCCTGTCTCATATAAAATAATAAAAGGGCTGTTTTAAACCATGTGTACACATATTGATGGTGTCTCCCAATACTTTGTTTAGCTCATTAAGTTGATGCTTGATAAAAAAAAAAATAATAATAATAATAATGATAAGCACAATTTTATATTTAAACTTACATAAGAGTGGAAGTCTGAGTTATCGTGAAAGACTAAGAGCACTTGGTCTTGTGCAGTACCCTTTCCAGTGGTCTGGGAGGTGAGCTTGCTCGGATGTGTTGGGGATATGGGGATAGCTGATTCTAGGGATGTTTGGAGTTGCCAAGAAGTGCTACAGAGTCATCAGATTTCCTTTGTGGAAATATCTGTGGGAATGGAAGGTGTGTTGAGTGGTTTGCTGGCAGAGTGGCCACTGCATGGAACGGGCTGGTAAAATGGAACAGGACAAATATTGGTTTGGATATTTTAAAAACAGCCTGGAAACACACCACATGAACTAGTAAATGTTATTCTGGCAAAACTGGATGGGCATTGTTGTCCATGCTTGAAGTACTGATATGTGCGTATGTAAGGATGGAAATATACTTATAACAAGTAAGAAACTAGAAGGGTCTCATAATTTAAAGTCTATGGACTGTATAAACATGCTTGGAAGGAGCTAATAATAAGAATAAACATTACAGCTTGTGGTATTTCAAATAACTAAGCAACAGCTAAAAAAACAAAACACACAATAGTTATGTAATGTATGATTTTAGTAAATCTAGACATAAAATATATAATCGTGATATAAGATGAAGCAGTCTGCTGAATTTGGATATTAAAGACAGGTTTTAATAACATGGGCTTGTGCATAATAACACTACTGTCTTAACTTGTCATAAATGCCATACACTACATTGAACATTAAGGGGAAGCATGATGATTTTCTTGCATAAGTAAATATGTATAACAAGTCATGTAATTGCTTTAACTTGAATTGTAGTGTTTGTAACACATCTTGACCATATATAATACTTAAGTGGTTACCAAGGTAACTAATGCTTTATACATGACATCAAACTGACAAAGTTGTTCAAGAAAAACAATAGAAGCCTTAACTTGAAATACCACATAATGTAACAATCATATTATGAACAAATAGTATTAAATTGACAAAATACACTCAGTTTAATAACATGGGCTTATGTATAATAACACTACTGTCTTAACTTGTCATAAATGACATGCACTATATTGAACATCAAGGGGAAACATGATGATTTTCTCATATAAGTAAATGTGCATAACAAGTCATATAATAGCTTTAACTTGAATTGTGCTTTTGTTACCCATCTTGACCATACATAATACTTAAGGTGTTACCAAGGCAATTAATGTTTTATACATGACATCAAACTAACAACGTTGTCCAAGGGAAACAATAGAAGCCTGAATTAGGAATGTCACATAATGTAACAATCCACATTCTGAACAAATAGTATTAAATTGACAATCACTCAGTTTAACCTTTACTGATTATACAAAATAGGATGTTGCCATTACTTTCAGTATATGCCATAAAATGTCAATTTATAAATATGGAAAGGGAATTTGTAATCATTAATCACAATAAGTGAATTTTTTTGTTTTTAACCTATAATTTCACTCATTTTATAATAAGAAATAACAGATATGAAAATCTGTATGTGTGGGAAATGAGGGAAGAGAGATGCACTGATAATTAAAATGCACTAACTTTCATCAATGTTCACATAAAACAAACTTGATGCTTTAAGTAGGTTAGCAACAAATAAAGTGATTACTTAAATGCTGGCAAACAATGAAATATAACTTCTGATATGTCCAGTAAAATACATTGTATTATAAACATTAGGTATAAATATTATTACCATCTATTTATATTGAATAATACGTTTTGAAAGATTTCATCAATAAGGGTGAATATATTAAATAACTGTGCTATAATCTTTTACTGAGGTTTTATATATGATACATCCTACTTTGCTATGATTGAATTGCTTGTCATCTATCTTTCATGTTTAATCTACAATAGGACTATGTCTGTTCAAAATAATATAAACATTGCTTATTCCTATTACAAATATTCTCCATATGATAATTCAATTTATGGAACTCAGATGTTCTGGATTGTCTAGGTATGAGTGATAATCTAATGGACTTAGGTTTATCCATCAGATTAGGAATTATTTTCATTCCATGATTAGTATGGGTCTTAGTTTTGTTAACATTTATTAATTTAAATTTGTTATTTCACAAAAACATTTTTATTATGCCTGACCAAAACATTACTTTATTGGTAAACACATAATGTATAAAATGGATATATTTTTTTTAAAGCTCAGACATATACTTTAATGTTTAATAGTCACAATAAAACAAAAAATACATAGTCTAAATAACCTAAGATAGGTCTAACTTTATTATCTTTAAATACCAATGACTTAAACAATGCTAGCAAGAGATCAAGTCTACTGAAATATTTAAAACTGAACAAAGCACAAATTGTCTTCCTTCAAGAAACTCATTTCAAAACAAATGAAAATTACAAATGGAATCCTAAGGGACATATGATATTGACACAATCCACTTATAAGACAAAGACAAAAGGGGTAACAAATTTATGAAAAACAAATGTTATTAACCCAGAAATCATTTATAAGTATGAAAATAAAGAAGGCTTAATGGCATTTGTAATTGTTAAATATAACAAAATATGGACCCTAGCCAATCTATACTGATTCACAGGCATTGGAACAGGAACTGTTAAAAACACTTGGATTTAATTTCCAATAACTATAAAGGCAACTTAATATTAGGAGATTTTAACTGTATATTTGATATTTCTGAATCTACAAATAAAAGACTGCTGCGAACATCTCCTGTATCAAAAGCTTTAAACAAGTGGGTAGAATCATTTCATCTTGTAGATATTTTCAAATTTAAAGAAGATAAATCTGTGTTGTTTTCCCATCAAGATCACAGATTTAATACCCAAGCTAGAATAGATAAAATATTTGCTGCCCATGACCTATGCTCTAAAATTATTAATTTCTCAATCACTCCCTGTTCCTTTTCAGACAATTCATTGATACTAAAACTTCAAAATGGGTACAGATCATTAATCTTTAACTCCAGAATTCCAGCATATATAACTACAATTAAAGAGTTCAAATCAATGAGATAAATAAAATAATAATATGAGACTCATTAAAAGCTTACATATATGGTAAAACCGTAACTTGGTATAAAAAAATCAGAGAATGGGATTCTGAATTATTAGACCTTCAATCAAAACTTTTGTCAATAAAAGCTGAAAAAATCAAAATCATTTTGGAGATGAAAAAGAAAGTAGAAGTATTAAACAATAAATACAATGAAATTCTAACACATAAAACTACTTTAGCTTTAGAAAAACTAAAAATTAATACCTTGGCCATTTCCAAATATCTATATAATTTACTCACAAGAATCAAAATATAATCAAAAGCTAATAACATTAAAAGTATCTTCCATGAAAAGAAAGGGAAAATGTCTCAGGTATTGGTGACATTCTTGATGCCTGTAGAAATCACTATATGGAACATTTCCAAAAAGAAACTTTACATATTGATCAATTAAACCTAGATGAAAAATGTCCTAATATAAAAAAATACCAGAAAAACTAAAACTAGATCATCAAGCACCCATATCCTACAAAGAAATTTCAGATACAATAAAAGAAGGTAAAAATAATAAAGCTCCAAATAGAGATGGCATAATTATAGAAATATATATTTTTTGATTCAAAGATACTATCCCTCTTCCATAAAACTCTATTAGAAATTCAGTCACAAGTTTTAGTACCACCATCTTGGAGATATTCCTTAATCACAACAATCCCAAAGGAAAACAAATCCCCAAACCTTTGTACCTCATATAGACCTATATCATTATGAAATAATGACTATAAGATATTTATAACAATATTAACTAACAGAATGAAAATACCACTATCCAAAACAATAAATAATGATCAAACTGGACTTATATATCATAGACACACACATGACAATATTAAAAGGATAATTGCTCTTATAGATTATGTTAATAAAGAAAATAAAGAAACACTCATAATTGGCTTAGATATAGAGAAAGCCTTTGATTCCCTAAATTGGGACTATTTATTCAAAATCCTAATGCTATTTGAATTTTCTGCATCCTTTGCTCATCTCCTAAAGAATATATATATATATATATATATATATATATATATATATATATATATATATATATATATATATATATATATATATATATATATATATATATATATATGTGTGTGTGTATATATATATATATATATATATATATATATACACTCACACACACACACACACACACACACACACACACACACACACACACACACACACACACACACACATAATTTAGAGTATGCCAAGTCAGGTTCTTTTACCTCTGAATCTATACATTTAAAAAAAGGTACTAAACAAGGATGTCTCATGTCACCAATTCTATTTGCTCTGGCTATTGAAATATTGACAGATTCAATTCATAACAATATAAAAATAAAAAGGAATAGATTTGATTTTATTTTTATTTTATTTTTTATTTGCTAACCGGGTTAGCCCAGCTGAGCGTTTAGCTCATTTTCAGTGGAGACCTGAGGAGAAAAGCTCCACAATCAGTATTTACATTTTACATACAGTCAGCAAGAAAATTACATGATGTTACATAAATTACAAGTTACATATTATTACAAATACAATTATAAGTTACATAAATTACATGAAAATTATATGGATGTTTATATACAATTCTAAAGTAATGTTATTTGCTGATGACATATTACTAACATTATCTAATACCAAAGAGACATTAGAAGAATTAGATATATTAATTGAAAAATTTCACATGACCTCAGGACTCCATTTCAATAAATCAAAATATATACTTTTTTTATTTTTAAATAAAAAAAGAACTGCAGACTAAGGGGGATCACATCATAGGGAAACAATAATCTACCTTAAAATATCTAGGAATTGAATTATGCAAGGATAATAATGAATTAGTCTAAAAAAGACTACAATAATATCATCAACACAATTAAAATCTATGTGGAAAAATGGAACAAAATAATGTTAACATTTGAAAATAGACTATGGTTAATAAAAATGGTTTTACTGTCCAAGATCCTATATATACCAGGAAGGAATATACTTAAAGACATAAATTCATGCCTAATAACATTATTATGGTTTCCCAAAAGGAACAAATTAGCTTTAATACATCATATCAGACCATGGAAACAGGAAAGGATTAAACTTTCCTGATATAGAAACATATATAAAAGCATCAATATCTAAAAAAAATCTCAAATTGGATAAGTCCAAATTACTCTCTAAATTGGAAAGAATTACTAACTGTAATATCAATAAATGAATTTGATTTACATAAAAAATTTCAAATAGAGATAAACAATTTGCCATGGCACATATTATGTATTAGTATGCAACATAACATAATTAAACCCACTAAAACTCATATGATTATTACATTGACTCATTTAGGAAAATTATTAATGCAAATATAGATTTAAAAATCTGGTTTGATCTTTTAACATCATGTATAGTCACAAAGAACATTCCACATAAAATAAATAGATACATTATTGTCTCCTTGGAGCAGAAAGGATTTGTTGGTTGGCTCCAATGTATCAAAGAAATAAAAGTTTTAGATATACAAGTAATAAAAACAACATACAAAATTCCACAACAGGACTGGCTAACTTTACATAGTATTCTGTCATATTCACAAGATTTAAGTAGAATTATTAACAATTCTTCATTTAAAGAAATACCTAAATTTATGAAATGCATATATGAAATCATATATAATGACTTTGACATAGGAAACAGCATTTCAAAATTTTACAAAATATTGATAAACTATAAAACAACACCCAAAACCTCATAATGGAAATGTATAACAAAAGGACACTCAATACAGTTAACCAAAGATATTAAAAGAAATATCTTCTTATCGATAAAATATACTTCCTTTACACAATACTGGAAAGGTTTTAATTGGAAATGCTTGCACAGAGCATTCTTAACCCTAGACATAATCTGTAAAATTAGCTCTTCCATAAAAGGAATATGTTGGATATGTGAGCAAGTACACACTGCAGATTGGAACCACATTTTCTTTGATTGCGTTAAAACTAAGCCATTTTGGAATCATATTAATAACTTTCTACAAGGTTTATTTAATGAATCATTTTATTTAACTAAAGTTCTTGTATTATTATATATGAACAAAGGTCCTCATTTGAGTAGGTCAAGCATGTATCTAGTATGGACTATACTTGCAATTTCATGGAAGTATATAACAAGAAGATGGAATATAAACACAATACCAACTTTGAAAGACTTCTATAGCTTACTGAAGACCACAGCATTACTGGAAATTTAAATTAAAGAAATAAGAATTTATCCAAAGCCATTTATCAACAACCCTTGGGGAAAAGTCTTATCGTTGAATGACACTGTACAATAATTGATCAGACACTTTGATAATGGATTGGACATACTTATAAAGTGACTATATACATTAAGATCTGTTATAGTGTCAGGCTAATGTAAACAGTGTACATAGTTATTTAAGATGTTATGTATAAATACTATGGAATTCATTCAAAAGTATTTGAAAAATAAAAAAAAATAAATAAAACATATGTTACAACAAACCCTGTAACACCAGCAACTTTCTCAGTATATAACAGCAATATCTCATGTATGGCTGTGTATTTTGGCTTCTGTCCACCAATTATGTCAGGCTTTGTCCAGATGTCATATAGTAGTAGGTGGATAGGTATACTGGCCTATCATTATTTAGTGCTGTAATTCCTGCTGAAGGGAATGGCTGGGGAACATGTTGAAGTCTGTACATTCAAGAGGTAGGTGCATAGAGATTGCTCTTAGGTGGTCTTGTAACATATTTTATGTGGGGGAAAGTAACACGTTT